>NC_068398.1:2537184-2873613 GCF_023724105.1 Carassius gibelio
GGAGACTGAGTGCAGTGATTTTACACAGGTCTCCTGGAGCTGTAGGAGGTTGAGGGCAGTGTTCTCACACAGGTCTGGAGCTGGAGGAGGATAAGTGCAGTGATCTTACATGGGTCTCCTGGAGCTGGAGGAGGTTGAGTGCAGTGATCTTACACAGGTCTCCAGGAGCTGGAGGAGGCTGAGTGCAGTGATCTTACACATGTTTCCTGGAGCTGGAGGAGGATGATGGCAGTGATCTTACACAGGTCTCCTGGAGCTGGAGGAGGTTGAGTGCAGTGATCTTACACATGTCTCCTGGAGCTGGAGGAGGATGATGGCAGTGATCTTACACAGGTCTCCTGGAGCTGGAGGAGGATGAGTGCAGTGATCTTACACATGTCTCCTGGAGCTGGAGGAGGATGATGGCAGTGTTCTTACACAGGTCTCCTGGAGCTGGAGGAGGTTGAGTGCAGTGATCTTACATGGGTCTCCTGGAGCTGGAGGAGGTTGAGTACAGTGATCTTACATGGGTCTCCTGGAGCTGGAGGAGGTTGAGTGCAGTGATCTTACACAGGTCTCCTGGAGCTGGAGGAGGTTGAGTGCAGTGATCTTTCACAGGTCTCCTGGAGCTGGAGGAGGATGATGGCAGTGATCTTACACATGTCTCCTGGAGCTGGAGGAGGCTGAGTGCAGTGATCTTACATGGGTCTCCTGGAGCTGGAGGAGGTTGAGTGCAGTGATCTTACACAGGTCTCCTGGAGCTGGAGGAGGATGAGTGCACTGATCTTACACAGGCCTCCTGGAGCTGGAGGAGGTTCAGTGCAGTGATCTTACACAGGTCTCCTGGAGCTGTAGGAGGTTGAGGGCAGTGTTCTCACACAGGTCTGGAGCTGGAGGAGGATAAGTGCAGTGATCTTACATGGGTCTCCTGGAGCTGGAGGAGGTTGAGTGCAGTGATCTTACACCGGTCTCCAGGAGCTGGAGGAGGCTGAGTGCAGTGATCTTACACATGTTTCCTGGAGCTGGAGGAGGATGATGGCAGTGATCTTACACAGGTCTCCTGGAGCTGGAGGAGGTTGAGTGCAGTGATCTTACACATGTCTCCTGGAGCTGGAGGAGGATGATGGCAGTGATCTTACACAGGTCTCCTGGAGCTGGAGGAGGATGAGTGCAGTTATCTTACACATGTCTCCTGGAGCTGGAGGAGGATGATGGCAGTGTTCTTACACAGGTCTCCTGGAGCTGGAGGAGGTTGAGTGCAGTGATCTTACATGGGTCTCCTGGAGCTGGAGGAGGTTGAGTGCAGTGATCTTACATGGGTCTCCTGGAGCTGGAGGAGGTTGAGTGCAGTGATCTTACACAGGTCTCCTGGAGCTGGAGGAGGTTGAGTGCAGTGATCTTTCACAGGTCTCCTGGAGCTGGAGGAGGTTGAGTGCAGTGATCTTACATGGGTCTCCTGGAGCTGGAGGAGGTTGAGTGCAGTGATCTTACACATGTCTCCTGGAGCTGGAGGAGGCTGAGTGCAGTGATCTTACATGGGTCTCCTGGAGCTGGAGGAGGTTGAGTGCAGTGATCTTACACAGGTCTCCTGGAGCTGGAGGAGGATGAGTGCACTGATCTTACACAGGCCTCCTGGAGCTGGAGGAGGTTCAGTGCAGTGATCTTACACAGGTCTCCTGGAGCTGGAGGAGGTTGAGTGCAGTGATCTTACATGGGTCTCCTGGAGCTGGAGGAGGTTGAGTGCAGTGATCTTACATGGGTCTCCTGGAGCTGGAGGTATAAGTGAGGATTCAAGATGTCGACAAAGAAAATCTTGTCATATGATGTTTACAAAGAAGCGCAAGTACCATGGTGAAAGGTTAACATATATGAGCAGTCAATGGCAAAAGTAAATGAATTTAAGTACTTGGGACTATGGTTTGATAGTAGTTGTACATGGAAAACACATATAAAGCACTTGGAAACTAAATGCAAAAAAGTTATAAACCTTCTGAGAGCTGTGGCTGGATGTGACTGGGGTGCAGACAGGCTTAAACTGATATCTATAGGGCTTGCCTGAGGTCATCAGTAGATTATGGTTGTGTAGTTTATGGAGCAGCAGCAAAAACAATATTGGGAAAAATGAATAGATTACAATATAGAGCATTAATGCTATACTCATAGAAGCAGGAGAGATGCCACTGGAGTTAAGAGGAGAGAAACGATGGCGTATTGGATCAGATTAAAAGGAAGTGGGAAAGAAAACCCAGCAAAAGAAACAATACAGGAATGTTGGGAGTATTCCAAGTTTCAGGGGCTTGGGTTTTGATGGACAAGGGAAATGAGAGTGAGGGAATATGAAATGGAAACCTTAGATTTCACCATGGTCGGTTCAGTTAGTAGTATTCCACCATGGCTGTTTCCAGAAATAAAGGTTGATATTAATATAATGGAAAAGAAAAGAGAATGGAGGAAGTGGGAGTTAAAACAAGCATTTACATAATAGTTATTATAATTATTTACAAATTTACACAGACGGATCCAAGAACAAACAGGATTGTGTGGCAGTTGGAATACCTATGCCAGAATTTAAAATAAATCTCTCTAACCCTATCGCTACAACGTTTCCAATGGGACTAACTAGCGACATCTTTTGAGGACGTGCCCACAATGTTTCTATAGGACGTTAGCCGAGATTCCAAAAAATTTAACTTTACCACAACGTCCTTACAATGTCGCGCTGACCAAATGACGATGAACTGGTGACATCATCAAAGCATTCTGTGTTTTCTGGGCTGTTATTTGACAGACTATATACAGCACAAACTGCAGTGACCGCACAATAAGTGACTGTGACCAGTATAATTCATATTTAATGCATAGCATGCCAATTAAAAAGTACACCCCCAAAAAATTCAAATAATTTAGTCCCCATTATAATATCCATACCTGACATACTTGTGGTTTTGATTACCAGCATTCTTCAAAGTTGCTGTTGATCAGGTCTACAGTAAATATTCCCTGCAGTTAATGCAAAAAATAACTTGGTGAAGTGGTCTATGCAGACGCTTTACTTGAACTTTACTCCTGTGTGTCTCTACATCCTGAGTGAAAAAGCAATGAACTGTAATGCTGTTTGTGTTGTAGTCACAGAGGTGTGCAGCTGTAAAAGCAGGACAGAGATCTTGCAGATGATGGATTGCAAATGGAATGAGTTTTGGTGAAAAATCTTATTTTGAAACATATTTTGGGTAAATTGAATTATTTTTAAAAACTTAACAATACACTGTGGGCAAATTCACCACCCTTTCATTGTGTTCATGGATGAAAACATCCACTAAATGAAACTGCTGTAAAAATGTATCAGATAAATATTTTTTTTTTCACATTTTTCTGCATAAATCTATTAATCAACTTCAGTCATGATCAAAACTACCAAATGTTTAAAATAAAAATCCAAGATTTTAATTCTTTAAAGCTGCGATAGGGAACTTTTGACACTCTAGCGGTTAATAAACAGAACTGCTTGCGTCTTGCGGAAGAACATCGTAGCCGGAACTACTTATCTCTGTTTATGTCTATGAAGAATCACAAAGGTACTGGGTTACTCCGCCGCGGTATCCCAGAAGCAATCTAAAATAGTCAGAATATAAACACTTATTATAGGTGCACCCTAGTGATTCAGGACAAGCTAAAAACACGGTTTGGAAAATGGATTCATGGTGTACTCGCTTATTATATACATTTTTCTACATTTTGAACACAAAGTTACGGACCGCAGCTCTGATTGGTTAATTTCTTACCGGGAGCGGTCCGTAACTGCAAATGGCAATAGGACCACTGGGAGGAGCCAGAGGAGCTTGATATTTTTCACAGATTATCTGTCTCATATTCTACTGTGAGGACATAATGACAGGTTTAACAAATATGTAAAAAAATATATATTTACAAAAGTTACCTACCGCAGCTTTAATTACCAAGTTCATAAATTATGTCACTGATTTGGAAAAAAAAAACAAACACAAAATGACATTTTCAATATGAAAAGTGATTGTGGACTGGATACTTTTTTTTTAACCTTTTTATCACAGTCTTGGGCTTGTGAAAGATCAGTAACAACACTGGCTTTGATGCATTATTAGTTTTTGTGCAGCAATATTTAATTTGTTCTCCCTCATTTGTTGTTCGTGGCTGTTTTTACTACATTGACTTCCATTATAACAACATTTTTTGATTGCAAAGCAATGACACCATAAAATTATGCATTCTTGATTGTTTGTGGTTTTCCCTTTTGGGAAGAGGTCAAATTTGTTATTTTTACAGATGAGCACTAGGTGGGACCATTAACCCTTTAGATAGGCCTTAGCAAAAAAATGCTTAGTTTCTGTCTTGTATATGGAGTATAACAGCAAATTTATTGTGTGTGTGTGTGTGTGTGAGAGAGAGAGATAGAAAGAGAGAGTGCGAGAGAGACGTTTGTGCACTTACCTTGATGTGTATGTATCTGACAAAATCCAAATATGCAAATATGAACTACATGGATTAAACAATAAAAAAGAAGTGTTTATGCACCTGTCACCTTTTGATGGTGAAAAGTATGGACGGCCTATATGTGAAATGTAGAGGTCGACCGATTTATCGGTTTTGCCAAAAAAAATCAGCACCGATACTTGATTGCTGGAACAAGGATGAGTATCGGCTGATAGTTTTCCGCGTTCCGTCAGTTGCTGGAGCGGTTGATAGTTTCCCAGGTTGAGTCCGTTGCTGGAGTGGCTGAGAAGGCTCTGTTTTCATAATACAGTGCGAGAGCAACCCCTAGTGGCTGTAATCACTGACAGCACATGCTGTGTGTTTAGACACTTGACGCTGAACAAAGCGAGAAACTTCTGACAGAAAATACTGCCTCTTATAGTTTAACATTAAGTTACATTATGTTCTGAATGATTGTTAAAGTACATAATGAATTGTATATTGAGCATTTCCAAAGAAACGTTTGTCTTTCTGTGGCTCTATTAAAGTCTGTATGCTTAATTAATAGAACTACAATATAAAAAAAAAAAATGTCAGAAGATCAGTTCGTTAACTAGAAGATCAGTTCGTTCCTCCCTTTCCGCGCTGACGGTGGGATCGTTCGCCAGCTTCAGTGAAAGTATAACGTGCCTAACGTTTTCGACTCATACATTACACGTCACGCCCTGATGTCACGTGTCGTTACGGGTTCTTTACTGGTTGTGTGTGAAAGCATGCAAATATCCCGGGTAATCACTGGCAGTGTGAAAGTGCAAAATCTAGCAATTGCCGGAACACTTTATCTGTGTATTTGCTCGAATCGCAGTGTGGAAGGGGCTTAAATGAGGATGGAAACACATGAAGAACATCTCACTTGAAGTGAGGAGAGTCACATCATGAGCATCTGACCATTTGATTTGAGCAAAAGCATCATATTGCATGTTCAGAATTGTAAAGTTATTAATTTATTTTGCAACCCATCAAAATAAAAGTCTAGTTTTTAAGTCTTTTGTTCAGTAGAATGTAAATCATCCACTACTACTTCTAAAATTAAACAAACATAATTTGAAGAATAATCACACAGAAAGTCTTCCATGTTTTAATTTTAATAGTAAAGTTTGCTTAATTTTAAGTAATTAAAAGACAAATCAAATTAATGTTTCATGCCTTGATTTGATAACAATAACAATTTAAATAGACACATAATTTTTTAGGGGAAACAGTCATTAGGCTTATTTCAGAAAAAAAAAATTCAGTTGTTTGAAGCATACAGCGCTATGATTTCCGCGAAGCAGAAAACGCGGACAGAATCTCAAAATTTATTTTATCCAAAATAAAAGTTCACTTTTACATAAAGGCATTGTGCTAGAAAGTTACTGTTATTTACTAGAATGTGTGTGATACTGCTACTACTGTTTTATTTTTTAAAGAAATAAATCACACAATATTTCTTCCATGTTTAAATTTTAATAGAAAATACCCTTTATTTATCAAAATATTTTTTACATTTAATTAAGACAAATTTATATATATATATATATATATATATATATATATATATATATATATATATATATAAACTTTAAACATAATTGTAAAAGAATGGCATTGGTTTTATTTTTAGTGATAAAGTGTTTTTTCTTTTTTTTTATTAGATTATTTTTGTGTTTTGCTTTGGTACCGAAATTGGTACAGAGAACCGTGGATTTTCACTGGTATCGGTACCGAATACTGACATTTTGGTACCGTGACAACACTAGTGTAAGGTAGAGAACAGTATCGTCTTTATTATGATTTTTTTATTTATTACTACATTGCATGTTTAATATTTAAAATAATTAGTGCCATGGCGTTTCAACAGATTCGTGAGACTGACCCAATCAGTGATCTGTGATGTGTAATTATTCGAGTTCAGTCAGATTGTTTTTGTCTCAAAGTGTTCCATGTTTTATGTGTGTGTGTGAATCAGTGACCAAACTAAACATTGTTTTTCCCAATGATAAGACTGTAGTATGTTATTTAAATTGTGAAATAAAAGAAAGTGATCAAATAACAAACCTTGTTTGCTGGAGCTGTCAGTGTGTAGTGTTTCTTTAAAAAGTGATATCACCATCTAATGACCTGTCAACATAATGCAGTGTTTTTAGTTATTTTCATTGCACACTGTTAACAAAGGACAGTTTTGATATCGTTTTCGTAAACAAATATTTTAGCCTCTTATTTTTCAAATTTACCATTTGATTTTCATTCTTTTTTTATAGGCCTAATGAAAATGAATGAAGAAAGGCAAGATCTGAATGAGGTGGAGGAGAAATATCAGGATCAGAAAGATCATGATGTCAATGGAGAAAAATCAGTGAGTTCCAGCCTTAAAAAAACAGGAGTCAAGAGGCCTTTCAGCTGTTCTCAGTGTGGAAAGAGTTTCATACGTAACAGTAATCTTAAGACTCACATGTTAATTCATACTGGGATAAAGCCTTTCATCTGTTCTCAGTGTGGAAAGAGTTTTACACGGAGAGCCAGCTTAAAGGATCACATGTTTAGTCATACTGGAATAAAGCCTTTCATCTGTTCTCAGTGTGGAAATAGTTTTACACTGAAAGCTAGCTTAAAGGATCACATGCTAATTCATACTGGAATAAAGCCTTTCAGCTGCTCTCAGTGTGGAAACACTTTTAGACGCAAAGAAGGCCTTGAGAAGCACATGTTTATTCATACTGGGATAAAGCCTTTCAGTTGCTCTCAGTGTGGAAAGAGTTTTACACTGAAAGCTAGCTTAAGGCATCACATGTTAATTCATACTGGAATAAAACCTTTTAGATGCTCTCAGTGTGGAAAGAGTTTTACATCTAAAGTAGGCCTTAAGAACCACATGATAATTCATACTGGAATAAAGCCTTTCAGCTGCTCTCAATGTGAAAAGAGTTTCATATGTAACCGTAATCTTAATAGGCACATGTTAATTCATGCTGGGATAAAGTCTTTCAGCTGCTCTCAGTGTGGAAAGAGTTTTACACGGAAAGAAGACCTTAAGACTCATTTGGTAACTCACACTTCAGAAAATCCTTTCTGCTGCTCTCAGTGTGGAAAGTGTTTTACATATAAATCCAGCCTTAAGAGGCACATGTCAATTCATACTGGGTAAAAGTCTTTCATTTGCTCTCAGTTTGGAAAAACTTTTACACAGAAAGGACATTGCAGGGTTCATTTGGTAACCCACTCTTCATAAAACCCTTTCACCTTGGGGAGTTAAAGTAAATGAAGTGTAAAATGAAAATTCTGTAGGGAATAAATAAAATGAATTGAACTGCACCTGCTCTCAGTGTGGAAAGTTTTTTGTGTGTGTAAAGGATACCTTGAGACTCACATTTTAAAGGGGTCATCGGATACCCATTTTCCACAAGTTGTTATGACTCTTTAGGGTCTTAATAAAAAGTCTATATGATACTTTAGTTTAAATTTCTCAATTGTAGTTTAAAACAACACAATTTCACCCTGTCAAAAACAGCTCTGTTCATAGTGGTTTCACTGCAGGTTCCTTTAAATGCCAATGAGCTGTGTTTATACAAAAGGCCCAAATATTCTTGAATGTCCCAGATAATCCCAACCAATCAGAGTGCTCGATGCTAACACATCATCCCTTGTTTCTGAAGAAGTGAAGAGCAGCTGCGTCACTCATGTGAGAGTGGAAAGTCTTAGCCTGACTATGTCAGACTTCCTACTTCCACTCAATTTCATTTCGCTTCTGTACTCAGTCTGATACAGCGTCAGAGCTTTCTGTTTGCCACCGGTCTGGAAACAGCCGGACCAATCAACGAACAGAGGGCGGGCTGAGAACCGTGATGTAGATGCTAAGTGCCGAGTTTTACATTGTAGGTTAGAGAAATCAAAAACCTAAACGACCGCGGAAATGGGAAACGAGACACGGGATGCAATTCGCTCTGTTATGGAGAACATTCAACTCTTTTTCAAACTGAAGCCAGAACAAGAAGAGTGTTTGATAAACATTTTAAATGGAGGTGATGTTGTGGCCCTATTCCCGACTGGTTTTGGGAAAAGTTTAATTTATCAATTGTTACTGTTAGCGAGAAAGTGGGGAGGCCAAAGGCCGGCAAGGCTATAGTTGTAATTGTGTCCCCCTTGGTTGCACTCATGGAGGATCAGGTCAAGGAGGCAGAAAAACCTGGTCTGTGTGCTGCACAGCTTGGCGTGCACAATGATCAAGATATAATGGCGGGGTATTACAGCCTTATTATTGGTAGCCCCTGAATCCTGGATTCTGAATCCCAAATGGTGAGCTATGCTAGCATCAACGCTTTATAAAAAATAAGTTTAGAGGCCGTGATTGTACCGTGTATGCGTAGATTAACTTCGCATAATCTGCAAAAGTCATTTACAGCCATGTTCACTCCGGTATTTCGCTCGCATCATCATGTGTTTACAACAGGTTTACAGTGGAAGTTCAATCATAGATTTCAGTTCGATACATGATGTCTGTGCTTCGATGCCGCTGCACAGGCGCATAACATACGTCATAACTAAACGTATCTGATTGGTTTATGGGTAACCAATGATTTTAAACTTCAGACAAGTGCCCCCTAGCGAGAGAGAAAACACTTCTCTATTATGCCATTCCAGACTCTGTCTACGAAGAAAAATGAAGTAGCAGAGTCTGGTATTACCAGGCTAGGAAAGTCTGCCATTTTCAGACTTTTAATACTTATAAATCCACACTGAATTGCCATTAGGTTGTGGTTTATATCGGGTTATTGTGTGCGTATTTGTCGTCCTTGTAAGTTCATGAATGAGTATGTGTTACGGTCAGCTCAAAACTGCAACAAGAATGACGAAGACCAAACCAAAAACGTATAATGAAGAAGATTTTTTATTACATAATTCTAGGGGTTTACATTTAAAATTAACACATCAATTTAATTACTGATGACAGATCCATAAACAACGTGCGATCAAGTGACAGCATGAGATGATGTCACTTCCCACGTGCCTCGACCCACGTCTCAGAGGCACTTTTATTCGTACGTCCCGATCTATAACAGGTGTTGTTCATTACGCCATCACCTAGAAGAAATCACAAGAGAAAAAAAAAAAAAAAACCCACACACCCTTACACCATAACACCTCCCCCTTTAAGATAGAGGATCCTTGTAAAGGACCTATATTAATCAGAAAAAATAAGGGTTACAATGTACCAGATGTTCTCAAAATGGCCTCACTTGTAACTGGAACCATGGCAACTCTCGGCACCTACGAAAACAAATCAGTCACAGTCATACAAGTTTTTAAATCAGGTATCCCGATTCTCACATGGAGCCCGAGACAAGGCATCGGCCAACACATTCTCGACACCCCTTATGTGTCGAATCTCTAATGGATAAGTCTGCAGAAAAAGAGACCAGCATATAAGGCGCTGATTTGGGCTCTGCAAAGAATGTAAAAAGGTAAGTGGATTGTGGTCTGAAAACACCACAATCGGAAAAGTGCCACTTGTCAAATAAACTTCAAAAAACTGCAAAGCCCAGATCAATGCCAATGCCTCCTTTTCAATAGTAGAATAATGCAACTGGTGAGCCTTAAACTTCCTGGAGAAATAACAAACTGGTCTTTCTATTCCATGTTCATCAGTTTGTAATAAGACAGCTCCGGCCCCAACTTGATTGGCATCAACCAGAATCTGGAACGCGTATCCAATCCGAGGCGCAGCCAAAACAGGTGCCGTACTAAGCAATAGTTTGACATTGTCAAATGCTTGTTTACATTGCAAGGACCACTCAAATTTCACACTCTTCTTCAATAAATCGGTCAGGGGGGCTACCACTGAAGAAAAATTTGAACAAAAACTCCTGTAATAGCCCACCATTCCCAAAAACCGCATAAGCTCTCGTTTTGTATTTGGTGGCGGAAAATTATCTATTGCCAGTACCTTAGCTCGCACAGGACGTACATTTCCCTGCCCAACTACTTTCCCCAAATAAGTCACAGTCGCCTTGGCCAACTCACACTTGGCCAAGTTGACGGTGAGCTTAGCTTCAGCTAATCGCTCAAAAAGTGCTCGAATACGTACAATGTGTTGTTCCCATGAATCACTATACACAACCACATCATCTAAGTAAACAGCACATCCATCCAAACCAGAAGTTACACGGTTCATTAAGCGTTGGAAAGTAGCTGGTCCATTTCTAAGGCCAAAACTCATTACTGAATAAGAATATAGTCCAGGAGGAGTAATAAATGAAGCAATCTCCTGTGCACAAGTTGTTAAAGGCACTTGCCAATATCCTTTGAGTAAATCAAATTTACTAACATGCAGAGCAGAGCCAACCGCATCTACACAATCTTCCATCCTGGGCAAAGGGAACGAATCTGGTTTTTGTAATATTGTTAAGCTTCCGATAGTCAGTACAGAATCGGTACATACCATCTGGCTTTCCCACCAATAAACAAGGTGATGCCCAACTTGAAAAGGAAGGTTTAGCGATGTTATTCTCAATCATGTATTTTATTTCAGACTCAAGATGGCGTTGTTTTTCCAAAGAAACCCGATAAAAATGCTGGCGTATTGGCTTGGCGTCACCAACATCTATATCATGTTCTATCACATTAGTACGCGAAGGAGAATCTGAAAACAACATAGGAAAATCTGAAATTAAAGACAATTCATCTCTCTGCTTAAAAGGCAAGTGTTTAACAAACTCATCCAGTTTCTTTAACGTTTCAGAATTGTTAAGCCGAGGCTGTAAAATACCATCCTCGGGGTACCTTAACATCCTAAGCCATTTCAGTCACAGAAGATGCTATGGCCACAGCAGCTGGAGCCTTCTCGGACTCACTGAAACGAGAGTAAAAAGGTTTTAACAAATTTACTTGGCACAGCTGTGAATGTCGCTTCCGCTCAGGAGTTGAAATCAAATAATTCTGCTCTGAAACTTGACGTACAACTGTATAGGAACCCAAAAACTTTGCACAAAATGGAGAGGTAGGAAGAGGCAACAGAGCTAACACCTGGTCAGCTGGACAAAACACACGAGACTCTGTGTTCCTATCAAACAACCGCTTCATCTTCTTTTGCTTATTCAGCAAATTTTCTTTAGCCATTTGACCAACCAAAAATAACCGACGCCTGAAACCCTCTACATATTGTAGCAAACCCTGAGGTGGGTCAGATACTTCCTTTAAACCATCATGAAGTAAAGCCAATGGTCCACGCACTTTATGACCAAACACTAACTGGTTGGGACTAAAACCCAGACTATCCTGAACCACCTCACGAGCTGCCAACATTAACCAGGGCAACCCCTCCTCCCAATCACCCTTTAACTCCACACAATAAGCCCGCAGCAACGACTTCAAAGTTTGGTGGAAGCGTTCCAAAGCCCCTTGACTTTGTGGATGGTAAGCACTAGACTGATTTTGCTTCACACCAAGTTGCTGCAACACTTAAACATATGCGAAAGTAAAATTGGATCCCTGGTCACTTTGAATAACTCTTGGAATCCCAAACACAGAAATAAACTGTGTCATAGCTTTAACAATAGCACGGGTAGTGATTGAACGAAGCGGATAGGCAGCTGGATATCTAGTGTTCTGGCACATTACAGTAAGAAGATATGCACTTCCTGACTTAGATGGAGGTAATGGACCCACACAGTCTATAATCAGATGTTGAAACGGTGTATCAATTACAGGTATGGGATATAACGGTGCCGGTTTAAGGCACTGATTTGGCTTCCCCGTAAGCTGACAGGTTGAACAGGTTTTAATAAACCTCCTTACATCTTTCTTTAACTGTGGCCAAAAAAAATAACGCAACAAATGATTGTACGTTTTATTAACCCCAAGATGCCCCACAACATCTCCATGTGCCCAACGCAACACAGTATCTCGAAGAGACATTGGCACAACAACCTGTTCATAAGGCTCACCTATGGGTACTTCCCTACCAGATAGCCATTTTCTTAACAGGAGGCCATCCTCAACAAAACAACCACTCATTGCACTCTCTACCTCTTCCGGAGCTAGCACTTCAGAAAACATTTCTTTCAGACTGGGGTCCTCCCTTTGTGCCACCACCAACTCCTGACGAGAGACTGTAGGGAAAAGAAGAGAAATATTAGGAAACACTTTCCTTCTATCCCTAATCTGTCTAGGTTCCTTATCCTGATTTTCGTCAACATGTTTACTCATTGCCCGAGTAACAGCACACGTTACGAACACATCAGGAAACTGTTTATCAACATCCACCTGTTCAAGTAAAGAAGGAGAATCCGTTACAATAGGTGGGGGTGGTACATCCCCCATTACACAACCTCCAGCCAAATTATTTCCCAAGATTACAGCTATGCCCTCCACTGGTAAAGAGGGTCGCACACCTACTACAACTTGACCAGTAATCAATTCAGATTCAAGTACCATAGTGTGCAAAGGTACAGACAAAACTTGTAAACCAATTCCTTTTATCAATACCTCACTCCCAGTACTGGAACTCTCTGAAAATGGTAATACGGACTCCAAAATAAATGTCTCTGAAGCACCAGTATCCCTAAGGATTTTAACTGGAATTTTCTCATCACTCCCAACCAGAGACACAGAACCATCAGTAATAAAAGGAGCATAACTCAACTTTTCATCACTACACAACACCAAATTACCTTGAGCAGTATTTACATCAACCCCCTCAACTACTTTAGTAACCGAGGAAGCAGCAAGAGCAGGTTTTAGATCAGATTTAGAATGGTTCATTTTTGCCTTAAGGGCTGGACAATCTTTTTTCCAATGTCCCTTATTTAAGCAATAAGCACACTGATCACTCTTGTCACCAAAAGCTCTTAACTTTTTCTCAGCTTTTACATTAGCAGGCAAAGATGGAACCTCCACTGAAACATTGTCCACAGAGCTATTTGGACGACGCCAATTAGATCTTTTTACATCTTTATGGGTCAACACATATTCATCGGCTAAAACAGCAGCAGCCTCTGCACTCTGAACGTTTCGCTCTGTTAAATAAACAGACAAATTTTCTGGCAAAGTATTTCTAAACTGTTCCAACAACAACAGCTCACAAAGAGAATCAAAATCCTCTACCTGTGAGACTGAGCGCCAACGATCAAATTGAATCCTTAGCTCCCTTGCAAACTCAGTAAATGTTTGTTGTGCCCCTTTTCTTAAAGCTCGAAATCGTTGCCTATAGGCCTCTGGAACCAACTCATAGGCTTTTAGCACGGTTTCTTTCACTTTACTATAAATCTGACTGTCCCTAACAGTAAGAGTGGAATACGCTCTTTGAGCTTTACCATAAAACACACATTGTAACAGAAGCGTCTGCTCAGAATCTTCCCACCCCATAAGATTTGCCAACCGCTCAAATAAATTAAAAAAAGTATCCAAATCATTATCATCGAATTTTGGCATCAATTTAAGAGCACGAGCCACATCAAAAGCTTTTGGAGTTGAATCGTAGTTTCCCATTCTACCCTCTCTAATCAGAGCAAACCTCGGAGCCTCCACATCCAACCTACGCAATTCAACTTCCTGACTCATTTTATTCTTTTCCATCTCCAAGAGCAGCAACTGTTTCTGTTGTTCAAATGTAAGTGATGTAACGGTCCCTTCAGGAAATTTCTTTTTAGTCTGTTCCTGATCACCTATAAGAGGTAAAGGGCTTCCTAATTCACATGTCAAAATGCCTAATTTTACCAGAGCAGCCTTAATGACCAGCCCCAGTCCTTCCTTTAGACTTTTATCTTTAATGGTAAGGGGAATTTTAAATTTGTCTGCGACCTCTAATAGCTGTTTTTTAGAAAGCTTACTAAAGCCCTCCTCAGAAGGATATTCAAAAAAAATCCATCAATTCTACACTCATTGTGAGACAAAAAAAAAACTCACAATATTTACAAACTCAAACTTCTCACATTTAGTGACGTTTCCCACCTACCTAACAATACTACCTCAACCCTAGACTTCGTACTTCAGCCAAGAGCTAAGTGACTTTAAGCACTCTAATACCGTCAGCGCCGACCTCTCTCGGACAAACCAAAGAGAGACAACATCTGCGGCAGTGCCCTCAGCCCAGCGTCGGCACAAAAATAACAAACTAAAATAATAAAGGGTCAACGCAAGCGTTGCTTCAGCCTAACCAGGAAAAGTCACAAATGTGAGAAGTAAACGAACACTTAACCTTGCGCTTTTCACAAAGTCCTCGTGGAACTTACAATTATCAACTGCTGATACCAGACTACACAAAAACTCTTGAGCAAAACACTTCAACCACATGAATCAGTTTCCAAATAAATGTTAAAGTGTTAACTCACCCATCGCCATATCCTTTTCCATTAAAAGTGGAAGAAAAGACAAAAAACTTCACAAAAGCATCAAACTACACAAAGATCTGTCGGCTGCTTCGCGTGCAAACAGCTTAACTGCTGATAACGCAAAACAGGTGTTTCCAATTACTAACGTGCTTTACAACACAAATCCAAACAAACGCACAGCTGATTTAACTTGTCTATGTGAATGAAAAAAAAACGGGAAAAACATAACTATGAGAGGAAAACAAAACTGGGAGAAATAATATAATAATATTTTCCTCTTAAAAAAACAGAACCAGACGAGCTCCCATTTTGTTACGGTCAGCTCAAAACTGCAACAAGAATGACAAAGACCAAACCAAAAACGTATAATGAAGAATATTTTTTATTACATAATTCTAGGGGTTTACATGTCTTCTTCTTCTTCTTCTTCTTTGTGCTTATTTGGCGGTTCGCATTCTTAAAAAGAGCATTACCGCCATCTACTGTGGGTAATAGATCAGAGACAAAATACACTAGACTAGATCACCACTACCAGAACAATCAGGACTTGTGCTTTCAATGTTGCTGCGTGTTCAGCTCCTCCATCTACGGCAAAGTCCATCTCATTCCAGAGAGGGATGCTGTAACAAAAAAAAAAAAAAAATGTATACATTTATAACCCTTCTATATTCTATGGATCAAATTGGTTCTTCTTAAAAACTTTATTATTAACCTACCCCCTTCTACTGAATTTAAAATTATCCTTAATGTTAATTGCTGATTACCTTTCATCTGCAGTTCTCCTCTTAGCTTACTTCTTTCCTCTGGATATTTATTACACCTAATTAGAACATGCTCCACTGTTTCTCGTATTCCACACCAATCACACAAACCTGTATGATGTTTCCCTATTATTTGCATTGTTGAATTAAGTCCTGTGTGTCCCAATCTTAATCTAGAAATAATACAGTCTTTCTTCCTTTTTCCACTTGTCTTCCTTCCTCTACCTACCACTGGTTGTATTGAATGTAAATGTCTACCCTTTTCCTCATTGTCCCAGTACATTTGCCAATTATTATTTATCTCCCTTTTAATTATTGATTTGATTTCTAATTTGCTATATTTAATTTCCATATCTATAGTTTCTTTTGCCATAGCCTGTTTTGCTAACTTGTCTGCTGCTTAATTTCCTGCTACTCCAGTATGTGCCGGAACCCATAAAAACTGAACTATCTTATTTTCCTGTTGCATCATGAACAATATCTGTAGGATTTCCAAAACAATATCTTGTCTAGTATCTGATTTCTGAGCTTCCAGGCACATCAAGGCCGAACTTGAATCTGAGCATATTAACGTTTTACTTAAACCCATTTAATTTATTTTATTAATTGCTACCATAATTGCTAGTAACTCTCCTGTAAACACAGATACATGATCTGATATTCTTTCCCCTCTCGCCACTTTCAATCTGGGTATGATGTACGCTACCCCCACCCGTTCCTTTTGTGGATCCTTAGATGCATCTGTGAAAACATGTACATATTGTTCATACTTACTCCCAATATACTCTTTTGTCATCTCTGCCTCCAACTGCCTCCCATTTTTATCTTGCCTTGATTCCAATAATAATAAATCTACCTTGGGTTGAGGTAATATCCATAATGGTATTGTTGGTAATATTAATGCTGGAATAACACTGTACTCATTTAATTTCATATCCTGAACTAAATCCTTAATGATCCAACCAAAATTGTTAACTTTCCCTTTCCCATGTTCCCAACATGTTTCAAGTATACCTTTTGTTGGATGACTATCCTTCTGCCCTTTTAGATTAACCCAGTATGCCAGTGTCAATTGCTTCCTTCTTAAGTGAATTGGCATCTCCCCCATCTCCACCTGTAATGCTGAAACAGGAGAGGAAGGGTAAGCTCCACAACATATTCTCAACGCTTGAGATTGAATTCGCTCTAACTTTCCTAACTGTGACTTAGCTGCTGTTCCGTATGCAATACAACCATAATCTAATATTGCTCTTATCATTGTTGAATAAATTGTTTTTAATGCCAATCTGTCAGCCCCCCATTCTTGTCCTGAAATACACCTCATTACGTTTAATATCTTCTTACACTTTTCCTCCATCTTGTTTATATGTACACTCCATGTAGCTTTGGCATCAAACCACATACCTAAAAATCTTATATCTTTAACTTGTTCTATTTGTTTATTATATAACTTCATCTTTAAATCAATGCTTGACCTTTTATTTGTAAAAAATATATATTTAATTTTCTCCACTGAAAATTTAAAACCCCATTTATAAGACCATTTCTCAACACTTTTTAACACTGCTTGCATTTTATTAACAATGTATTCTACATTCCTACCTCTAAACCACAGCACTCCATCATCCGCGAACAGTGATTTATTTATATTCTTATCTATTGTTGCAAATACATCATTTATCATAATAATAAACAACAAAGGGCTTATGACACTACCCTGCGGAGTTCCATTCTCAATTATTCCTTTCCTTGATATATATTCCCCAATCTTTACTTTAATATTTCTTTCCATTAAAAACTCTTTAATCCAATTATATAATTTTCCGTCTATTCCAATTTGATCTAATTTGATCAATAAACCTTCCTTCCATAGCATATCATATGCTTTTTCTACGTCAAAGAAAACTGCTACTAGAGTTTCTTTATTTATCAAAGCTTTCCTTATATCTGAATCCAAATTAATAATTGAGTCCATTGTACTTTTTCCCTGTCTAAAACCATTTTGATATGGGGAAAAAAAATTATTCTTCTCCATATGATACATTAAACGTTACGCATTAAACGCTATTGGTCTGTAGTTTAGTGGAATACTTGGATCTTTACCTGGTTTTCTAATAGGAATTATTACAGCTTCTTTCCAATTCTTAGGTAACGTCCCTTCTTCCCATACCCTGTTGTAAAACTCTAGAATGACTTTAAGAGATTCTTCACTTAACTTTTTTAACATTACATAACTAATTCCATCCTGTCCTGGAGTTGACGCTTTTGTATTTTTTAATGCCCTCTTCAATTCTGAATATGAAAAAGGCACATCTAGAATATTATTTGTTACTCTTTTTTTCCCTAAAATAAATGGATGTTCTTTTAATAACTTCTCCCTCATTTCCTTACATTCCTTCATCAAATTATTCGAACTATTTATTTTTGAAAATTCTTTTCTAAACATTTCTGCTCTCTCCTCATCACTTATTGCTATTTCTTCTCCACTACTTAACACAGGATACTCATATTCTCTTCTAATGCCACTCATCTTTTTAATCATACTCCATACTTCCCCTATTGGAGTATTTCTCCCAATTTCGTCACAATATGCTCTCCAATATTCTTTCTTCACTTCCCTAATTGTTCTTCTAGTTTCTGCTTGTGCCTTTTTATATTATCATGTTTTCCCAATTGTGAGTTTTCCTTAGAATTTTAAATGCTTTCCTTTTCCTCTTAACTGTTATTGCACACTCCTCATTCCACCATGGGACTATTTTCCCCTCCCTTTTTCCTTTGTTTTTCGGAATACATTCTCTTGCAGCATTCTGTATCACTGATATTATTTCTGTATATATTCTTTCAATTATTATTCATTCTTTCATCTTGATCATTTTCAATCCTTCCTCACATATTCTTTCAAATTTTTCCCAATCTGCCTTCTCATATTTCCACTTTCCTGTATTTACTTTCTTTATCTTCCTTATTTCATTATTTACAATTGTACTTAATATTGGAAAATGATCACTACCCACTGTACAATTTAATACCTCCCAATTTATTATTCCCCCTAATTCATTAGAAACAATAGTTAGATCAATTGCTGATTCCCTCCCTAAATTTACACCCATACGAGTTTTTGTTTCATCATTTATACAAACTAAATTCTCCTTTTCCATTACCTCTTCAATGACCATACCATTTGTATCGGTCAATAAACCTCCCCATAAAGTATTATGGGCATTAAAATCCCCGCACCATATTACTCTTTTTCCTCTTAATCCTTTTATTGCTCCCATACTTTCTTGTGTTATTTTTTTACACGGATTATAAAAGTTTATTATAACATAATTCTTATTTCCAACCCATATTTCTACTACTATATATTCCATCGTTTCCCCTTTCTCCAAAACTCTATATGGTATTCCCTCTTTTACAAAACTGACACATCCTCCTCCTTTTCCTTCTACCCGATCTCTTCTCACACTTATGTATCCTTTCAAGACAAATTCTAATCTAGGATTCAACCATGATTCTTGAATACATATCACATCTGGTTTATCTTTCATTTGGTTTATATACCCTTTAAATTATTGTCCATTAGCATACAGGCTTCTAGCATTCCATTGTAATAGAGCTAACATACTAGCCTACCCCTAATTCCTGACTTGACTGAGATTCTGTAAGGTTTTTCATTATGTCTTCACATTTCAATCCCTTTATATCTAGAAATCTCTCTGCCGCTTTTAATATTATTTGTAGCTTTTCTGTTCTCCTTTCTGTTTGTGCTGTACAATTAATTACTTCCACCATAAAGAGCACAACATTTCTCTTAGTAACTATCATTGCATCTTCTGGTAATCTACCTTCATCCATTCTTCCTGTATCTTCATTTATTTTCCCATACCCCAGTCTCTCAGTTCCACTTTGTCTATATCTATTATTTACCGCTTTCACAGCTTCAGCATATGTCCCATTATTCTTTGTCTTTTCCTGTTGAACTTCCACTGCCTTTTTCCTCACCTCACAACCTCCATATGCCGCATTGTGATTACCTCCACAGTTGCAACACTTCAATCCAACTCCCTCTCCACACTTCCCAAATTCATGCTCTCCTCCACAACGCGCACACCTCATTTTAGACTTACACACTAACGCAGTATGTCCATAATGTTGACAATTATAACACCTCAAAGGAGGGGCTATATACTGCCTTATCGGGTAACTGATATAACCCAACTTCGAATCCGATCTGGTACTTCTTTTCCCTCCAATTTTAGACGTACTGATAAGCTATCCATTCTTTTACCTTCTCTGCTCATTTGTTGTCGGACTGCTTCTATGACCTTTACCCCCTCTAAATTTTGGGGGTTTACATTTAAAATTAACACATCAATTTAATTACTGACGACAGATCCATAAACAACGCACGATCAAGTGGCAGCATGGGATGATGTCACTTCCCACGTGCCTCCACCCACGTCTCAGAGGCACTTTTATTCGTACGTCCTGATCTATTACGGGTGTTGTTCATTACGCCATTACCTAGAAGAAATCACAAGAGAAAAAAAAAAAAAAAACCCACACACCCTTACACCATAACAGTATGCTAGAGCAGCAGGGGTCAGAAGGGGCAGCTGAATTTGAATGTGGTTCGCATGTGTCCAGGCTACAAGACAAACTTCCACAAAAGCTTAGGACCAGTTGCAAGAGGTATGTTCACCCATCAAGAATAACAGTTCCTACTCTTCTTGACTTTAAGGATTGGTTGGAGTGCGAGCTCCAAGTTCAGGATGATACTTCTAGAACAGGTACTTATGCTCCAGACTCATCAACCAAGAGGAGAGACGGTCATTATGGCTCCAAGTCCCGAGTAAAACCCACCCATTTTTACCTTGTGGTGTGAATGGGAGAAAGAGTTGAACGGACTAGATGAGATATCTCTGCCCAGATGTTACTTCAGCTCAAAGATGGATCACCTGTCCTGTAGGCATGAGATTCATGTCTTCTGTGATGCTTCAGAACAGGCATATGTTTCAGTGGCTTACCTGGGGACCAAGAGTAAAGAGGGACAAGTTGAAGTTGCCTTTATACCTGCCAGGTCTAGAGTCACTTCTCGCAAGCAGCAGTCCATACCCCGTCTGGAGTTATGTGCAGCTCTTTGTGGTTCTCAACTTTCCAAACTCCTATTTGCAGAACTTAAGGCCAATTTATACTTCTGCGTCGCGTAGTAGGTACGGCGTAGCATACGCATTGACGTGTACCATACCCCGTACCCTATGCCGTACCCTGACGCACACCTCCTCAAAAATGTAATTACACGTCACGACGACGCGGACCGCAAGATCTGTGATTGGTCGGCTTGGTAGTATCACGTTTCCTCCTACACATTTCTGGAATGTTCTTCTGCACTCTGGACCGCCCGCCATTTTTTAATTCCGAAATTCAGTGAAGAGCGAACATTGAAATGGACCAAGTGACCAAGCGATTAATTGAATACATCATCTTTTATATATAAATTATACTATTTGTTATTTCTTTCATAATCACAGGATGGGACTGATACCAGCTCAAACTCCACTGGTTTATCGGATGTGAGACCTCCAGCCAACAGCGATGATGACCAATTACCAAGTGGTAGCCCCCGTCACCAGCCATCTCTTCCGTCCCCTAGTCCAAGAATGGCACAAAAAAGGAAGAGAAAAGAAAAAGATGACTGGGTCCAAGCGCAGGTTGCTCGGTTGGAGGCTCAGTTGGAGGAATGGCTGGTGGAGCCCCAACAGAGACTGTGTCAAGGCAATGATGAGATGACCGGTTTGGACAAACTGTTGCAGATATGCTACGGAGGGTGCCAGAGGAACACAGAGCACAGGCAATGTTCGACGCGTTGAAAATACTTTTTGAGTGGCAGCAACAATTGTGCCTACGTTGACAACGTTCAACCTTTTAAATCTGCGCATATGGAAATGCCCTGTATCTGCAGTTTGCACTTTTTTATTTTTTTTGTGTATAGTTTGCACTTTTGCATCCATTAATATTTTATCTTGTTTTACTATTTGTGGAGGGTATAAAGTTTGCACATTTTTGTATGTAGTATGCACTTTAGCTTTATTTATTGTCTGTTCACACCAAATCATGTACCTCTTTTTTACTATCTTTTACATTAAACAATTTGTGTATATAGTTTGAACCAATTATGTTGGTTCCTGCTGTATGCATATTTTATGGTTCAGGTTACAGTAAATTAAGATCTTACAGTTAATTTATTTGTATAGTTTGCTCTTTTGCATTTATTTAATGTAAACAATTATAGACCATTGCACCTTTACATGATGTATTATCATATACATAGTTTGACCATTTGTATGTATAGTACAAACTTTAAAAAAAAATCTATCCCTGCTGTTTGCAGATTGTATTGTGTAGGTTAATGTAAATAGAGGAACAATGACATGACTTTAAAGCTGGGCTTTATTTAAATGGTTTCATGTAATTTATTGGTGCATTATATTTTACACCAATACAATTTACACAACAAGTTGACCAGGTAGGACAAGCACAGAAAATTCACCCTCTTTCTGTCTCAACTGGTTCACGAGTCGCATGTACCATCTCCTCCGACGCCTTCTCTCGTTTCTGCCTTTTAGTTTTAGTAACTTAACAAAAATTAACAGTTTTTGGACCTCGATAAGCTCTAGCTCCAACATGATCTGCTCTCTGTTAGTCACCATTGGTCGTAGAAGCCCGCGAGGATCGAGCAATGTGAACACAGTGGAACCCGCTCGCGTCAATTAGCGTTTCGGCGGTGTAACTGCAGAGCAGAACAGACATACACAGAAGTATAAATGCTCATGACGCCGTCGCCTACATGCGTAGCCTACGACGTACACTACGGCGTACACTCGACGCAGAAGTATAAATCGGCCTTTACAATCCCCATTCACTCTGTTAAAATCTGGTCAGACTCCACCACGGTGCAAACATGGTTGAAATCCAGCTCATGCTGCTTCTAAGTTTTTGTAGGGACACGTGTAATGGAGATTCAAGAGCTGACAGAATCTGCTTTCCGGCACTATGTAAAATGTAGAGACAACTTGGCGGATGATATAATTAAATTAAATTCAAGATTATTTGTATAGCGCTTTTTACAATACAAATCATTGCAAAGCAACTTTACAGAAAATTACGTTTCTACAATATTTAGTACTAGCTTATAAGTGGTGACTGTCAGTTTGTGCATGTATGACAGGATTTTTCAGAAAAATTTATACAAGACGTAGTCAGCCAGACTATGAACATTATTAACAGCAATTATTATATGATGCAGTCACACTTGTACCAATATTTGTTAGTTCTGTTTTTTGATTTAGGGTTAGCATCATCTGGGGTCCTCTGAGGGGTCAGCATTATCTCTTCTCAGGTGTTCTAGATCCAGACTGGAGCTTGTGTAAATTCTAGTTACGCAAAACAGAGAAATACATAGAGACATCATTAGCATAGCTGCTGTTCCAACAAAGTTAAATTAATTAGTTTAAACCAAGCTAAAGAATAAGAATGCGCATTTGATCAGATGCAACTACACTCACAATTTAAGAGATAAATTATTTTGAATGCTTGGCGAAAGAGATGCGTTTTTAATCTAGATTTAAACAGAGAGAGTGTGTCTGAACCCCGAACATTATCAGGAAGGCTATTCCACAGTTTGGGAGCCAAATGCGAAAAAGCTCTACCTCTTTTAGCGTTTTTTGACCTTAGGGTGCGTGATGGGTTGTAGCGTGGTAGAAGGCTAGTTAGGTACGCAGGAGCTAAACCATTTAGGGCCTTATAGGTAAGTAATGATAATTTGTAACTGATATGGAACATAATAGGTAGCCAGTGCAGAGACTGTAAAATTGAGGTAATATAATCATATTTTCTTGACCTGGTAAGGACTCTAGCTGCTGCATTTTGGACTACCTGTAGCTTGTTTATTGAAGAAGCAGGACAACCACCTGTCCAGTCTAGAGGTCATGAATGCATGAACTAGCTTTTCTGCATCAGAAACAGGTAACATGTTTCGTAGCTTGGCAATGTTTCTAAGATGGAAGAATGCAGTTTTTGTAAAATGGGAAATATGATTTTCAAAAGACAAGTTGCTGTCTAATATAACACCCAGACTTTTGACTGTAGAGGAAGTAACAGTACATCCGTACTGACTCAAAACCAAATACATCTTATAACAGGTAAATAATATATCCACGATATATGTACACCGGCTGAAATGTTTTGAAATCACTTGTACCCTACCTGTTCGAAAAAATCTAGTCTCTAGTCTGTGTCAGTTTGAGTCTTGGTAAAGGTTTAAATCCCTGCGCCAAGAGGCTCCCCTGTCGGTCACAGATTATGGTAACTGAACATAAATCTATAGGGGTGGTTGGATATATCCACGCACTTTAAAATATTAATTTGAAGCGTCTTTCTTTTCAGATTGTTACAACTTTATCATAAAAGGCTGTATATTAACTTATCGGGAGAAAACCAGTAGTTCTATGTGAAATCAGACATTTGAGCTCCCCCATATAGTCAAAATGGCATAATCAATAACACCCCACAAATATTTGACAGTTAGATTGGTAGTCGAATCAGGCTCCTTGAATCAAAGCATGGATTCGTCGACTATTTGGGATCACATCTATTATTTTTACAAATCATTGTTTGAATTGCGAACGTAGCCACTGGAGGAGGCTTTAAGACCATGCAGAATGCTCTGTTGTCTGGTCGCTCCCATTTCACAGCGAGTGGGATTTCTGCAGATTAGTCGAATGCAGAGATGTGATTATTGATCATGAGCACAGCATCCAGCAGGGCTTGGGTCTCCTGGAGCTGGAGGAGGATGAGTGCATTGTTCTTACACATTTCTCCTGGAGCTGGAGGAGGTTGAGGGCAGTGTTCTCACACAGGTCTCCTGGAGCTGGAGGAGGTTGAGTGCAGTGATCTTGCACAGGTCTCCTGGAGCTGGAGGAGGATGAGTGCAGTGATCTTTCACAGGTCTCCTGGAGCTGGAGGAGGTTGAGGGCAGTGTTCTCACACAGGTCTTGAGCTGGAGGAGGCTGAGTGCAGTGATCTTTCAAAGGTCTCCTGAAGCTGGAGGAGGATAAGTGCAGTGTTCTCACACAGGTCTCCTGGAGCTGGAGGAGGATGAGTGCAGTGATCTTTCACAGGTCTCCTGAAGCTGGAGGAGGATAAGTGCAGTGTTCTCACACAGGTCTCCTGGAGCTGGAGGAGGATGAGTGCAGTGATCTTATACTTGTCTCCTGGAGCTGGAGAAGGATGAGTGCAGTGATCTTTCAAAGGTCTCCTGAAGCTGGAGGAGGATAAGTGCAGTGATATTTCACAGGTCTCCTGGAGCTGGAGGAGGTTGAGGGCAGTGTTCTCACACAGGTCTTGAGCTGGAGGAGGCTGAGTGCAGTGATCTTTCAAAGGTCTCCTGAAGCTGGAGGAGGATAAGTGCAGTGTTCTCACACAGGTCTCCTGGAGCTGGAGGATGATGAGTGCAGTGATCTTTCACAGGTCTCCTGAAGCTGGAGGAGGATAAGTGCAGTGTTCTCACACAGGTCTCCTGGAGCTGGAGGAGGATGAGTGCAGTGATCTTACACTGGTCTCCTGGAGCTGGAGAAGGATGAGTGCAGTGATCTTTCAAAGGTCTTCTGAAGCTGGAGGAGGATGAGTGCAGTGATATTTCACAGGTCTCCTGGAGCTGGAGGAGGTTGAGGGCAGTGTTCTCACACAGGTCTTGAGCTGGAGGAGGCTGAGTGCAGTGATCGTTCAAAGGTCTCCTGGAGCTGGAGAAGGATGAGTGCAGTGATCTTTCAAAGGTCTCCTGAAGCTGGAGGAGGATAAGTGCAGTGTTCTCACACAGGTCTCCTGGAGCTGGAGGAGGATAAGTGCAGTGTTCTCACACAGGTCTCCTGAAGCTGGAGGAGGATAAGTGCAGTGTTCTCACACAGGTCTCCTGGAGCTGGAGGAGGATGATTTCAGTGATCTTTCACAGCTCTCCTGAAGCTGGAGGAGGATAAGTGCAGTGTTCTCACACAGGTCTCCTGGAGCTGGAGGAGGATGAGTGCAGTGTTCTCACACAGGTCTCCTGGAGCTGGAGGAGGATGAGTGCAGTGATCTTACACTGGTCTCCTGGAGCTGGAGGAGGATGAGTGCAGTGATCTTTCACAGGTCTCCTGAAGCTGGAGGAGGATAAGTGCAGAGTTCTCACACAGGTCTCCTGGAGCTGGAGGAGATTGAGGGCAGTGTTCTCACACAGGTCTCCTGGAGCTGGAGGAGGTTGAGGGCAGTGTTCTCACACAGGTCTGGAGCTGGAGGAGGCTGAGTGCAGTGATCTTGCACAGGTCTCCTTTGTAAGGAAAGCATTTAGGGAAGTAGAAATGTGGTCATATTAGTGAGGATTCAAGATGTAGACAAGAAAATCTTGTTATATGATGTTTACAAAGAAGCGCAAATACCATGGTGAAAGGTTTACATTATATGAGCAGCCAATGGTGAAAGTAAATTAATTTAAGGACTTGGGACTATGGTTCGATAGTAGGTGTACATGGAAAACACATATAAAGCACTTGGAAACTAAATGCAAAAAAGTTATAAATCTTCTGAGAGCTGTGGCTGGATGTGCCTGGGGTGCAGACAGGCAGTCATTAAATTAATATCTATAGGGCTTGCCTGAAGTCATCAGTAGATTATGGTTGTGTAGTTTATGGAGCACCAGCAAAAACGATATTGGGAAAAATTTATTGATTACAATATAGAGGATTAATGCTATACTCATAGAAGCAGGAGAGATGCCACTGGAGTTAAGAGGAGAGAAACGATGGCGTATTGGATCAGATTAAAAGAAAGTGGGAAAGAAAACCCAGCAAAAGAAACAATACAGGAATGTTGGGAGTATTCCAAGTTTCAGGGGCTTGGGTTTGGATGGACAAGGGAAATGAGAGTGAGGGAATATGAAAAGGAAGCCTTAGATTTCACCATGGTCGGTTCAGTTAGTAGTATTCCACCATGGCTGTTTCCAAAAATAAAGGATGAAATTAATATAATAGAAAAGTGAATGGAGAATGGAGGAAGTGGTAGTTAAAACAAGCATTTACATAAGAAACAGTTATTATGATTATTTAAAAATTTACACAGACAGATCCAAAAACAAACAGGATTGTGTGGCAGTTGGAATAGATATCCCAGAATTTAAAATAAATCTCTCCAAAAGACTCTTTGATCGGTTATCTGTATATACAGCAGAAATATATAGGCCTTGTGGTGCCATCCCAAAGAAATTCAAAATCACTCTCACGGACCTTTTCCTGGACTGTACCCAGATGGTGGAATGACCTCCCAATCTCAATTCGTACAGCTGAGTCTTTACTCATTTTCAAGAAACATCTAAAGACTCATCTTTTTCGCCTGCACTTAACCTACTAGCACCAGTACTTTTCCTTTTTTTTTCATTTAATAAAAAAAAAAAAAAAAAAAAAAACTATATACACCTGGCTATGCGTTCTATACTAGACTAACTGAGACTTGTCATGGCACTTGTATTCTGTTGTTGTTCTCTTGTTGACCTGACTGCTTCTATTGTACTCATTTGTAAGTCGCTTTGGATAAAAGTGTCTGCTAAATGATTAAATGTAAATGTAAATGTAAATAGTGGCAGCCATTATTGCACTACAGTAGGTTGAAACGTGCTATGCACAGACTCTTTAGTTGTCATTAAAAGTATTCAGTCAATGACATCGGTAAGAGAAGATCTACTAGTAGAACCTTTTTCTCAGTTTATTTAGATTACATCGGGGTGGCATAGATGTACAGTTTTGGTGGGTGTCAGCACATGAAGGGGTTAAAGGGAACAAGAAAGCAGACAAACTGGATAAAGGCGCTGCTAAAAGAAATAATAATTACAATTTCCACTAGGAAAAGGTGAAGATAAAGCAGTGGTTAAGGAGAAAGGACTTGAAATATGGCAGAAATGGTGGGAGGAAGACTGGAAAGTAGGATATATTATAAAATACAAAAAACTGTCAGTATAAAGAATTACATGGAAAAGACCAGGAGAGAGGAAATTGTAATGACAAGATTGAGAGTGGATCACACAGGGCTGAATGGCACATTATTTTTAATGGAGAAAAGGAATAGTGAGAACTGTGAAAACTGTGGGGTTAAAGGAAATGTTGAACGTAATATTGTACTGTAAATTGAATGAGGTGGAAAGATGGGTGTTTAATAAGGTTCAGGAGACAGGGCGGGAGTGGAATCTGGTAGGGATACTGGGACTAGAAGGAGAGGGAGAGGAATCAAGAATTACGAGGAAGGCACTATTTAAATTTTTAAAAGACTCAGGGTTGTGGAATACAATCTGAAATTGTAAAATGACATGATTATACATACTCCAGTACAGTAGGTGGCGGTATGCACCTTAATCTTGGTTGCAGTCCGCTATTAAATAAAAAAAGAAGAAACTCCTCTTTTTTTTTCTACTTGAGCTCAACGGCTGCAGTCCTGGATTCAGTGAGAGCTAAGGAACAAATAACTTTCAGCAGAAACCGTGAACAAAGAGTCCTCAAATCTTTCGGACGCAGCTGCAGCGATCTTCTGAGGAGAGGGGAGCAGTTCATGGTATTTCTCATCTTTAAACAACAGGAAACCACACTTTACACAGTATGTTTGAACAGTACACGAGCTCATTTCTGTCTTGTTTGTGTTTGTGTCATCTAGTAAGCTGTTTGTGTGTTTTCTGACTTAAGACATTTAGAGCAGCAGAAGGCAGTAAGTAGCTCTATGTGAGGAAAACACACGGAGTTCATTAAGAACAGCGATTTTATGTTTATGTTGCTGTTAGTCTCGTGATCTGTGAGGAGAATGAATGCGAACCAATATCAATTATTGCATCTGCGATTTCATTGATATCATTTTTCTTAGGCATTTCAAATCTGTTTGTGCAATAAAGTTAGTTTCAAGTTATGTATATCTATGGATATTCGCATTGTTTAAGGGACCGTCTGCAAATTCCAACGTAAACAATGCCCAGTCGTTCTTTGACATTAATGATTTTTACAAGGTTGTAGTAAATGAAAACCAACTTACTTAATGTGAGCTGCAACAATTGGAAAGTTAGTGCACTTGTTTAAAGACGGTGATTGAGGTAAATAGTTGAGCGTGGCACTAACGGTGTTCTTAAGAAGTATTGGCAAAATGTCAGCTGTATAGAGCTTGGGAACATGACGTCAGCTACGCAATGCATTCTTGGACTTTAGGACGCGGACGCTGCTGTATGTATTGTATTGGATTGATAATAGACTGTTTTGTTTGCTCTCTACAGCTAAAAAATAAGATACAATGGTAAAACCTTGTTGTGTAATTAACTACCATACTCGTACTCATGACCGGCATGGAAAAATAATTTGAATGGAGTGCGATTTTTCAGCTTTCCTGCTGGAAAACCGCACCTTGATCTCAGGTCTCCGTTAACAAAGCGGCGTCACATAGCTTGGTTAGCAGCAGTAAGAAGGAAAAGAAGGATTGTCCCTTTGGTCTGATATACACACGTATGTTTCTGCATTTTTATATATATATATATATATAGAAATGTACGTTATATAAACAACTTTTTTTTTGGATGTGATTAATCGATTTGACAGACTTACATTAAATGTTACCTATGCATGAACCACATCTCCTGCATTATCAGTGTTATGCATATTGCATACCACCTGTTACAGTAATAAACGACAAAATTGATCAATTCTGTATCTCTTTATTTGTGCATCATAACACACTGAGGTTAATTTGTACAGTTTACAATAATGCATATTAAAAAGTGAAGGGGCAGTGTAACTCGCTCTTTGACGCGGAAAATGTGTAGGTTCTGCACCCATCCATTTGTAAATTGCAGGTGAGACTCGAGAGATTTATCATTTTTAAACTGATCAGAGGTGTACGCTCTGACACTACAAACAAGGTTAGAAAACACATTGGGGAAGGTTACGAGTGGCAGCTCTTTAAGATCATCCAACCACTCTTTGTGTTCGTGCAGATTGAGTTCGTTGATTGTCTTGATTTTTTTCTAAATACCACATCTTTGCTTCCTTGTTGAGTTTTTCTTTATATGTAATCTTACACTTGATCTGTATGTCATGTCACTTTCACTTTTACTGATAAGCGTGCCCCAAAAAATGGCTGCGACTACCCAGAATGCAATGAGCAGTGACGTAATTTCCCAAGCTCTATAGAGAAAATAAACGCTGAAAATGAAGTGGATTTACGGCCGATCGGAGTACCCCTACATTTTGGTCCAAAAATAGCAAAAACGCCGACTTTATTCAGCATTGTCTTCTCTTCCGTGTCTGTTGTGTGTGAGAATTCAAAACAAAGCAGTTTGTGATATCCAGTTCGCGAACGAATCATTCAGTTCACCAAATCGAACTGAATCGTTTTAAACGGTTCGAAATCTCTAATACGCATTAATCCACAAATGACTTAAGCTGTTAACTTTTTTTTAATGTGGCTGACACTCCCTCTGAGTTCAAACAAACCAATATCCCGGTGTAATTCATTTACTCAAACAGTACACTGACTGAACTGCTGTGAAGAGAGAATTGAAGATGAACATTGAGCCGAGCCAGATAATGACTCGTTCACGAGTAGCGCTGCTACTTTAAATGTAAATTTGTCCCGTGCTCTCTTTAAATAAATCTCTTTCATTAACAAACATTATCACCATTTGCTAAGTTGTTTGTGTTTTCTTAAATTTATGGCAAATGTTATATATATTTACTATATTTCCCAAATAATAGGCTATTCAAATGGTATCTTAATAATACATGTAGGTCTGATCAAAACTACCAAATGTTTAAAAAAAAATCCAAGATTGTAACTCTTTAATTGCCAAGGCAAGTTCATAAATGTTACTGATTTGGGGGGAAAAACAAACAAATTTTTCAATATTAAAAGTGATAGTGGAATGGATATATATTTTTTTTTTACCTTTTTATCACAGTTTTGGGAAGAGGTAAAATGTATTTTTACAGATGATCACTAGCTGGGACAATTAACCCTTCAGGTAGGCATGTGCAAAAAAAAAAAAAAAAAGGCTTAGTTTCTGGCTAATCGGGAACCTCCAGCAAACCATCTCACGCACTTCGAAGGGCCCTTCGTGAACTTCGGAGACCTGGTCTTCCAAGTCCGCGGCCTTTGAAGTGTGTACACTCAACTTTGGGACACAGCTGTCGGGTCACCATACTTGGCTGTATGACACATCACTTTTTTTTCTTCTCTCCTCTCTCCAATCAAGCGTGCTGTGGGCAGAGTGGATAAAGACACATGCCTTTGGTGTGAGAGACACGGGTTCGAATCCACTGTGAGACACCAATGTGTCCCTGAGCAAGACACTTAACCCCTAGTTGCTCCAGAGGCGTGTGACATCTGACATATATAGCAATTGTAAGTCGCTTTGGATAAAAGCATCGGCTAAATGACTAAATGTAAATGTAATAACTGTAATATTGTCATCCTCACAGTAGTGACTACGTTTTGATGAAAAGCAGGAATATTTGGAGGAGTATCATCTGAACTGAGATCTGCTGCTGTGAAGATGATGTTTGTTAAAGAGGAGAGTAAAGAGAACACGAGTGAACCAGAAACCTGGAGAATAAAACACAAGGAGCCAGAAACCTGGAGAATAAAACCAGAGGAGCCAGAAACCCGGCGAATAAAACCAGAGGAGCCAGAAACCCGGAGAATAAACCAAGAGGAGCCAGAGACCCCGGAAATAAAACCCAAGGAGCCAGAAACCTGGAGAATGAAACCCGAGGAGCCAGAAACCCGGCGAATAAAACCCGAAGAGCAAGAAACCCGGAGAATAAGCCACGAGGAGCCAGAAACCTGGAGAATAAAACCTGAGGAGCCAGAAACCTGGAGAATAAACCGTGAGGAGCCAGAAACCTGGAGAATAAACCGTGAGGAGCCAGAAACCTGGAGAATAAACCGCAAGGAGCCAGAAACCCGGAGAATAAAACCTGAGAAGCCAGAAACCCGGAGAATAAAACCTGAGAAGCCAGAAACCCGGAGAATAAAACCCGAGGAGCCAGAAACCCGGAGAATAAAACCCGAGCCAGAAACCCGGAGAATAAAACCAGAGGAGCCAGAAACCAGTAGAATAACCAGAAACCGAGAGAATAAAACGCGAGTAGCCAGAAACCTTGAGAATAAAACGCGAGGAGCCAAAAACCCAGAGAATAAAACCCGAGGAGCCAGGAGGATAAAACATGAAAAACAAGGAGGTTGGTGTTTATTCTGCGTTCATCTTTAAATAATATTTTTGGTACATACACAAATCCTTTATGCAAAAATAAGACGTTAACTATCATTACATTGTCTTAAATCCATGTTTTAAAATGGTTATTGAAATGTAACTGCACTGACACTGAGGAGATTTAATTATTACTTTAATTAAACTTTATTTTTGCTTTTTCAAAATCAAGAAACTGTATTGAACTCCGAGCCTGGGAGACTGAATATATTTTTTACGCTCGTAGTAGAAACCAGCGTGGGTATTTAACATTTAAATATTATTTAAAAACATCCTAAGTGTATGGTAGCAACAAATTTAAACCAGAGAAAGCTTTGATGTGCTAAAGCAGCGCTTGATGTGTAAGCGATCATCTGACGATTTCAGAGATTGGGTTTAAAACGTCTAATCTACTTTTTTTTTTTAAGCCTTTTGTTTTACTGGCACACAGGAGCTGTCCTCATAAACCATATTTATGTTGTAGTACCCATGACATTATACACATTTCATAAACCATATATACCAGTATACACCAAATAAATAAATAATAAATGAATAAATATGAATATAAATAATTTGCTGTAGAATCAAAAGCCACTAAGAGTACTACAACCTTTAGCACATGAAAAAAGAGAATTAGGTGAATTTTGATAAATTAGTTTTTTATGAAAATATTTGTGTGCTATACAAGCAGTAAAGGTGTTACTGTGAAAATGTAACCTTTAGTAAATCAGTCTGGTCACTACGAATGTACAGCAACCAAAAAAAAAAAAAAAACCTTTAGGTAAATTACAGTAATTGTATTTGATAATTATGTACTTTATGTACAGAAAGGGTGATTATTGGCAAACTTTCACCTGTTTGAAGTCAGTCTTGTCACTAGGAATGTACAAACCCGATCCCAAAAAAGTTGGGACACTGTAGAAATTGTGAATAAAAACCGAATGCAATGTGGAAGTAATCAAATAATAAGTTTAAAATTTCAATATTTTATTCAGAATACAGCATAGATGACATTTAAATGTTTAAACTGAAAAAATATATAATATTAATGGAAAAAATAAGATTTTAAATTTCCTGGCATCAACACATCTCCAAAAAGTTGGGACAAGGCCATGTTTACCACTGTGTGGCATCCCCTCTTCTTTTTATAACAGTCTGCAAACATCTGGGGACTGAGGAGACAAGTTGCTCAAGTTTAGGAATAGGGATGGGTACCGAAACCCGGTATTAAACTGGCCCCGGGGCTAAATTATGAAAGACTGTAGTATCGGTAAGTTCTGACCGTACCGGTTCTGCTTTCGGTACTGGAGGGGAAAAAAATAATGTAGGCTACTATGTATTTTTGCTTGATAATGTTATCGTGCACATTTTATCTCACCAAACATTTCTAATGTTCGATCACATTAAGATGTTTGTCTGTGAGATCTGCGAGATCGCTCATGCGCGCCGCAGAGGCTGTCTGTCAGTCACACACACGCACTCACACACACACACACACACACACACCACAACGAGCGGGGCACACCCACAGACATAACAGTATGAAAACTCTCGCTTAGTAATAAAGAGTGACGATGGCGAAGAGATTTGCTTATTGATGTTATCGTCACATTTTATCTTACCAAACATTTCTAATTTGCGATATTAAGACATTTGTCTGTGAGATCTGCGAGATCACTCATACTCGCCGCGGAGGCTGTCTGTCAGTCACAAACACACAACAAGAACGAGCACGGCGCACACACACACGAAGGGGCTGTTCACATATCGCGTCTTTTGCGCGCTCAAGTTCGTTATTTCAAATGCAGGTGCGTGGTATGCACGCTCATAATGGAAGCGACGCGGTCGCGACACGCACGCGGTCCGACAAGCTCATTTTTCAGAATGCCGCAAGTGCACAGCAGGTCATGTAACTTCCTCACCTTTTCCGTAACAACGTTGAAGCTCAGCCAAGATGAAGGAACAGCTGATCGCTGTATGTAGCAGTGCAACTGCAAGCGGCGCGCCTAGCGTTTTTAGACGCGTGGAAAACGGCCCCTTAGAGTACAAAAACTCCTGCTTAATACAAAGAGTGATGATGGGGGAGACAGCAAAACATTCCAAAGTGTGGTTATACTTCACTAGAGTTGATGCAGATAATGCTGGTTGTCGTAAGTGCAACAAAATTTTTGCATGTAAGGGTGGAAACACAAGCAATCTGTCAAAGCATCTTTCAAAAGTGCATTATGTGCAGACAGAGAAATGCAAAGTTTTCGACTGCCTAACACAACACAAAGTACCGATAAGAATACCGTTAAAGTACCGGACCGTTAAGCAGTATCGGTAAGAGTAGTAATACCGTTAAAACCTTAACGATACCCATCCCTATTTAGGAATAGGAATGTTGTCCCATTCTTGTCTAATACAGGCTTCTAGTTGCTCAAATGTCAAAGGACTTTGTCGCATCTTCCTCTTTAGGATATGCCAACTGTTTTCTATGGGTGAAAGATCTGGACTGCAGGCTGGCCATTTCAGTACCCGGATCCTTCTTCTATGCAGCCATGATGTTGTAATTGATGCTGTATGTGGTCTGGTTTTGTCATGTTGGAAAATGCAATGTCTTCCCTGAAAGAGACTACGTCTGGATGGGAGCATATGTTGTTCTAGAACTTGGATACACCTTTCAGCATTGATGGTGCCTTTCCAGATGTGTAAGCTGCCCATGTCACATGCACCCCTGCAACCCCATACCATCTAGGTTCAGTCCCAGAATGAGTCCTGTGTGAACAAAAGCCAGAACTAATGCCATAAAGTGTGTGTTGTAGTGATGATGCATGTTATCGCGCAACTCTTTTAGTGGGTGTTTTGAATGCAGATCAAGTTTTAAAACAAAAATATAGCCATTTTTTTACTCAATGTATATAATCAGACATCAATGAAGTATATGAAATTTTTTAATGTAACATTTTTCAAAATGTGTAAAACTACCCGTTTCAGCAATGATATCAATTTGTCGCGTACACTTTCTGACAAGAGAATTTTTAACTTTAACAATATGAAGAGATCTGCCTACCTGCAGGTGCTATTTTGAAAGTTCTGCCACGTGTTGCATAATTTAAAATCAAGATTTATCTTTAAAAAAAAATAATAAAAAAAAATAAAAAAAGTGTATAAATGGCTCTCAAAAAATGTTGTGGAGGATGAGTTCATCAGTCATGGGCACTTTATTTTTCGACTATTGTAACGTTAATATTATACATGAATATTCAGTCTGTCATTTTTCTGTAGTGTGAAAAAAATCTAGCAGAATATCCATTTACTTTTCTCAGAATATTTTAATTCTAATTTGTTTAAGTCTGAGTTCAGACATAGCTAGATACATTGTGGTGATGAGAATTTCAGCATAAAATGCAAAATTACTCTGTGTGGAAGGTAGAGAACAGTATTTTCTTTTGTTTTTATGTTATTAGATCGCATGTCTAATATTGATCTGTGATGTGCAATTATTCAAGTTATTCAAGTCAGATTTTATTTGTCTCAAGTGTTTATACGTGTGTGAATCAGTGACGAAACTAACATTGTTTCTCCCAATGATATGAATATGTTTAAATTGTTAAAGAAAGTGATCAAAAAACAAACCTTGTTTGCTGGAGCTGTCAGTGTGTAGTGTTTCTCTACAAAGTGATATCACCATCTATTGACCTGTCAGCATAATGCAGTGATTTTAGTTAGCAAAGGACAGTTTTGATATAGCTTTTGTACACAAATATTTTATCCTCTTATTTTTTTTAATTTACCATTTTGTTTTTCATTCTTTTTTATAGGCCTAATGAAAGAAGAAAGGCAAGATCTGAATGAGGTGGAGGAGAAATATCAGGATCAGAAAGATCATGATGTCAATGGAGAAAAATCAGTGAGTTGCAGGATTAAAACAACAGAAGTCAAGAGGCCTTTCATCTGCTCTCAGTGTGGAAAGAGTTTTACACGGAAAGCTAGCTTACAGGATCACATGTTTATTCATACTGGAATAAAACCTTTCATCTGCTCTCACTGTGGAAAGAGTTTTACACGGAAAGTTAGCTTAAAGGATCACGTGTTTATTCATATTGGAATAAAGCCTTTCAGTTGCTCTCAGTGTGGAAACACTTTTACACGCAAAGAAAGCCTTGAGAAGCACATGTTAATTCATACTGGAATAAAGCCTTTCAGCTGCTCTCAGTGTGGAAAGAGTTTTACACTGAAAGCTAGCTTAAAGGATCACATGTTTATTCATACTGGAATAAAGCCTTTCAGTTGCTCTCAGTGTGGAAACACTTTTACACGCAAAGAAAGCCTTGAGAAGCACATGTTAATTCATACTGGGATAAAACCTTTCAGCTGCTCTCAGTGTGGAAAGAGTTTTATACGGAAAGTATCCTTAAAGGATCACATGTTTATTCATTCTGGAATAAAGCCTTTCATCTGCTCTCAGTGTGGAAAGAGTTTTATATCTAAAGTAGGCCTTAAGAACCACATGTCAGTTCATACTGGAATAAAGCCTTTCAGCTGCTCTCATTGTGAAAAGCGTTTCATATGTAACCGTAATCTTAATAGGCACATGTTAATTCATGCTGGGATAAAGTCTTTCAGCTGCTCTCAGTGTGGAAAGAGTTTTAGACTGAAACAAGACCTTAAGACTCATTTGGTAACTCACACTTCAGAAAGTCCTTTCTGCTGCTCTCAGTGTGGAAAGTGTTTTACATATAAATCAAGCCTTAAGAGGCACATGTTTATTCATACTGGGTAAAAGTCTTTCACCTGCTCTCAGTTTGGAAAAACTTTTACACAGAAAGGACATTGCAAGGTTAATTTGGTAACCCACTCTTCATAAAAGCCTTTCACCTTGGGGAGTTAAAGTAAATGACTGTTTTTCTGAATGACTATCGTCAACTGGATCACCTCAAGGATGTGTCCTTTCCCCCTTATTATTTATCTTGTACACAAAGACTGTAAAAGTGATTTTAGAAATAGTCATTCTATAATTCCATAATCGTTAGCTTGTTGAGTGAGGAGGACTCCATGTTTGGCCCTGTGGTTTGATTTTATTATGTGGTGTCAGAATGCTTTCTTGAAACATACTGTAAAGGCACAATATGTAATTTTTCACCGCTGGAGGGCGTATATTCAAAACAAGCCGTCTAAGTGAAACAAGGCCAACGAACAAACGTGACACACATATAGCTTGAAAGCTTTTATTAAGCCACAGTTGATCATATCTGCTGCTTACAGTCGTGCGAATGAGAGAAATGCAGCACTGTTTTCTCATTCTAGATACGTTTGAAAGTCCTGTTATAATGCTACTCTGTGCGGTCATCACCAGTCTATTAAAACACACAACATTAAAGCGTCTTTGTTGTTTCCATGTTTTCTACCAAACAAAACCAGAAATGGAGGGTAAATGAAGTAAGGTGTCACAATGAGACTATGGCCACTGTCCGTGTAACTAGTTTTAAACTTTCTTTGAAACATTCGGGATGATGTAAGTACACAAGTCAGCAAAATATATAACACTTCTAGTGGTTTTGGGATATTGTAATCTTACATATTTTGCATTTAATGTTTCTAAAACTAAGGAGATGACTATTGATTTTACCTCTTGGATGAAATCTATTTAGTATAAGCAAACAAGCATTAATGGATTATATATTGAGAGTGTTTAATGCCGATTGAGGATCAAATCCACATTCATTTTCAGAGTTTATTTATTTATCTTTTCAGTTAACAATGGCAGTAACAGCTGCTCTTTGTGAAATCGCGCACCTGATGGAATTTACCGCTGATTAGAGAACCGGCTTTATTGACAAGATGTGCCTAAAGGCGGGCATACACTGTGCGATTTCGGCAAGGTACCAACTCACACTGTACGAGTAGATCGCTTGCGATATAAAGCCAAAGCTCAAGATATTTATGCGCTCACTGTACGGTCCGATCGTTGAGTTGTGTTTTGACTGCTCACACTATACGTGAGGAATCAACCGAATCAACACATGAGATCCCTCAGAACCCGGATGTTTGTGGCGGTTTCTGAATAACCATGCTTTCCCGGGATAAACGCACTGCTTTGGTGATATGCGCAATTCTGTGTGCTGAAACGTCAAAAAAAAAAAGAAAAAAAGGGCGTAGACATATCAAGATGCGCAGGTGGCTCGGAGGCCGTGGCCAAAGGTTTATCCATTTTGCAACGTGAACTGGAGGTAAGCAGGCGTTTTCTTCCCTCTTTTTTATTTTTATTTGCCATAACTCCACAAGTTTTCCCTCCATCACTTCAGTCCACGCTACACACCGTGTCACCATGGTTTCATTTATGGTGTCATGCATGCGCAGTGAGGGATACGTGGAAAATCGGTTCGTAGCTACAACAGTGCGCTATCTCACCAGAGGTGACCAAATTTTCTGACATGTTAGAAATACATCCGACCAACCGATTGCCGGTCAGGAGAGGTTAATTGCCTCTCGTTTCCCCTTGTACACTGCACGACAAACGATGCATGAAAATGCTGAAAATCGGACCAACCCAGAAAAGAATCGCACGAGTCAGAATTCAGCTCAAAATCGGATGAAAATCGCACAGTGTATGCCCGGCCTTAACAATCGGACCACCCCTACTGTGTTTGATAACACTTTTTAATTCTCTCCCATTACTGAGGTTTTGTGTAAGAGGGGGCAGCAAAGATTGTGTTGCTTGTGGAAACTAAGGTTATTTAATGTGGACAAAACATTGATGTAATAATTTTTCAGGAAGGAAATGTATTGTGTTTTTTCGTTGTTTATGTGAAATTTTTGATTGCTGCAACCAAATTGCCTTTGGGAAATAAATTAAATGAACTGAACTGAACCTGCTTTCAGTGTGGAAAGTGTTTCCTGCGTAAAGGATACCTTGAGACTCACATTTTAAAGGGGTCATCGGATGCCCATTTTCCACAAGTTGTTATGACTCTTTGGGGTCTTAATAAAAAGTCTATAACATTCTTTAGATAAAATTTCTCAATTGTAGAGACATTTTTTACCATCAAAAACAGCTCTGTTTTTGAGTGAGTGGTTTCAGTGCAGGTTCCTTTTAATGCCAATGAGCTGTGTTTGTACAAAAGGCCCAAAAATTCTTGAATGTCCCGGATAATCCCAACCAATCAGAGTGTTCGATGCTACCACATCATCCCGTGCTTCTGAAGAAGTGGACCGCAGCTGCGTCACTTGTGTGAGAGTGGAAAGTCCGCCATTTTCAGACTTTTAATACTTATAAATCCACACTGAATTGCCATTAAGTTGTGATTTATATTGGGTTACTGTGTGCGTGCATGTGGAAAACTGAGTTTAGATTATATTTTCTGTGAAAAATCGTCCATTTTTTCCAGTTCATAAGAGCTGTCGATTACCATCCTGACTGCATTAATCTTCCTATTAAGTGTATTTCTAAGTTTTACTACGTTCCGATTCAGTACGAGATGTTTATTGCACACCATTATTGCTGTATGTACGGCTATTTGGAGATGATTATTATCATGCTTAAAACGATTATCATGTTTGCTGCTTGCTTTTATTCATTTATGCATGGTTAAGCTGCATTCACGTGCTAATAGCATTCTATTGTGGACATTCAAATAATTAACACTAAGACCTGTTCAGAATACTTAATGTCATTGCTATGTTCATTTGATTAGTGTTTCATTATTCAAATGGATGTGTTTATATTTGTGTAACACCTGTATGTATATATCAGTAAATTTATTTTCTTGTTTAATTATTGCAGAACCACACATTTATACTCAAAATTCTCCAGTAAACTAAAGAGAACCTAGACATTGCTTGGTGCCTCTTCAGTTAAGAGTCAGCTCATTCAGTCCTAACTGACTGCCTGGTGTGTTTCACACCCATCCAAATAATGCACTTCCGAACTTCCTATATTTCAAATGGTGGTCCGAGCCAGATTGGTGAATCACAGCAGAGAGATGACATACAATTCCAAGCCAGATCCTTCTGTGTTCGCCCTCGACGCCAAATAAGGCCACATAAACATTTGGCAGATTATCAAATCCCTAGATCAGGCTATGTGAAGAGAGCAGTACCAGCTGCACATCTGGATCTGCTTTTTCAAGATGAATGGCAAGAGACAGATAAACAATCAGAGAAGGATGAGTTTCAACTTCAAGCCCAACAGCTATCTGACATTAAGTGACATTAAGTCTATGTGTGAAAGACATGAAGAGAGACAGTGGTGAGCGACATTGCCACATCCTACCCGATATCCTGTCTGCTCTACAAGGCCTCAAGGAATGCTACATTAAAGCAGGAGATCTAGCAGATCACCACAGGAATAGAGACTCCTCACCGCTCCGTGACCCCAGTGTCAGCCTCTACTAAGAACTAAGAACCCCCAACCGACACACAGCCAGCATTCATCAGTTACCCAGAGAGAGACTTCAGCATGTTCTGGGGATGTTTTCCATCACATATCTGTCCAGTGTGAGCAGCTGACAAGGCAGAATCACCCAGGTTAGAAAAAACACATGCTAGTGAGAGCTATTGTGTTATCCCGCGGAGGTCATCACAGTCTGCTGAAGCTGTTCGTTACTCTGACGACAACCCTCAATTCATACACAGGCATTATCCTGAGAAGAGAGAGTTCCACCTACCACATCAACCTGAGATTACATCTAGAGCTAAAATGGTACAAATGCAAGAGAGAATTTACCGGGGACCAGCACCTAACACACCTGTAATAATGTCAGCTGACCCAAAACAGTTTTTGAGACTGCGGATGGCACTGTATGTCCGTCTCCCAGCAGTTGCAACTGAACACTTCAAATATCAGGTCCTTGGTAGCCGATTCTTACTGTAATCCTGTGAGACCCTACACAGATACCATGCGAGCTCTGAAAACGATGTATGGTCAACCACACAAGCTTGTTCTTTAGAATATTGCTGAAGTTCTGGAAAGTCCCAACATCAGGTCAGGAGATGTTTAAGCATTCAAGCTATTTGTCCTCCTTGGAAGTTCATGAGTGAGTATGCTAGAGCAGCTGGGGTCAGAAGGGGCAGCTGAATTTGAATGTGGTTCGCATGTGTCCAGGCTACAAGGCAAACATACACACAAGCTTAGGACCAGTTGCAAGAGGTATGTTCACCCATCAAGAATAACAGTTCCTACTCCTCTTGACTTTGCGTATTGGTTGGAGTACGAGCTCCAAGTTCAGAATGATACTTCTAGAACAGGTACTTATGCTCCAGACTCATCAACCAAGAGGAGAGACGGACGTTATGGCTCCAAGTCCCAAGTAAAACCCACAAGCATCTTTACCTTGTGGTGTGAATGGGAGAAAGAGTTGAACGGACTAGATATCTCTGCCCATATGTTACTTCAGCTCAAAGATGGATCATCCATACTGTAGGCATGAGATTCATGTCTTCTGTGATGCTTCAGAACAGGCATATGGTTCAGTGGCTTACCTGTGGAAGAGAGTAAAGAGGGACAAGTTGAAGTAGCCTTTATGGCTGCCAGGTCTAGAGTCACTCCTCGCAAGCAGCAGTCCATCCCCATCCGGAATTATGTGCAGCTCTTTGTGGTTCTCAACTTTCCAAACTCCTAGTTGTAGAACTTACAATCCCCCGAGTTACACTCTGGTCAGACTCCACCACGGTACAAACATAGTTGAAATCCAGCTCATGCTGCTTCAAAGTGTTTGTAGAGACACATGTAATGGAGATTCAAGAGCTGACAGAATCTGCTTTCCGGCACTATGTAAAATCTAGAGACAACTCAGCGGATCATATAATTCAATTCAAGTTTATTTGTCTAGCGCTTTTTACAATACAAATCGTTACAAAGCAACTTTACAGAAAATTAAGTTTCTACAATATTTAGTAGTAGTAGCTTATAAGTGGTGACTGTCAGTTTGTGCACGTATGACAGGATTTTTCAGAAAAATTTATACAAGACGTAGTCAGCCAGACTATGACCATTATTAACAGCAATTATTATATGATGCAGTCACACTTGTAGTTAGTTCTGTTTGTTGATTCAAGGTTAGCATCATCTGGGGTCCTCTGAGGGTTAGCATCATCTCTTCTCAGGTGTTCTGGATCCAGACTGGAGCTTGTGTAAATCCTAGTTACGCGAAACAGAGAAATAAATAGAGACATCATTAGCATAGCTGCTGTTCCAACAAAGTTAAATTAATTAGTTTAACCCAAGCTAAAGAGTAAGAATGCGCATTTGATCAGATGCAACTAAACTCACAATTTAAGAGATACATTATTCTAACGCTTGCTGAAAGAGATGCGTCTTTAATCAAGATTTAAACAGAGAGAGTGTGTCTGAACCCCGAACATTATCAGGAAGGCTATTCCAGAGTTTGGGAGTCAAATGCGAAAAAGCTCTACCTCCTTTAGTGGACTTTGCTATCCTAGGAACTACCAAAAGTCCAGAGTAATGTGACCTTAGGGAGCGTGATGGATTGTAACATGGTAGAAAGCTAGTTAGGTACGCAGGAGCTAAACTATTTAGGGCCTTATAGGTAAGTAATGATAATTTGTAACTGATATGGAACTTAATAGGTAGCCAGTGCAGAGACTGTAAAATTGGGGTAATATGATCATATTTTCTTGACCTGGTAAGGACTCTAGCAGCTGTATTTTGGACTACCTGTAGCTTGTTTATTGAAGAAGCAGGACAACCACCTGTCCAGTCTAGAGGTCATGAATGGATGAACTAGCTTTTCTGCATCAGAAACAGGTAACATGTTTCGTAGCTTGGCAATGTTTCTAAGATGGAAGAATGCAGTTTTTGTAACATTGGAATTATGATTTTCAAAAGACAAGTTGCTGTCTAATATAACACCCAGATTTTTGACTGTAGAGGACGTAATAGTACGTCCGTACTGACTCCGTACTGTACTGACTATTCGGGGTCACTCCTATTATTTTTACAAATCATTGTTTGAATTGCGAACGTAGCCGCTAGAGGAGGCTTTAAGACCATGCAGAATGCTCTGTTGTCTGGTAGCTCCCATTTCACAGCGAGTGGGATTTCTGCAAATTAGTTGAATGCAAAGATGTGATTATTGATCGTGAGCACAACATCCAGCAGGGCTTGGGTCTCCTGGAGCTGGAGGAGGTTGAGTGCAGTGATCTTACACAGGTCTCCTGGAGCTGGAGGAGGTTGAGGGCAGTGTTCTCACATAGGTCTGGAGCTGGAGGAGGGTTCTTACACATTTCTCCTGGAGCTGGAGGAGGTTGAGTGCAGTGTTCTTACACAGGTCTCCTGGAGCTGGAGGAAGATGAGGGCAGTGTTCTCACACAGTTCTGCTGGAGCTGGAGGAGGTTGATTGCATTGATCTTACACAGGTCTCCTGGAGCTGGAGGAAATTGAGTGCAGTGATCTTTCAAAGGTCTCCTGAAGCTGGAGGAGGATGATGGCCGTGTTCTCACACAGGTCCGCTGGAGCTGGAGGAGGTGGAGTGCAGTGTTTTTACACAAGTCTCCTGGAGCTGGAGGAGGTTGAGTGCAGTGATCTTACACAGGTCTCCTGGAGCTGGAGGAGGTTGAGTGCAGTGTTCTCACACAGGTTTCCTGGAGCTGGTGGAGGATGATTGCAGTGATCTTTCACAGGTCTCCTGAAGCTGGAGGAGGATAAGTGCAGTGTTCTCACACAGGTCTCCTGGAGCTGGAGGATGATGATTGCAGTGATCTTTCACAGGTCTCCTGAAGCTGGAGGAGGATAAGTGCAGTGTTCTCACACAGGTCTCCTGGAGCTGGAGGAGGATGATGGCAGTGTTCTCACACAGGTCTCCTGGAGCTGGAGGAGGATGATGGCAGTGTTCTCACTCAGGTCTCCTGGAGCTGGAGGAGGATGATGGCAGTGTTCTCACACAGGTCTCCTGGAGCTGGAGGAGGAGGATGGCAGTGATCTTACACTGGTCTCCTGGAGCTGGAGGAGGAGGATGGCAGTGATCTTACACTGGTCTCCTGGAGCTGGAGGAGGTTGAGTGCAGTGTTCTTACACAGGTCTCCTGGAGCTGGAGGAGGATGAGTGCAGTGTTCTCACACAGGTCTCCTGGAGCTGCAGGAAGATAGAAATGTGGGCATATAAGTGTGGATTCAAGATGTCGACAAGAAAATCTTGTTATATGATGTTTACAAAGAAGCACAAGTACCATGGTGAAAGGTTAACATTATATGAGCAGCCAATGGCAAAAGTAAATGAATAAGTACTTGGGACTATGGTTTGATAGTAGTTGTACATGGAAAACACATATAAAGCACTTGGAAACTAAATACAAAAAAGTTATAAACCTTCTGAAAGCTGTGGCTGGATGTGACTGGGGTGCAGACAGGCAGTCATTAAACTGATATCTATAGGGCTTGCCTGAGGTCATCAATAGATTATGGTTGTGTAGTTTATGGAGCAGCGGCAAAAACGATATTAGGAAAAATTAATAGATAACAATGTAGAACAGTACGTGTATGCATCGGAGATGTTAAAGGTCCCGTTTTTCGCGCTTTTTTGAAGCTTTGATTGTGTTTACAGTGTACAATATAACGTGTTCATTTTTTGCGTGTAAAAAAAACAGTATTTTTCACACAATTCACCTATCTGTATACCGCTGTTTTCACTGTCACAAAAACGGGCTGATGAATTCCCTGTTCTATAAAGTCCCTCCTTCAGAAATAAGTAACAAGTTCTGATTGGGCCAGCGGTTCCTGTGTTGTGATTCGACACCAGCTTAGAGCAGGCTGACCTCCTAATACGCATTTGGACTAGAACGCACGTGCTGGAGATGTACTTATAATCACAGGAGCGTTTTTACTGACGAGATGCGCATGAACATCGCAATCGTTTTTTTTTTTTTTTCGCAGCCCTAACATCTAGTTAACAAAGCTAAACAGTGTTGCCCTTTCTGTAATAAGTTACAGAAACTGTTAAACACACCAACTTAATAAAACAGACCAACTTAATAAAATACACTTACCGGTTGTGGTCCATAAACAACAACTTCTCCAGACAAAGAGGAAGCTGCTCCATCTATAAAGAATAATCTTTTTGCGAATCCGGCATTATACTGGTTGAGATTGAGGAAGTTTTTTGCTGTCCTCAGCAAAATGTGCTGCACATAGTTTTACATGTGGATTATAATTTTTGGGAACCGAGTTAAACATAAATTGTAACCATTAATCTCCAAGTACAGCGTCCCTGGGAAGCCCAAACAAAGATGATTGGACTCCAAGATGAAAATAACAGCGTTTCAACGACATATCGAACACAAACGCAGCCCTTCCTTCTTCTCCGTCAGAGCGCAACAAGTTCACGCCCCCTGTTTGTGAATTCATGTGGGCGGAGGTTAGTCAAAAAACTGTTTTAGTGACGTCATTACTGCAGGAACTAGAGGGCTGTAGTCCAAACGGATCGTTTTTTTGTAGGCGAATTCTGCTAAATAAAATATCTCGCTTGGCATTGAACTGTGAGCTTTAGAATTTTATAGTTATTATTTATACTCTAACAACAACATTACACACTAAGTAAAGTTTAAAACATGGGATCATGAAGAAGGGGACCTTTAAGACAACCCCCATTAATGCTATACTCATAGAAGCAGGAGAGATGCCACTGGAGTTAAGAAGAGAGAAACGATGGCGTATTGGATCAGATTAAAAGGAAGTGAGAAAGAAAACCCAGCAAAATAAACAACACAGGAATCTTGGGAGTATTCCAAGTTTCAGGAGCTTGGGTTTGGATGGAAAAGAAAAGAGAATGGAGAATGAAAGAAGTTGGAGTTAAAACAAGCATTTACATAAGAAACAGTTATTACAATTTAAAAATTTACACAAACAGATCCAAGAACAAACAGGATTGTGTAGCAGTTGGAATACATATCCCAGAATTTAAAATAAATCTCTCCAAAAGACTTTGTTCGGTTATCTGTATATACAGCAGAAATAGTGGCAGCCATTATTGCACTACAGTAGGTTGAAAAGTGCTATGCACAGACTCTTTAGATGTCATTAAAAGTATTCAGTCAATGACATCGGTAAGAGAAGATCTACTAGTAGAACCTTTTTCTCAGTTTATTTAGATTACATCGGGGTGGCATAGATGTACAGTTTTGCTGGGTGCCAGCACATGAAGGGGTTAAAGGGAACAAGAAAGCAGACAAACTGGATAAAGGCGCTGCTAAAGGAAATAATAATTACAATTTCCACTAGGAAAAGGTGAAGATAAAGCAGTTGTTAAGGAGAAAGGACTTGCAGTATGGCAGAAATGGTGGGAGGAAGACAGGAAAGTAGGAGATATTATAAAATACAAAAAACTGTCAGTATAAAGAATTACATGGAAAAGACCAGGAGAGAGGAAATTGTAATGACAAGATTGAGAGTGGATCACACAGGGCTGAATGGCACATTATTTTTAATGGGGAAAAGGAATAGTGAGAACTGTGAAAACTGTGGGGTTAAAGGAAATGTTGAACATGTAATATTTTACTGTGAATTGAATGAGGTGGAAAGACGGGAGTTTAAAGATAAGGTTCAGGAGACAGGGCGGGAGTGGAATCTGGTAGGGATACTGGGACTAGAAGGAGAGGGAGAGGAAATAAGAATCACCCGGAAGGCACTATTTAAATTGTTAAAAGACTCAGGGTTGTGGAAAAGAAACTGAATCTGTAAAATGACATGATTATACCTACTCCAGTGCAGTAGGTGGCGGTATGCACCTTATAACCTCCGCAATCCGCCATTAAATAAGAGAAGAATAAACTCCTCTTTTTTTTGTTCTACTTGAGCTCAATGGCTGCAGTACTGTATTCAGTGAGAACTGAGGAACAAATCACTTTAAGCAGAAACCGTGAACAAAGAGTCCTCAAAGCTTTCGGACGCAGATGCAGCGATCTTCTGAGGAGAGGGGAGCAGTTCACGGTATTTATCATCTTTAAACAACTGGAAAACACACTTTACACTGTATGTTTGAACAGCACACGAGCTCATTTCTGTCTTGTTTGTGTTTGTGTCATCGAGTAAGCTGTTTGTGTGTTTTCTGACTTCGACATTTAGAGCAGCAGCAGGCAGTAAGTAGCTCTATGTGAGGGAAACACACGGAGTTCATTAAGAACTGAACGATTTTATGTTTTTGTATGTTCCTGTAAATTATGGTTTCTATGTTTGCAGTGATAATGTTGCTGTTAGTCTCATGATCTATGAGCAGAATGAATGCGAACCAATATCAGTTATTGCTGCAGCGAATAATTGATATTATCATTATTTTTTCGAGATTTTTCTTGCAATAAAGTTAGTTTCCAGTAATGTATATACCTGGATAATTGCATTGTTTAAGGGACCGTCTGCAAATTCCAGCGCAAAAACCGTAAACAATGCCCAATCGTTCTTTGACATTGATGAATTTACAAGGTTGTAGTAAATGAAAACTAACTTATTGAATGTGAGCTGCAACAATTGGAAAGTAAGTGTACTTGTTTAAAGATGGTGATCGAGGTAAAAAGTTGAGCATGTCACTTAACGGTGTTCTTAAGAAGTTTTGGCAAAATGTCAGCTGTATTAAGTCAGTCGAGACTCTAGCAATGTCCTACAAACATCCACATACAGAAGTAACAGATGAAATATATTATTATATAAATATCTTATCTTCAAATAGAAGTACATATTTTATATAATATGTAAATATATTTTGAAATGTATATTTAAATATTCGATTTTGGCCGCTTTTTAATATTTTTCACATTTATTAAATGTTAATGTTGTTATATGAAATGTACATATATTTACCTTATGTAAATACAATTAGATGTCAGACTATGTAAATATATTGATTAGCAATATATTTCTACATATTAATTTCTATATATATATATATATATATATATATATATATATATATATATATATATATATATATTTTTTTTTTTTTTTATATATATAGATATATATATATATATATATTTTTTTTTTATATATATATAGATTTATTTCAACATTACATTTCTGTACGTGTAAATGTATTAGATTTCTGTAAATCCAAACCCAGCTAATACAGTTGCATGAAAACACAACTTGTAATAAACAATGCACACATTCTTGAAGAACTTACACTCTGGTGATTACTTCCTTCCCTCACTGCTGTCTTCTTCAGTCGTTCCCAGACCTCGTTATTTTTCATCTTTCCCTCAAATCTACACAAACAATAAAAACTTATTAAACATAATTTTATAGACAATTTGGATAAATCATGAATTGCAATAGTTATATAATCACAATACTCAAGCATGGCAATATTGAATGGGCACAGAAGTATTGGGATAGTATTGAATCGGCAGATTAGCGAATCATCCCAGCCCTAGTTACTTTAGTCAAAAAAATTAAACTCTCTTCAAGAGCGCACAATAACTGAGATTTAAAACTGTTAAAAGAAAAAAGGCTCAAAATATTTCACACACGTAACGCACAACATCAATATCTATTCCCTTGTTTTTTTTTTTACATTTCTGTGTAATGCTGCACGCTGTCACTCAAGCGCATCATTGCTTCAAGAGCATCATTCTGCGCACTGGTTGTGTTTAAAAGCTGTGAGCCTCATTATAATACTTTAGCAAAATGTTCTGTACCATCTATCACATCTAGTTGTCTTCACTACCGTGCTATACATTTAAAAGAAATGTCATGCTGGTCACTGCATGCTGCTGCAATAGACGCATTTTGCAGTCGAAATTGGCAGATATTCTGAAATATTGGTATCATTGCATCCCTAAATCCAACCCTGTGGGATTTACCTCTCTCTTTTCATAGTGACAGCCAATCATATTAGTTTTCTGGTATTGCATGCACATGATTGGCTAGTGTCTGCTCTAGGGTATTTGCATAAGGCGATCTGATTGGAGGACGTCTGCATTGGCGCTTAAAAAAGGCAGCTTCTGCCATGAGCAATGGAACCACAATTTTGCCAATGCTTGATGTCACTCCATTCAAAGTAAACGAGAGCCGTTGATGCCAACGCCCCGTTTGAATGGGGCGATATATGTTTGGATACCGCTACACAAATCTTTTAACCATGAGAAATACAGTTCCAGCATGGCATCACAACCAGGACAGCAGAATTAGAGATGTAATCGGCCATAAAAGTTAGGCCCGATAGGACCCGAGTCCGACAGGTACATTTTGTGACCGCTTTTTAAAAGCCCGAACCCGTTTACAGCCCGACATTATTCAAATGTGCACACACACACAGCTTGTTTGCCTTTTGTCAAGAATGAGTAATTTATACATGTTTTAACATAATTTATTCATAACTAACGTAGCCACTTGGAATTTGGAATAAATAAATAAAAAGTAAGAAGCGCTGTTTCCGGGTCCAAGCCTCAACTCGCACACAAATAATTTTTATATATTTTTTTTATATTTATATTTTCATTGTCTGGCTATCTGGGACTTCAGTATGGAGTTAAAGGTTAAGATTATAACTTTTTCGCTAGTATTCTATCACATTGTGAGTTTATATTAGCACCTTTTGTTGTTTTCTCGTGGTAACTGATAGAGCGTTTGGACACGGAAGCGCTGCTATGTGACGTCAGACTTAACAAGCGAATAAATAGACCAATGTACCAATAAAAACGACTTTAACTAATTAAGATACATTTTAATTCAAGATGGATATTTGGCACTGACGAAATTAAGATAAGGCACCGTCAGACATTTAATAAAAGAATAATGCCAACATTAGCGTAAATACTCTGTCCACATTATGCATTTAAGACTCATTGAATAAATAGTTATCATTTGAAAAACCTTAATTCACAGAGATTAGGCTAAGCCTACATGTTTTTGTGGAGAAAAATGATTGAATCCACTGTAGATGTATTCAGCGATTTATATAAATTAAGCCCGAACCCGCCGGGTCCAATCGGGTTCGGCCAAAGATCTTCAGCTCTAAGCAGAATGGTCCGGATGACTTGAAACCTATAACCACCTTAAATCAATTTAAATGTGTTTAGTCTTGCGCTGAGTGATGCTGAAACAACCAGGTTTAGTTTTTCATCCAGGATAAACTGCTTCCTGTGGAACAGTCTCCACGATGAATGATCTCTTAATCCTGGAACCTTGCTGCCATCCACTCGGAGATGATTTGGATGATGTGGTTGTGTCTAAAGGGTAACAAACCAATGTTACAAGAATACTGATAGCAGCACTATTGATCCTGTAACTTATAATTTTTGCAGTACTGAACAAGTCAGGAACCAAATTAGTACTAGTTCTTAAAACCCATCTCTACTTGTAATAGTTGTCTTGTTCCTGCTGCCTTTTCACCTGATGATAAATGTTAATTTTACAGAAATAAATAATACATTTAAACTACTAGGTGGTAACAAATCAATATATTTTCTTTGTAAGCAACTCACTGAATCTTTGAACCATTAGTTTTAACTTAAGTTAACTAATGTAACAGATCTAAGAGAGTTTAGCTATGCGTAGCATATGTCATCAAAAATGTAATGTTTTATTGATATTTGTTTGGGAGCTTCTATAAAAATAAAGAGTCTGCACTGCGGATCATAACAGAAAGCTAACAGCTAGAACACCAGCATTAAACGCTTTTTTTTTTTTTAAGTTGCTCAAAACTCTTTCATTTACAAACTTTATAAAATAAATAAAATAAAGTTGTTTTATGCGTTCAAATAATTAGACGCGCTAAAACATTTTTGGTAACAAAAAAATGGTGAGAAACAATAAAACATTTAATTGGGCCCTAATCATGTAATTTTTCTTAAACTTTCAAAATACTTTTGTTTACTCCATGTAGTTTTGAGAGCTGAGGTGTACATTTAGATTTTCTCAAATACATCAATGTAAGCACGCAAAGGTCTCTCACACACACACACACACACACAAGCACTCTTCATATACAAGTCAGAAACTAAGCTTTTTTTTTTGCACAGTCCTATCTAAAGGGTTAATGGTCCCACCTAGTGATCTACTGTAAAAATAACAAATGTACCTCTTCCCAACAGGGAAAACCACCAACAATCAAGAATACATGATTATATGGTGTAATGGCTTTGCAATCAAAAAATGTCGTTATAATGGGAGTCAATGGGGCAAAAACAGCCACAAACAATAAATGAGGGAGAAAAAATTTAAATCTAATGCTGTACAAAACCTAACAATGCATCAAAGCCAATGTTGTTACTAATCTTTGGCATGCCCAAGACTATGATAAAAGTTTACAAAAAAAATTACTTTTATATTGAAAATTATTCATTTTGCTTTTCCCCAAATCAGTGACACCATTTATGAACTTGCCAATTAAAGAGTTAAACATTTTTGAAACATTTGGTAGTTTTGATCAGGACTGAGGTTGATTTTAATAGATTTATGCAAAAAAGAAAATCTTTATCTGATACATTTTTACAGCAGTTTAATTGAGTGGATGTTTTCATAACGTAAAGACATAGTTTTTTAATCAGGTCAATAAATACCTGTAAATATTGTCATCCTCACAGTCGTTACTACATTTTTATGAAAAGCAGGAATATCTGGAGGAGTATCATCTGGACTGAGATCTGCTGCTGTGAAGATGATGTTTGTTAAAGAGCAGAGTGAAGAGAACACGATTGAACCAGAAACCTGGAGAATAAAACAGGAGGGACCAGAAACCCGAAGAATAAAACAGGATGGACCAGAAACCCGAAGAATAAAACAGGAGGGGCCAGAAACCTGGAGAATAAAACAGGAGGGACCAGAAACCCGAAGAATAAAACAGGAGGGACCAGAAACCCGAAGAATAAAACAGGAGGGACCAGAAACCCGAAGAATAAAACAGGAGGGGCCAGACACCTGGAGAATAAAACACGAGGAACCAGAAACATGGAGAATAAAACACGAGGAACCAGAAACCTGGAGAATAAACCACGAGGAGCCAGAAACCAGGAGAATAAAACCCGAGGAGCCAGAGACCCGGGGAATAAAACCCGAGGAGCCAGAGACCTCGAGAATAAAACCCGAGGAGCCAGAGACCTCGAGAATAAAACCTGAGGAGCCAGAAACCTTGGGAATAAAACCCGAGGAGCCAGAAACCCAGAGAATAAAACCCGAGGAGCCAGAAACCCAGAGAATAAAACCTGAGGAGCCAGAAACCCAGAGAATAAAACCTGAGGAGCCAGAAACCCAGAGAATAAAACCTGAGGAGCCAGAAACCCAGAGAATAAAACCCGTTGAGCCAGAAACCCGGGGAATAAAACACAAGGAGCCAGGAACTGAGAGAATAACCAGAAACCTGGAGAATAAAACACGAGGAGCCAGGAGAATAAAACATGAAGAACAAGGAGGTTGGTGTTTATTCTGCATTCATCTTTATATACTATTTGTGGTACATACACCAATCCTTTATGCAAAAATAAGACGTTAACAATCATTAAATTGTCTTAAATCCATGTTTTAAAATTCTTCTGTAAATGTAACTGCACTGACACTGAGGAGATTTAATTATTACTTTAATTAGACTTTATATTTGCTTTTTGAAAATCAAGAAACTCCAATGATCTCCGAGCCTGGGAGACTGAATATATTTTTTACGCTAGTAGTAGAAACCAGCGTGGTAAAGTTAATTTTAGGTTCAGTGTTCGCCAGACATTTGCTTTCCTGTGCCACTACTCTAGTCGTCAGTCCTACAAAGATACCACTACCAAGATTAGTTTTAACATTATGCAACAACTTTATATCAACATTAAAATATTATTTAAAAACAGCCTAAGTGTATGGTATCAACAAATTTAAACCAGAGAAAGCTTTGATGTGCTAAAGCAGCGCTTGATGCGTAAGGGACCATCTGACAATTCCACCGATTGGGTTTAAAACGTCCAATGTATTTTACGTGACTTCTAACATTTAAAATTTTAAGCCTTTTGTTTTACTGGGACACAGGAAGTGTCCTCATAAACCATGTTTATGTTGTAGTACCCGTGACATTTTACACAGTTGTGTCCTCACAAACCATATATACCAGTATACACCCATAATTAACAAATTAATAAATATGAATATAAATATAAATAATACGCTGTAGAATCAAAAGCCACTAGGAGTGTACTACAACCTTTAGAACATGAAAAAAGAGAATTAGGTGAATTTTGATACATTAGTTTATGAAAATAATTGTGCTGTACAAGCAGTAAAGGTTTTACTGTGAAAATGTAACCTTTAGTAAGTCAGTCTAATTACTACGAATGTACCAGCAACCAAAAAAAAATTGATTGCATAATTATTCTTAGAAAAAAAAAATACACTCTTTGTACAGTAATGGAGATATCAAATTTCACCTGTAGTAAATTAGTCTTGAAGCTACAAGTATACCACAACCTTTGGAACATAACCCTTTTGGTCAATAACAGTAATTATATTTGATAGTTATGTACTTTTTTTAGTTATTTTTTATAACTACTCTTGTTGTAACTTCTAGCCCATAATGTTTCTCTCTTTCCTGGGAGTTGGTGGGTTGGTATAAATGTTTTCTCTGAAATTGGTCACCATAGTATGACCGATAGCCTGTATGATTATATTCTCATTACCCAAAAAAAAAAAAGATCTCTCTACCGCAACTGGCCTTAAATTGTCGCGGTAAGTGAAAATGGTGTTGTGGAGGTTGAGTTTTTTTAGGATGTTTTGCTTACCACAGAGAAACCATGATGATTTAGCCAATTTTTTTACTCAATGTATATAATCAGACGTTAATAAAGTAGAAGACATTTTTTAATCCAACATATATTCTAAATGTGCAAAACTACCCATTTTGGCAGTGATAATCAATTTGTTGCGTATACTTTCTGACAAGAGAATTTTTTACTTTAACAATATAAAGAGAACTGACTACTTGCAGGTACTATTTTGAAGGTTCTGCCATGCGTGTTGCATAATTTATCTAAAAAAAAAAAAATGTGTTTAAATGGCCTTCAAAAAATGTTGCGGAGGATGAGTTCATCAGTCATGGATACTTTATTTTTAGACGATTGTATCGGTAATATTATACATGAATATTCAGTCTGTCATTTTTCTGTAGTGTGAAAAAATCTAGCAGAATATCCATTTACTTTTTTCAGAATATTTTAATTCTAATTTGTTTAAATTACAACAAGAGTTCAGACACAGCTAGACGCATTGCGGTAATGAGAATTTCAGCAGAAAATGCAATAAAATGCAAAAACAAATTTATTCCAATGTTGAAATACTCTGTGTTGAAGGTAGAGAACAGTATTGTCTTTATTATGATGTTTGTATATATTACTGAATTGCATGTTTAATATTTAAAATAATTAGTGCCATGGCGTTGTAACAGATTCATGAGATTGACCCAATCAGTGATCTGTGATGTGCAATTATTCGAGTTCAGTCAGATTGTATTTCTCAAAGTGTTCCATGTTTTAGGTGTGTATGAATCGGTGACCAAACTAAACGTTGTTTCTCTCAAAGATATGAATGTAATATGTTATTTAATTTGTTAAATTATAGAAAGTGATCAAAGAACAAACCTTGTTTGCTGGAGCTGTCGGTGTGTAGTGTTTCTCTACAAAGTGATATCACCATCTATTGACCTGTCAGCATAATTCAGTGTTTTTAGTTATTTTCATTGCACACTGTTAACAAAGGACAGTTTTGACATCGTTTTCGTACACAAATATTTTATCCTCTTATTTTTCAAATTTACCATTTGATTTTTCATTCTTTTTTTTATAGGCCTGATGAAAGAAGAAAGGCAAGATCTGAATGAGGTGCAGGAGGAATATCAGGATCAGAAAGATCATGATGTCAATGGAGAAAAATCAGTGAGTTCCAGCCTTAAAAAAACAGGTGTCAAGAGGCCTTTCAGCTGCTCTCAGTGTGGAAAGAGTTTCATATATAACAGTAATCTTTGGGCTCATATGGTAATTCATACTGGGATAAAGCCTTTCAGCTGCTCTCAGTGTGGAAAGAGTTTTAAACTGAAAGAACACCTTAAGAGTCATTTGGTAACTCACTCTTCAGAAAAACCTTTCAGTTGCTCTCAGTGTGGAAAGAGTTTTACATGTAAAGTAAGCTTAAAGGATCACATGTTTATTCACACTGGAACAAAGCCTTTCAGCTGCTATCAGTGTGGACAGCGGTTCATACGTAACAGTAATCTAAAGGCTCATATGTTAATTCATACTGGGATAAAACCTTTCAGCTGCTCTCAGTGTGGAAAGAGTTTTACACTGAAAAATAACCTTAAGAGTCATTTGGTTACTCACTCTTCAGAAAAACCTTTCAGTTGCTCTCAGTGTGGAAAGAGTTTTGCATGTAAAGTAAGCTTAAAGGATCACATGTTTATTCACACTGGAACAAAGCCTTTCAGCTGCTCTCAGTGTGGAATGAGTTTTACACGGAAAGTAAGCTTAAAGGATCACATGTTTATTCATACTGGAACAAAGCCTTTCAGCTGCTCTCAGTGTGGAAAGAGTTTTGCACAGAAAGCACAGCTTAAGAGTCATTTGGTAACTCACTCTTCAGAAAAGCCTTTCAGTTGCTCTCAGTGTGGAAACACTTTCACATTTAAATCGAGCCTTAAGAGGCACATGTTAATTCATACTGGAATAAAGTCTTTCAGCTGCTCTCAGTGTGGAAAGAGTTTTACACAGAAAGAACATCTTAAGAGTCATTTGGTAACACACGGTTTAGATAAACCTTTCAGTTGCTCTCAGTGTGGAAACACTTTTGCACGCAAAGAGACCCTTGAGAAGCACATGTTTATTCATACTGGGATAAAGCCTTTCAGCTGCTCTCAGTGTGGAAAGGGTTTTACACTGAAAGCACACCTTAAGAGTCATTTGGTAACACACAGTTTAGATAAACCTTTCAGTTGCTCTCAGTGTGGAAACACTTTTGCACGCAAAGAGAGCCTTGAGAAGCACATGTTTATTCATACTGAGATAAAGCCTTTCTGCTGCTCTCAGTGTGAAAAGAGTTTTACACATAAATCAAGCCTTAATAGGCACATGTTAATTCATACTGGGTAAAAGTCTTTCACTTACTCTCTGTTTGGAAAAACTTTTACACAGAAAGGACATTGCAAGGTTCATTTGGTAACCCACTCTTCGTAAAAGCCTTTCACCTTGGGGAGTTAAAGTAAATGACTGTTTTTCTGAATGACTGTCATCAACTGGATCACCTCAAGGATGTATCCTCTCACCCTTATTATTTATCTTGTACACAAAGACTGTAAGAGTAAATTTGCTGATAATTCCATAATCGTTAGCTTAATGAGTGAGGAGGACTCCATGTTTGGCCCTGTGGTTTATGATTTTATTATGTGGTGTCAGAATGCTTTCTTAAAACATACTGTAAAGGCACAAAGTGACGTGACATTCAGCCAAGTATGGTGACCCATACTCAGAATTTGTGCTCTGCATTTAACCCATCCAAAGTGCACACACACAGAGCAGTGTACACACACACACACACTGTGAACACACACCCGGAGCAGTGGGCAGCCATTTATGCTGCGGCGCCCGGGGAGCAGTTGGGGGTTTGATGCCTTGCTCAAGGGCACCTAAGTCGTGGTATTGAAGGTGGAGAGAGAACTGTACATGTACTCCCCCACCCACAATTCCTGCAGGCCCGTGACTCGAAACTCACATTGGGAGTCCGACTCGAACCATTAGGCCACGACTTCCCCACGTATAGCTTGAAAGCGTTTATTATGCCATAGTTGATCACTTCAACTATGAAGTGGTAAAGCAGTGCTGTTTTCTCATACTAGGATACGTTTGAAAGTCCTGTCATAATGCTACTCCGTGGGGTCATCACCGGTCTATTAAAACACACAACATTAAAGCGTCTTTGGTGTTTCCATGTTTTCTACAAAACAAAACGAGAAATGGAGGGCTTAAGAAGTAATTGGCAGGTGACACAATGAGACTATGGGCACTGTCCGTGTAACTCGTTTTAAACTTTCTTTGAAACATTCGGTATGATGTAAGTACACAAGTCAGCAAAATATTTAACATTTTTAGTGGTTTTGGGATATTGTAATCTTACATATTGTGCATTTAATATTTCTAAAACTAAGGAGATGACTATTGAATTTAACTCTTGGATGAAATCTATTTAGTATAAGCAAACAAGCATTAATAGAGTAGGTATCGAGAGTGTTAAACAATACAAGATTGTATTGCTTGTGGAAACTAAGATTATTTAATGTGGACAAAACATTGATGTGCATGTTCTACAGATCCTATATTGAATTATCCACTCAGTTGTAAAGTTTTAACATTTTAAGGTAAGAACTTTTTAGGAAGAAGTGTATTGTTTTTGTTGTTTGTGTGAAATTTTGATTGCTGCAACCAAATTGCCTTTGGAAAATAAATAAAATGAACTGAACTTAACCTGCTCTCAGTGTGGAAAGTTTTTTTGTGCATAAAGGATACCTTGAGACTCACATTTTAAAGGGGTCATCGGATGCCCATTTTCCACAAGTTATGACTCTTTTAGGGTCTTAATAAAAGTCTATAACATACTTTAGTTTAAATTTCTCAATTGTAGTTTAAAACTACACAAATTTTACCTTGTCACAAACAGCTCTGTTCACAATGAGTGGTTTCAGTGAAGGTACCTTTAAATGCCAATGAGCTGTGTTTGTACAAAAGGCCTTGATATTCTTGAATGTCCTTGATGATCCCAACCAATCAGAGTGGTCAATGCTACCACATCATCCCGTGCTTCTGAAGAGAGTGGAAAGTCCACCATTTTCGGACTTCTAATACTTATAAATCCACACTGAATTGACATTAAGTTGTGGATTATATCAAGTTACTGTGTGCGTGCATGTGGAAAAGTCAGTGTAGATTGTATATAATTTCTGTGAAATCGTCCATTTGTTCCAGTTCATAAGACCTGTTGATTAGCACCATACTGACTATATTAATCTTCTTATTTAGTATATATCTAAGTAGTCCTACGTTCTGATTCGGAGCTGATTATTATGCTTAAAAAGCACATCATGTTTGTTGCATGTTTGTATTAATTTATGCATGGTTAAGCTGCATTCACTTCGCCAGGCTATGTGAAGAGAGCAGTACCAACTGCACATCTGGGTAATGCCGGAGTAGAGGAAGCTCCACCCATGCCAGAGTATGTATTGAGATCATCACCTCCAAAGAGCCAGCACTCATATGCAAGTTATCTGCTTCTTCAAGATGAATGGCAAGAGACAGATAAACAAGGCCTCAAGAAATGCTACATTAAAGCAGGAGATCCAGCAGATCACCACAGGAAAAGAGACTCCTTGCCGCTCAGTGACCCCAGTGCCAGCCCCTCATACTAAGAAGCCCCAACCGACACACAGCCAGCATTCATCAGTTACCCAGAGGGAGCCTTCATCATGTTCTGGGGATGTTTTCCAGCACATATCTGTCCAGTGTGAGCAGCTGACAAGGCAGATGAGGGACTGGTCAGTTTCACCCTATGTTAGAAAAGACACATGCTAGCAAGAGCTATTGTGCTACCCCTCAGTGGTCATCACAGACTGCTGAAGCTGTTCATTACTCTGACGACAACCCTCAATTCATACACAGGCATTATCCAGACAAGAGAGAGTTCCACCTACCACAGCGACCTGAGATTACACCTAGAGTTAAAATGGTACACATGCAAGAGAGGATTTACCGGGGACCAGCACCTAACATACCTGTCAGCCGACCCAAAACAGTTTTTGAGACTGCGGATGGCACTGGATATCCTTTTCCCAGCAGATGCAACTGAACGCTTCAAATATCAGGTCCTTGGTAGCCGATTCTCATCGATAACGATGTATGGTCAACCACACAAGCTTGTTCTTCAGAATATTGCTGAAGTTCTGGAAAGTCCCAACATCAGGTCAGGAGATATTTAAGCATCCAAGCTATTTGTCCTCCTTGTCCGTTCATGAGTGAGTATGCTAAAGCAGCTGGGGTCAGAAGGGGCAGTTGAATTTGAATGTGGTTCGCATGTGTCCAGGCTACAAGGCAAACTTCCACACAAGCTTAGCACCAGTTGCAAGAGGTATGTTCACCCATCAAGAATAACAGTTCCTACTCTTCTTGACTTTGCGGATTGGTTGGAGTACGAGCTCCACGTTCAGGATGATATTTCTAGAACAGTTACTTATGCTCCTGACTCATCAACCAAGAGGAGAGATAGAAATTATGGCTCCATGTCCCAAGTAAAGCACACAAGCATCTTTACCTTGTGGTGTGAATTGGAGAAAGAGTTGAATGGACTAGATGAGATATCTCTGCCCAGATGTTACTTCGGCTCATAGATGGATCACCCATCCTAGGCATGAGATTCATGTATTCTGTGATGCTTCAGAATAGGCATATGGTTCAGTGGCTTACCTGGGGACCAAGAGTAAAGAGGGACAAGTTGAAGTTGCCTTTATGGCTGTCAGGTATAGAGTCACTCCTCGCAAGCAGCAGTCCATACCCCATCTGGAGTTATGTTCAACTCTTTGTGGTTCTCAACTTTCCAAACTCCTAGTTGCAGAACTTAAAATCCCCATTCACTCTGTTACACTCTGGTCAGACTCCACCACGGTGCAAACATGGTTGAAATCCAGCTCATGCCACTTCAAAGTGTTTGTAGGGACACGTGTAGCAGATAAACTTCAATCTCCTCCGTGGGACTCGAGACCGGTGGGTCGAGCAAGTGTCGCTCATTTCTCAATCACTCCACCGGCCTCGCCCCGTTCCCATGGCTCTCGGCCCCGTCCCACTCGTCACATACCCCCATCGCCCCTCGCAGGCCAGGGGGTACACCCGAGACTGCGCTCTACTCCTACGACCGCTCACGGTGACCTGCGGGAACCTGGGGTAAGACAGACGATGCGAGAGAAAAGGAGATGGAAGGATGAGGAGCGACAGAGACAAGAGAAGGGAGAGAGGAGAAGAAAAAAAATTCCAGTTCCCGGACACGCAGCCGCTCGGCCCTCCACCAGCTGGGTCGAGCAAGTGTCGCTCATTTCTCAATCAATCCACTGGCCTCGCCCCATTCCCCTGCCCCACTCGTCACAATAAACGAATAAAGAAGGCAGGTTCTGTCATAGGGAGTGTGTTACCCAACTTCGAGGTGATAATGCAGGATAGAATGATTGGGAAACTCTATTCGATGATGAATCATGATTGTCATCCCTTAAATGAAATAGTTTGTGATTTTACAGTACTCACAGCTTAAGATTGATCCATCCACGCTGTTACATGGAGCGTTATAGGAAGTCTTTTTTTTCCCAACTGCAATTATGTTGTTTAATTAGTGTTATTTAAGATGACATACTTTTTAGGATTTATGTTTTTGTATATAATTACAATGCTTTGCAACTTGATACTGGACAACAAGTTTTTGTGTTGTTTGTGAATGTTGTTTGTAAGTTGTTTTAATTTTTTCATTGTATGGTTGTGCTGCTGTGACATCTAAATTTCTCTCCGGGGATTAATAAAGTTAAAGTAAAGTAAAGTGGTTATGATGAGAGACTACACCACCCTGGCTCGGTGTGTTTGTTTGCCGAAATAAGAAGTAGATACTGGATATTAAGAGGCCGCGAAGCTATCCGCCGACACCAGCAGTGTGAGGAGAGCAGAAAATGGCGAGGTGTTCCAGACGTTCCCCTCATGGCTGACCTGCCTCTCACAAGACAAAGGTACTTCAAACCAGCCTTTTATTCAACAGGCATGGACTTTTTTTGGCCCCTTTGTAATCAAGATTGGCTGCCGCAACGAGAAAAGATGGAGTGTAGGGTTGCATGAATGTCCATCTTGACATTCTTTATAGTATTGACTAGGGCTGTGTTCAAAATATTGATACGATGATTTCAAGTCAAGTCACCTTTATTTATATAGCACTTTAAACAAGATACATTGCGTCAAAGCAACTGAACAACATTCATTAGGAAAACAGTGTGTCAATAATGCAAAATAACAGTTAAAGCCAGTTCATCATTGAATTAATTGATGTAATCTCTGTTCAGTTTAAATGGTGTCTGTGCATTTATTTGCAATCAAGTCAACGATATCGCTGTAGATTAAGTGACCCCAACTAAGCAAGCCAGAGGCGACGGCAGCAAGGAACCAAAACTCCATCGGTGACAGAATGGAGAAAAAAAACCTTGGGAGAAACCAGGCTCAGTTGGGGGGCCAGTTCTCCTCTGACCAAACGAAACCATCAGTTCAATTCCAGACTGCAGCAAAGTCAGATTGTGCAGAAGAATCATCTGTTTCTTGTGGTCTTGTCCTGGTGGTCATCTGAGACCAGGTCTTTACAGGGGATCTGTATCTGGGTCTCTAGTTGTCCTGGTTTCCACTGTCTTTCAGGGCTGTAGAGGTCCTTTCTAGTTGCTGATCCACCATCTGGTCCAAATACGTACTGGATCCAGGTGACTGCAGTGACCCTCTGATCTGGATACAGACTGGATCTGGTGGCTACGGTGACCTCGTAATAAGAGAAAAACACGCTTATATCAGCATAGATGCCATTCTTCTAATGATGTAGCAAGTACATCGGGTTTTATGGGAAGTGTTCCCAGTTCCAGTTTACCTAATTAATGCAACCTAAAAATCCTTTAACTCATTTGGATATTAAAAGGATATTAAAAGCATATTAGTGTGTTATGTGTAAGAGATGGGTCTTTAATCTAGATTTAAACCTCAAGAGTGTGTCTGCCTCCCAAACAATGTTAGGTAGGTTACTCCAGAGTTTAGGTGCCAAATGGGAAAAGGATATGCCTGAGTTTGGAGAACGCAGCGGACGTGGAGGATTATAATGTAACAGGAGCTCATTCAAACACTGAAGTGCTAAACCATTCATGTTTGAAAGGGAGCCAGTGCAGTGTTGACAGGACCGGGCTAATATGGTATTACTTCCTGGTTTTAGTAAGAAGAATTGCTGCTGAATTTTGGACAAGCTGTAGTTTGTTTACGAAGCATGCAGAACAACCACCCAATAAAGAATTACAATAATCTAACCTTGAGGTCATAAATCCATGTGTAGCCGCTCAATTTAGGCATTTGAGTTTTTTTTTTTTTTTTTTTTATGTGTAATAAGAAATGTAGTATATACTGTTAACTTCAGCAAAACTTGTTTTCAGTGAACTGTTTTCAATGGTTCCGATCGAGAGTTCCTATCAATTGTTGTATGTGGGCCTTTAATTAGTGGGACACCTACGTAAACTATATCGCTTCTCCTTTAAGCGTTCGTGCTCAGACGCATGGTGTATGCAGACGGGGAAGCGGAGGTAGTTTTTCTCTCTTCTATTTGTCTTGTATTGACTGATTTTCGGTAATGAAATCACTTTATTTATGATGTCAAAACACTGTTAAGAGGTTATGTCATAATGTGTATCAGTGTGATTCGATTATTTTCTTTGTAAGTTGCTCTTTTAACCGTGTAAAAGTTAGAGCCTAATTTTCACGTGCGTCTTTCAATGCAGGAATTAGAGAGTAGGCCTTCTTGAATGTCCCTAATTGTGCCTGACTACTCTGTTTAAGGTATGTTTTTCCAATTTGTGATCATTGCCGGCTGCATTTGACTGTTTACTATGTAATGTGTGAGTTTAACTTGATAGTTGTGTCCCTCCAGTATATACTAGGGCTAATTTCAAACTAAAATGCCTTGTGGTATATCTTCATACAATGAGACTGTTTGTGTAAAATAGGAACTTTATTATACACACAGTAGTTCAACAATCAGTAAAGTACATTTATATGTGCATTTAAGTGAATTTATAACATGTTTGTATGTTAACTTTTCTGTTATTTAATTAGGGCTCAAGCCCGAAGGGGCGAAGAGCCCTATTGTTCTTCTAAGGATTATTCTTCTTCTTATTATTATTATTTTTTTTATTTTTGATTAAACCTTCCGGGGGGTTTTGGAGGCCTTAACATGCTCAAAAACTCTTGAAAATTGGCACACACATTGGAATCTGCGGCCATCAGGACGCCACAGAGACTGGGACCCGGGCGTGGCACAGGGGCTCTACAGCGCCCCCTGGAACACAGTCAGAAATCTTGAACCATAGCTCACACACACTTTCATGTATTTATATGAAACTCAGTACACTTATAGATCTCATTGAGCCGAACAACTTTCGCACTCTATGTCATAGGCTCCGCCCAACAGGAAGTCAGCTATTTAGGGCTGTTTATAAAAAGCATGCTCTGGAATTTGATATACTTGTCATAGGTCTTTTACTTGATTGCCACCAAACTCGGTCAACATGATCTCAAGACATTGGGGATGGAAAATTGCGAGGGGATTTTTGATATCTCGAACGGTTTGCCCGTGGCGAGGCGTTGAAATTATGGCGAGAAATGAGAAACAGGAAATGTCTAATAACATCCACATACATTTCCTGAATTTGATCAAACTTCATTGGTTTGTTCGTTGTATGATACTGATCGTATATATGTGACTATTAAGAGTCAACATTATAGCGCCACCAACTGGCAGCAGGAAGTGTGTCATTTTCCAAATGCTTTGAATTCAGCATCTTATTTTTACTCTATTTACTTAAAACTTCATCAGAATAATGACAAAACACGGCCGATGTAAATCTGTTGTGGGGATATTGATATCTGATATAGTGTTGCCATGGCAATGTGTCAAACTTGAATGTCCTGTTATGGTGAGTTTGAGGCAGACAACAAGCTCAGATTTACATAAAACTCAAAACACATATCAGTATTAGTGATAACTAGACAATGGCAAAAGCTTTTAAAAGGGCGTGAAGGAGGCACTCTATAGCGCCACCTTTTGTCAAAAGTGGGGGGGTTAGTTTTAGCTACAGACACCAAACTTGGTACATAAATTGTTCTTTTCAAGACGGACAACTTTCTAATTCACAGTCATCAGCTACGACCAACAGGAAGTCGGCTATTTTGATTTGAATATTTAAATTGAGCTCTGATTTAATGCATACTCCTCACAGGGGAAGTACACTATACACACCAAACTTTGTCTACATGAAGAAAAACCATTGAGGAACTTAAATTGCGAATGGATTTTGGTTAGCTTGAACGGTTTTGTCGTGGTGAATTTTTGAAATGACAGTAAAAAGGGAAACATTGATTGTCTTGTATGTTTAAATTGCAGCTTCCAAACACTTCAAAGCATTTTTTTATACAAAGATCAAATCATTCTGAGGAAATATGCATAGTTTCACGACTTTACAACACTGTATGGATAAAAGAAAATTAAAAAACTGTCAGACTTCTCAACTGACATGATCTCACTCTGGCCACCCTGTCTGTGTGAGGGAAGGGAGGGGGAGAGGGAGGGGGAGTGTGAGGGGGTTGGTGACTGTGACAGTGTGTGTGGACTGTAGGGAGGGGCTGTCTGGCAGAGAGAGAGAGAGAGAGACCTAATCATCCCTTTAATAATCAGGAAAAAAAAAATCTGTATTTTAAATTGTTATTGTTTTTGTTGTTGCTAATGGTGGTGTTTTTTCCTTTCATTACAGGTTAAGAAATCTCTTAGGCCTTATCTTTTTCTGACAGTTTTAGGGATTTAAAAACATCCTAAGAACCCTAATTTGTGCTGCAAATAATAATTTCAAACTCATTTGATACTGACCTATGACAACCTGTGACGTGACATGACATTTATTAATCTCATGGATGTAACAGTAAAACTCTTCAACTGACAGATAAAGCTGCAATGCAAGCAAAACTATTTCACAAATGCTTATAGGTCATTAAAATAATTACAAAACACTAATACATTATTTAAGGATTTGGTAACACTGTAAAATAATGTCTAATTTGTTCACATTATGCAGTATAACATAGAATGCAGTCTTCGTAGGGCACCAACTCCCAGAGGGGGCACCATCCCAGTTGCTCAAAAAAAAAAAAAACATGCGCCATTCTCCCATCCGCGCTCGCGACCGCTCACACCTCATGTTTGCAGCTGAATGTTCGTTATTGATGGATGGACATCTATGCCTGGGTATAGGACATCAGCAATCCGGCACAGAGAAAAGAAAACTAAAGAAAATAAAACAGGCATAAAGTTGTCTTGACATTGGACTTTCTAGAGTCTCAAATTTAGGGCCGGTCTCTAAAGTTACATGTGATATTGTTATACACTTTTCTAACGTCAGTAGCATTTGAAGAGAATGACTTACAGTCATAAAAACAACTGTAATTGTTCATCTAGGTGACAGCTATAATGCACAATTAAATTGAATGTTTGATATTTATTACAACAAACTGTAAGTCATATGTAAATTATGCAACTTTTTCACATGGGCTCAAATGCAAATTTGAAGCTCAATAGCATTTGAGAAGAAAGACTTGCAGTCACAAAGCAATTGTAATGTGTTCATATAGGTGTAAGCTACAATGCACACCTTATACATTTTTTTATAAATATTAAAATAAAGTGTTACTAAAGTTATATATATTGTTCTGTGTATGTGATTTCAAAGTCTAGATTGGTCGGATTAACCCTTTAACTGCCGCATCCCTTAAAACTGATTGTCAGAGGGTTACTGTAAATGCTGTAAATTTTATTGTGGATTTATGATCAAATCAGCCTGTAAATGAATCATACTCCTCCAAGAAGACACAAGTAGTTCACACCAAACTTTTTCAACATGATGCCAATATACTGAAGATGTTAAATTGCGAATGGGTTTAGGATACCTTAAATGGTGTGGCCATACCGATTTATTAAAGTAACATAAAAAAATACAATAGTTATTTTACTATATCTTTAACATTCTTTATTCCAACTCTTCATAATTTTTTATACAGTATTGTTCAAAATAATAGCAGTACAATGTGACTAACCAGAATAATCAAGGTTTTTCGTATATTTTTTTATTGCTACGTGGCAAACAAGTTACCAGTAGGTTTAGTAGATTCTCAGAAAACAAATGAGACCCAGCATTCATGATATGCATGCTCTTAAGGCTGTGAAATTGGGCAATTAGTTGAATTAGTTGAAAGGGGTGTGTTCAAAAAAATAGCAGTGTGGCATTCAATCACTGAGGTCATCAATTTTGTGAAGAAACAGGTGTGAATCAGGTGGCCCCTATTTAAGGATGAAGCCAACACTTGTTGAACATGCATTTGAAAGCTGAGGAAAATGGGTCGTTCAAGACATTGTTCAGAAGAACAGCGTACTTTGATTAAAAAGTTGATTAGAGAGGGGAAAACCTATAAAGAGGTGCAAAAAATGATAGGCTGTTCAGCTAAAATGATCTCCAATGCCTTAAAATGGAGAGCAAAACCAGAGAGACGTGGAAGAAAACGGAAGACAACCATCAAAATGGATAGAAGAATAACCAGAATGGCAAAGGCTCAGCCAATGATCACCTCCAGGATGATCAAAGACAGTCTGGAGTTACCTGTAAGTACTGTGACAGTTAGAAGACGTCTGTGTGAAGCTAATCTATTTTCAAGAATCCCCCGCAAAGTCCCTCTGTTAAAAAAAAGGCATGTGCAGAAGAGGTTACAATTTGCCAAAGAACACATCAACTGGCCTAAAGAGAAATGGAGGAACATTTTGTGGACTGATGAGAGTAAAATTGTTCTTTTTGGGTCCAAGGGCCACAGGCAGTTTGTGAGACGACCCCCAAACTCTGAATTCAAGCCACAGTACACAGTGAAGACAGTGAAGCATGGAGGTGCAAGCATCATGATATGGGCATGTTTCTCCTACTATGGTGTTGGGCCTATTTATCGCATACCAGGGATCATGGATCAGTTTGCATATGTTAAAATACTTGAAGAGGTCATGTTGCCCTATGCTGAAGAGGACATGCCCTTGAAATGGTTGTTTCAAGAAGACAATGACCCAAAACACACTAGTAAACGGGCAAAGTCTTGGTTCCAAACCAACAAAATTAATGTTATGGAGTGGCCAGCCCAATCTCCAGACCTTAATCCAATTGAGAACTTGTGGGGTGATATCAAAAATGCTGTTTCTGAAGCAAAACCAAGAAATGTGAATGAATTGTGGAATGTTGTTAAAGAATCATGGAGTGGAATAACAGCTGAGAGGTGCCACAAGTTGGTTGACTCCATGCCACACAGATGTCAAGCAGTTTTAAAAAACTGTGGTCATACAACTAAATATTAGTTTAGTGATTCACAGGATTGCTAAATCCCAGAAAAAAAAAAATGTTTGTACAAAATAGTTTTGAGTTTGTACAGTCAAAGGTAGACACTGCTATTTTTTTGAACACACCCCTTTCAACTAATTGCCCAATTGCACAGCCTTAAGAGCGTGCATATCATGAATGCTGGGTCTTGTTTGTTTTCTGACAATCTACTGAACCTACTGGTAACTTGTTTGCCACGTAGCAATAAAAAATATACTAAAAACCTTGATTATTCTGGTTAGTCACATTGTACTGCTATTATTTTGAACAATACTGTATACGTAGAAGTCATCATTTGAAAGAAGCACAGTAAGTTTCATAGCTTTATCATTTTCAAGAGCCAGCTTAAAATTAAAACTATCATAACATATAAATCAAGCTTGCAATTCTTAGTACCAATAATGGCCACCAGATGGCGCTATATGATTACTTTTAAATAATTATTGTAGAAACAAGTATGATTTAAATCATTTATAGAAATCTTTCAAAGAAAAATAATATGTATTTTACTGATAAAATGACCCTCACTTAATTAGAATAATATGCTGAAGTATTGTGAAATACTGTATATTAAGAATAATTCTTTATAGGCTTTATGGACAGATAAGTTTGGAGTGACTCTTGAAGGATCAGCACCACATCCTCTTTTACCACTGTTTAAAGAATTTATCTTACAGAACAGGTGCGAATGAATTTTGGATAGCTTGAATGGTTTTGTCATGGTGATTTTTTGAAATAACAGTAAAAAAGGAACCAGTAAATGTCTTTTATTTTTTTAAGTGCAGCTTCTAAACACTTCAACAAAATGTACACATAGAAGTCATGCTGAGGAAATATGCATAGTTTCATGACTATACAACACTATATGGATGATAGAAAATTAAAAAACTACCATACATCTGATGTCACTCTGTCCCTCTGTCACTGTGGGTAATGTGTGTGTGTGTGTGTGTTTGTGTGTTAAGTGTGTGTGTGTTAAGTGTGTGTGTGTTAAGTGTGTGTGCTGAGTTTGTGTGAATGTGTGGGAGAGGGGATGGGCTTGGTGTCAGAGAGAGAGAGAGAGAGAGAGGGAGGGAGACTTAATCATCTCTTTAATCACCAGCAGAAAAAAAAGCAATTTTGTGTTGTTGTTGTTTTTTCATCATTACAGCTTAAGAAATATCTTAGGCCTCAACATCAACTGTTGCTGCTTTATATAGCCTTCTCCCAAAATTAATAGTCATTAGTAAGCATTTTATAAATACAGCTATAATTAAATTGTTCATGGTTTATATGCACATTTATTTTGAGGAGATTAAAGGCTGTAATCTTCCTAAAAAAAATAAAAATAAAAAAAATAAACAAACACAGAACTCAGAAACATTTATTTCAAGATGCAATAAAAGAAAACTGTACACTATATATACATATATATACAATTGCATAAATTTATATTTAATTTTTTTTATCAAGTGTACAGCTAATAATAATAATAATAATAATAATAATAATAATAATGCATTTAATTTAAGGCGCCTTTCAAACCACTCAAGGTCACCGTACAACAAGTAACAACAGTAACAATATTAAAACAAAAAATAACAGCAAATAACAATGTCAATAAAAAACCACAATAATATTAGAATAGCACAACATATTGTGGAATACTATATTAAGACTTTATATATAGGCTTTATGAACAGATAGGTTTTGAGAGATGCTTGAAGTACTAGCATCACCTCCTCTTGTACGACGGTTTGAGGAATATATCTTCCAGATAGTACCGCCGCTCCCTATATGCAGAATACGCAGTCTTCGTAGGGCACCAACTCCCAGAGGGGGCACCATCCCAGTAGCTCAAAAAAAATAAAACATGCGCCATTCTCCCATCCGCGCTCGCGACCGCTCGGACATTTGCGGATGAATGTTCGTAATTGATGGATGGACATCTATGCCCGGGTAAAAGACATCAGCAATCCGGCACAGAGAAAAGAAAAATAAAGTAAAAAACAAAACAAAAACAGGCATAAAGTTGGCTTGACATTGGACATTCGAGAGTCTCAAATTTAGGGACCGTCTCTAAAGTTACATGTGATATTGTTATACACTTTTCTAACGTCAGTAGCATTTGAAGAGAATGACTTACAGTCATAAAAACAACTGTAATTGTTCATCTAGGTGACAGCTATAATGCACCATTAAATTGAATGTTTGATATTTTTTAAAACAAACTGTAAGTCATATGTAAATTATGCTACTTTTTCACATGGGCTCAAAAGCAAATTTGAAGCTCAATAGCATTTGAGGAGAAAGACTTGCAGTCATAAACCAATTGTAATGTGTTCATTTAGGTGTCAGCTACGATGCACAACTTATATATTTTTTATATATATTAAAATAAAGTGTTACTAAAGTTATATATATTGTTCTGTGTATGTGATTTCAAAGTGTAGATGGGTCGGATTAACCCTTTAACTGCCATATCCCTTAAAATTTGATTGCCAGAGGGTTACTGTAAATGCTTATGCCCGCTGGACACAGTTTTCCCGATGCCACCGGGGTGGCGTTGCACTGACGGCTTGAGCCCGCCATCGCTGCTTGCAGCTATATTTTCCATTTATTTTTACTGTGAGTGCTCTCCTGTTATGTGAGGTAATTCAGCACCATCATTTACATGTTAAATGCTATATAATGCCTTTGTTAAAACATTCGCTCAGACGCATGGTGTATGCAGACGGGGAAGCGGAGGAATTAGAGAGTAGGCCTTCTCGAATGTCCCTAATTGTGCCTCACTACTCTGTTTAAGGTGAATATATAACACAGAGTATCATCACTTCAGTCGTTGAGTGGTCGTGTTTCCATGGTGTCCTGTGGTTACCACTTGAAGTCTGCTACAGATGGATTAACATTTCTGCATTTAAAAATTTTACAATGTACAATGCTACTCTGTGCGGTCATCACCGGTCTATTAAAACACACAACATTAAAGCGTCTTTGGTGTTTCCATGTTTTCTACAAAACAAAACCAGAAATGGAGGGGTTATGAAGTAAGGTGTCACAATGAGACTATGGCCACTGTCCGTGTAAATCGTTTTAAACTTTCTTTGAAACATTCGGGATGATGTAAGTACACAAGTCAGCAAAATATATAACACTTCTAGTGGTTTTGGGATATTTTAATCTTACATATTGTGCATTTAATGTTTATAAAACTGAGGAGATGACTATTGATTTTAACTCTTGGATGAAATCTATGTAGTATAAGCAAACAAGCATTAATAGAGTATGTATTGAGAGTGTTTAACAGTACAAGTATTTGGGCACTGTGTTGTAATCAGTTTTCCTGCTTTTCTGTTGGTACTGGCGCCCTCATCAGTGTCTTTGTCAAAAAAAGAGCAAAGTGGACACAGAAATGACACAGAGTGTCTTCCTATATTTTCATGGAGGTGAATGGGAAACCCATGTGCCTGGTGTGTACGCAGCAAGTTTCAGTTTTTAAGGAATATAATATTCGGCGCCACTATGAAACTCATCATGGCGAAAAATACAACAGCTTGCATGGAGAACTGAGAAAACAGAAGATAAATGAAATGTTGGTAAGTCTGAGGAAACAGCAATCTGTTTTCACCCGGAGCAGAGACACCAGTGATGCTGCAGTGAAAGCCAGCTACCTAATTGCTACCAAAATAGCATTAGCATCAAAGCCGTACTGTGAGGGGGAGTTAAAAATTGCATGTTGAAGGCTGCCGAAATTGTATATCCTGAGAGGCGACAAGCTTTTGCCAATATTAGCTTGACGAGAAATACCGTGGCAGACAGGATTTCAGAACTATCGGCAGATTTGGACAGCCAACTGAAACACAAAGTGGAGTAATTTCTGGCATTTTCTGTTGCAATTGATGAGAGTACCGATACTACGGATGTCGCGCAACTGGCCATATTAATTCGTGGAGAGACTTTGACTTTCACAGAGGAGTTTCTTAAGTTGGTGCCTATGAACGACACCACAACAGCTGAGGACATTTTCTGCTCCGTCGTTGGAGCGCTGGACAGAGTCGGGGCGGACTGGTCCTGTGCCGCAAGCCTGGCTACAGATGGTGTGCCGTCAGTGATGATTGGAAAAAGGGCAGGTGTTGTGACAAAGTTCAGAGAGAAAGTACAAGTGAATACCACACTGAAGTAAGATGGTTAAGCAAAGGTGCTGTGCTGAAGCGCTTCTTTGATCTACATGGGGAAATTGGACATTTCATGGAGGGAAAAGGTAAACCTGTTAAGGAATTACAGTGCCCACTACGGCTGCAGGACCTTGCATTTATGGTTGATATTACAGAGCACTTGAATAATCTGAACAAAATGTTGCAAGGACGCAAAGATTTATTAACACAGTATTATGACCGCATACGTGCATTCAAGTTAAAGCTCACGTTATGGGAGACGCAGATGGCAAGCGGTGACCCTGCTCATTTTCCCTGTCTAAGAGATGTGTGCGCAGCAAGCGTTAATCCTGACATGAGACAGTACAAAGACAAGATTTCAGGGTTGCTGAGGGAGTTTGAGAAACGATTTCAAGTCTTTAGCGAACTCGAGACAGAATTTGCAGTTTTTCGCTCAGTGTTGGACAGTGTTTTTAAGTTCCACAAAACTGTGACTAAATGTTTTGCAACATTGTACACTAACTGTGATCAGTTTTTATGCATAATGCACTTAAATGTTAAACTGAGTAATAGTGTTGTTGAAATTGCACATACTACTTAGGTTGTTCATAATATATTTCGTAAAATGACAATTCATTTAATATAAAGATTTTTATAATTTACTTCTTTGCACTAATACAAAGAAAAAAGTGGACTTATTGTTAGTTCTATGTAATTTTGCTATGAGTTTACTGGTCTGGCCCCCTTGAGATCAGATTAAGCTGTATGCGGCCCCCAGACCAAAATGAGTTTGACACCCCTGCTTTAAATGCCAATGAGCTGTGTTTGTACGAAAGGCCCAGATATTCTTGAATGTCCCAGATAATCCCAACTAATCAGAGTGCTCGATGCTACCACATCCCGTGCTTCTGAAGAAGTGAAGAGCAGCTGCATCAATCGTGTAAGAGTGGAAAGTCCGCCATTTTCAGACTTTTAATACTTATAAATTCACACTGAATTGCCATTAAGTTGTGGTTTATATCGGGTTACTGTGTGCGTGCATGTGGAAAACTGAGTGTAGATTATATATATTTTCTGTGACCAAGAAATCATCCATTTTTTCCAGTTCATGAGAGCTGTTGATTAGCACCATCCTGACTGTATTAATCTTTTTATTTTGTGTATTTCTAAGTATTACTACATTCTGATTCAGTACGAGATGTTTCTATATATTGCACACGATTATTGCTGTATGTACGGCTATTTGGAGATGATTATTATCATGCTTAAAACGCTTATCATTTTTGTTGCATGCTTGTATTAATTTATGCATGTTAAGCTGCATTCACATGCTAATAGCACTCTCTTGTGGATATCCAAATAATTAACACTCAGACTTGTTCAGAATACTTAACATCAGGTCAGGAGATGTTAAAGCATTCAAGCTATTTTCCCTCCTTGTCCATTCATCAGTGAGTATGGTAGAGCAGCTGGGGCCAGAAGGGGAAGCTGATGTGGCTGAATGTGGTTCGCATGTGTCCAGGCTTCAAGGCAAACTTACACACAAGCTTAGGACGCGTTTCAAGAGGTATGTTCACCCATCAAGGATAACAGTTCCTACTCTTCTTGACTTTGCGGATTGGTTGGAGTATGAGCTCCAAGTTCAGGATGATACTTCTAGAACAGTTACTTATGCTCCAGACTCATCAACCAAGAGGAGAGAAGGTTGTTATGACTCCAAGTCCCAAGTAAAACCCACAAGCATCCTTACCTTGTGGTGTAAATGGGAGAAAAGAGTTGAATGGACTAGATGAGATATCTCTGCCCAGATGTTACTTCAGCTCAAAGATGGATCACACGTCCTGTAGGCATGAAATTCACGTCTTCTGTGATGTATCAGAACAGGCATATGGTTCAGTGGCTTACCTGCGGACAGAGAGTACAGACGGTCAAGTTGAAGTTGCCTTTATGGCTGCCAGGTCTAGAGTCGCTACTCACAAGCAGCAGTCCTTACCCCATCTGGAGTTATGTGCAGCTCTTTGTGGTTCTCAACTTTCAAAAGTCCTAGTTACAGAACTTACAATCCCCATACACTTAAGGTTGAAATCCAGCTGATGCCGCTACAAAGTGTTTGTAAGGACACGTGTAGCGGAGATTTAAGAGCTGACAGAATCTGCTTCCTGGCGCCATGTAAAATCTAGAGACAACTTGGCAGTTGATATTACTCAAGGCAAGTTTCTCAGAGACCTCTCAATAGGGATGATCTTTTAAGATGATCTGCATTCTGTGGGTCAGTGGATGTTACCACACCCTTGCCAAAGCCAGAGCAATACAACACACTGTCAGCCTTCTTAGATCCTGTGGTCAGGAGCTTCATGGGGCGGCCTACACTTCATGTGCCAATATCCAAAGAGAAGTTCAATGTAAGAACCTCTGTCAAGCCAAGCTGAGTCTTTTCCTGTCTCCCAAGGTCAGGAAAACCAGTGTCAGGTGGAAGCAGATTGGCCTCACTCTCCCCTTGACTCTGCTACAGGACTGATTAGAGTAGGAGGTCGTTTGCGTCATTGTGACATACTGGAAGTGGATGCTTTACATCCAGTTGTCCTTGTTAAGAACTCTTAAGAACTCTGTCCTAGTTTAGAACTCTTCTTTTTATTTTATTCGTAAAAAGTAGAGAGTTCATTATGTGTGCAATGATAACCAACCATCAATATTGAGATTATTTTTTGTATATATTAATATGAGTACATTAAAATATACATTTATTAGATTGAGTAAACTATTAGATATGGGCTTAAAAACTAAATGCAAACAATCAGAATGTTGTTCCTGGTGGGGAGTGCCCAATGTAAACATGAAACATATGCCATTACCTATATTCTACTGTGGTACAGTTATGGAGGCCCTTGATATTGCAGAGGTCAACTGCTTATAGATAGCACTGGCCCTAAAGTATGCAGTGTTTCATAATCAGCTGTTTTACTAAATTCTAAATTCTTTTAGGTAAAATTCCACACTTAGGTGGTTGCCGGGAGAGGGAAATCCGCTGACTTAAAACAGCCCTCAAAGTGACTATAGGGGCCCAGACTGTCACTGAGGAAGTACTGAGAGTCTTGGTTGAAGTTGAAGGGGTCCTCAACTCGAAGCTATTCGGGTATACATCACCGTTCTGCTTCCTGATTGTATGTCGAGATCATTTCTGGAGGCACTTCCTGAAGTATTACCTACCCAGCCTACAAGTCCGCCAGAAATGGAAAACCGTCAAGAGGACACTGGAGATTGGTGATATGGTCATGATCGTTGATTCACAACTTCCACCAGCCCTCTGGCCAGTGGGTAAGGTCACCCAGGTTTTCCCAGGTGTGTTTTTCCCAGGCAGCCAACGTCGAGGTTTAAGGTAGGACTTACACACAAGTTGTGGCTCGACTCATTCTGCTTCTTGAATCACAAGAGTAAAATATTAACACTAAATTGAGCAAAATTAACTCTAGAAAAAAGCTCTATCAAAAGAGTAACTTTAACTCTTTTCAGAGAGGGAGCAAATGTTATCTGGCATAGAGTACAATTTTCTTTAATCTGAGTAAATTTTACACAGGCAAATTTACTGTGTAGAAGAATCGAAACGTCTAGATAAACATGGAGAGTGATATGGTTTAGAGTGAACAAAAACTAATACAGAGTGATTAATGATCAGAGATAGTGTCCACAATTTCAAGGTTAGTCACTGGAAAACCAAGTGAGAACATCAAGTCCAGTGTGTGACCCTTCTGGTGTGTGGGTCCAGAAACAAACCGTTAAAAATTAATAGGGGCCCATGAGACCTAAAAACTATTTAACCAAATATTTAGACTGGCAGCAGACATGATTATTAAAATCACCCAAGATCAGAAAACTGTCTTAATGTGGCATCAGGGAGGCCAGAATTTAGAACATTCTTGAAAAAAGTCCTTATTAAAATTAGGTGGTCTGTATACAAGGGCACAGAGCACAGAGGTAGGGAGATCAACCTTTAAGAGTTGCACCTAAAAGGTTTGAAAGTTTTCATTAGGTAGAAGAATGCACTTAATGGAGATCTTGAAAATTGTTGCTAATCCACCTCCACGACCAACGGATCTTGAAGAATTAAAAAATAGGGAATCTGGAGGAGCAAGTTCTTTAAGAGCTAAATAATCACCAAGGCTGAGTCAGGTCTCTGTTACAAATAAAAAAATCCAATCCATGTGAAGTAAAAAATTCATTCTAAATAGAAGAATTGTTAGACAGAGATCTAGCATTTATTAATACAAATTTGATTGGGCAGTCCGAGATCCCAGCTGATTCTGACATGTGAATAGATTGTGAACATTACAGAAGTTTTAGGTTACACAAATGTGCTGCAGTTTAAGCGCTAGAACCAGCATGAGAGACATGAGAGGTAGACCAAAAAGATGGTATGAAGTTGTCAGCAGAGATGTGAGAGAAATTGACTGTTCAACGTGAACCTCGATGAATGTAGCCTGGACGACATCCAATCCCCAATACAACACAAGTATTGTAAATTCCAGCTTGCAAGGGTGATGGAAGGTTCAAATGATGAAGTTCCTCAGATGAGTAGCACAGAGTCATTGTAGAAAGTGTATAATGATGAAAAAGGGTACAATAAAGATTGACATGCCAAGCTGTAAAAATCCGACCAACAGGGAGAAAACTTTCAGCCAAAAACAGCGCATTATTTCTTCTGCCTCGTCTCCCACACGACCGTGTTAAAAACACATTAGCCTGAGTACCACACCACAACCCAGAAAACTTAGGAAAGGAACAAACTTGAAAAGAAATGTCCCAGACCTTTAAACCTGAGAGATAAAAGCAGGTAACAGACCAGTGATAAAGTGGAGACTTACCAATGAGTCGAAACAACCGATATAAAGTTGATTCAACGTTTGACATCTTGTCAGAGATTCAGCCTCGGAAATCTTCAATAATTCTTTAATGATTTAGCACAATGACAAGAAACATACTGTGCTGTAATTGTTTTCAAATGTAGAAGAGAACACACATTGGGTCTCATTCATGAAACATTCGTAAATATATGAGTAAATATGGGAGTGATTTGCGCGTAAAGAGACCTTCCCGAAAACTCTTCTCCTGATTAACAAATACTTCGTAAACGTCAGATGTGATAGTGAAATGTGTGTGTGTGTTAATGAATTCCAATCAGTCGTAAATGGGACGCGCGTGCACGCTCATTCTCAATTACCATAAATCCCGCCCATTAAATCCGACAGACAACTATATATGAGCATCATATTATGACACCAAATGAAGGATTTCAACGTGTCTTCTCAAAAGCGAATGAAAAATAACAATTTCTCAGCTGCAGAAATTGAAGTTTTATTATCAGAAGTTCATTCAAAACGCCACATTTTATTTTCAAGCATACATAGTGGCGTATCAGGTCCTAAAAAAAGGAAGCTTGGCAGCATATTACAGATGCTGTTAATGGAGTTTCCTCTGTTAATCGAACAGTCCCAGAAGTGAAAAGATATGGTTTGACATGAAGCTTGACAGCAAAAAAACAAATTGGTTCACTTCGAAAAAATCGTATTCAAACTGGAGGAGGACCACCATCATCATCGAGCATATCTACATACTACTAGGCTAGTCTCATAATAAAAGTAAAAAGAAAAACCATATGTAATTACTTTATATAATATTTTTTTTTTCAAAATGCTGTGTAAATATGTACCCGATTAAGGTGAATTAAAATGCAGCCGTATTAATGAGCAAAATGTTCAGATGTTAAACGCACTATTTACGCGTGGCTGGGAGCAGGTGTAGATTTCTTTCGTACCAACTAACATTTGGAAAATACGAACATTTTAATGAATCCGAAAATTTACGCCAGAACCACTTTACACACGATTTACACAAAAATTCGTTCTGCTCGTGTTTCATTAATGAGACCCATTGTGTTTTATTGGTTTTAATCTGCCTCAAGGAATTATAACTGATACAGGAATTATACAGTCCCCTAGAAGAACATACTGCACTTGTCTTGACCAAGTTTGACATTCAGAAGTTTAAATAAATTAAATGCATACAGTTTGATATGTAAACGTCACTTATTTATTGTGACGAGTGGGGCGGGGCCGAGAGAAGTGGGAACGAGGAGTGAGGCCAGGTGTAGTGATTGGAGATGAGCTGCACCTGCGCCCCACCACCTGTCTGGAGTCCCACGTAGGAGATGGAAGGATATAAAACTGGAGCGACGACCGTGAAGTACGAGAGAGGACCAGGCCTGGGACATTATTTTATGTTTTGGTTTTTATTTGCGCGCACCAGTCATCCGCGAGGGGCTGATGCGCTGTTTTGTTTATTTTGTGATTATTAAAGTTTCATTTGATTGTGCGCCGGTTTCCGCCTCCTTCTTCCCGATGAGTATGGAGTTGAATTCGTTACAGTGGTGCCGAAACCTGGGAGAAGGAGGGATGCGCTGGCGAAGTGTGTGTCACCATGGACGCTCAAGGCGGTGGGCTGGAGTGAGTTGCCGGGGACGGGCGAGCTCGCTGCCGGCCGCCCACGATATGGAGGGGCGGCTGCCGTCCTTGAGGGAGTGGAGGAGTCGGCGCCGTTTGCCAGGGGGCCGGAGCCTGCTGCCTCCGCGAAGGAATCCGGAGGGGCAGGGAACGGGGGACTCCTGCCGACTGCCCAAAACCGGAGGAGCTGTCGCCGTCCACCGGGCAGCGGGGGAGTGTCGTGCCGTCCGCCAAGGGCCGTCCAGTGCCACCGCCAGGCACCGCGGAGGAGATCACCCAGCTGGTGGAGGGCCGAGCAGCAGTGCGTCTGGGAACCAGAATTTTTATTATTTTTTTTTTCCTTTCTCCCCTCTCTCGTCCCTGTCGCTCCTCCTTCCATCTCCTTTTCTCTCGCCTCGTCTGTCCTACCCCCAGGCAGAGATGTATAGTAACGAAGTAGAACTACTTCACTACTGTACTTAAGTACTAAAAGGCGGTATCTGTACTTTACTGGAGTATTATTTTTTTCTCCTACTTCCACTTTTACTTCGGTACATATTTTTGCTGAGTTTAATACTTTTACTCCGATATTTTTTTTATGTGCTGCATCGTTACTCGTTACAATTATAATAATGTTACGAATCATTCCATTACAAACCACTGCCAGAACTGTAGATGGCAGGTTTGATGAAGCTGGCACATCATTGAGCGAATCAAGCGAGACTGCGCGTGCTGACTGAACTGCTGTGAAGAGAGAAATGAACACCGAGCCGAGCCAGATAATGACTCGTTCACGAGTCAAGAACCGGTTGCATCGGTTTTCGGATGACCAGTAAACGTTAGTTCTTTCTGACAGTTCGATTCAATAAACCAGTTGAAGAAAACAGTTCACCGATTCTTTTGCGCTCGATGCAATGGCGTCATTGGCGTTGACTGCACATGGGCTCATAACATTAACACAGAATCAGTTCAGAATCAATCACCAAAAGAATCAGTTCGGTTCCAGACGCTCTGTGTGTCGGTTTGCTTCACGCTAAATCACACATGCGCAGTATCATCAGCTCCTCGGTTCACGAATCGGACGCGTCTGACAGAAACGGTTCTTGACTTGTGAACGAGTCATTATCTGGCTCGGCTCGGTGTTCATCTTCAGTTCTCTCTTCACAGCAGTTCAGTCAGTGAGTGTACTGTTTTGAGTAAATGAATTACTCCGGGATATTGGTTTGTTTTAACTCAGAGGGAGTGTCAGACACATTAAACAAGTTAACAGCTTAATTCATCTGTGGATTAATGCGTATTGGAGACGCGAATTCAGTTCGATTTGGTGGACTGTTTCAAAAAGATCCGGTTACATCGAATGATTCGTTCGCGAACCGGATATCACAAACTGCTTTGTTTTTAACTGTCTTACAACAGACACGGAAGAGAAGACAATGCTGAATAAATTCGTAGTTTTTGCTATCTTTTGACCAAAATGTTTTTTCGATGCTTCAAAAATTCTAAATGACCCTCTGATATCTTACGGGTTTGAAACAACATGAGGGTAAGTTATTAATGACATCATTTTGCAAATTGGGCTAACTGACCCTACTAACTGTTTTTTGTTTACAAGAAGTTACAGTCAAAGGAATTGTGATTGTCCTTTAGGTTAATCATTTGAAATAGTAAAAACAATATGTTCAAACTTTTGACTATTTTCTTTAAAAGCTACATAACACAATACTTCTACTTTTACTTTCAGTACTTGAGTAGTACATTTTAAAATAGACTACTTGCAATACTTAAGTACAAAAAATGTTGAATACTTTAGAACTTCTACTTAAGTGTGGTGCTTAAAGAGCACTTCTACTTCTACTCAAGTCACTTTTTTGATAGAGCACTTGTACTTTTACTCAAGTATGGTTCTCTAGTACTTTATACATCTCTGCCCCCAGGTTCCTGCAGGTCCCCGTGAGCGGCCCCCCCGGAGGGAAGGGGGGGGGGGGGGTAGAGCGCAGTCTCGAGGGTACCCCCCGGCCTGCGAGGGGCGATGGGGGTATGTGACGAGTGGGGCGGGGCCGAGAGAAGTGGGAACGAGGAGTGAGGCCAGGTGTAGTGATTGGAGATGTGCTGCACCTGCGCCCCACCACCTGTCTCGAGTCCCACGTAGGAGATGAAAGGATATAAAACTGGAGCGACGACCGTGAAGGACGAGAGAGGACCAGGCCTGGGACATTATTTTATGTTTTGGTTTTTATTTGCGTGCACCATTCATCCGCGAGGGGCTGATTATTAAAGTTTCATTTGATTGTGCGCCGGTTCCCGCCTCCTTCTTCCCGATGAGTATGGAGTTGAATTTGTTACATTTATCATTGCTCTTTTTGATGTTTTTGATTGCTTCCACTGTCCTCATTTGTAAGTCGCTTTGGATAAAAGCGTCTGCTAAATGAATGAATGTAAATATAATGTAAATGTATACTCTGCCAAAAAAAATTATTAAAAAAAAAAGGTATGTGGCACCTGTCATTCTTCACGTTTAAAAACGAAAAAACAGCAATATGCTTACTGATAATTTTTTGAACTCGACTTGATTTATTTCACAAGACGCTTGTTTTGTATTAAATTCTGTTTTTTTCGACATTCACTCAAATATTTATTAGTTTTTATTTTCGTTTTCTAGACTTTGGCATGTGAAATGAATTTCTGTGGACATTGCAATGATTGTGAGAACTCTCTTCAGCATCTTTGTAAAATGTTGTAAAAGTTCTGCTTCACTTAAGTGTTCACTTTTTTCGTTGTTCTATTTCAGTTAAGAGGGCATGATGTGATGTTTTGGTGTGCGATAGACAAAAAATGTTATCTTAATATATTTTTTCTATGATAATTACAGGATATTTTGATTGGGCTGTGATGGTGGCAGATTTTTACCACCTCGGCCGGTGGAGCGGTGTTAATATACTTACATAATTGATAGGGCCGGGACTCGATTAAAACAAATTAATCTAATTAATTAAAGGCTTTGTAATTAATCGCATTTTAATGGCATATAAATATTTGACCTGAGAACAGTGAGAAGTAATTTTTTTTCACATGGATTTATAGTATACCATTGAATAATGACTGAATACATAAGCTTAAGCAACAAAATATTGTTTATTTTTGTTCAACCAAGTCTAGCAGACCAGTGCAATTTTTGCCATTAAGTGTAGCAATAGCATATTTAGAAATAGTACATTTCAGAAATTCAGGAAGCTTATAGGTGCTGGAACCTTCTGTAAAGTGTTTTTTTTTTTAAGTAAAACACAATACTGTCAATTACATTCAGAACATTGGAAACACTGTGTAATGATGAGACAGAGCGGTTCGGATCCATGTGCAGAACTTTTAATGAGAATGGTCAGACAGGCAATGATCAGCAACAGCGTCAGGAATATAGGGATAACCAGAATCGAAAACAGGAACAAGCAGATGTCGGGGGCAGGCAGCAGAGAATCAGAGTCGGTATAAACAATCCAAAGGTCAGGTACAGAGAGATCAAACACAAGGAAAACGCTCGGAAATGACAGACACAGCAAATCAAGACTTCGCAGAGAGTGGGAGTCAGTGTGCTGCTTTTATGTGTTTGTAAATGAGGTGCAGGTGTGGCAAGGAAATGGGCTGATGAATGATGTGCAGGTGTGGCAGCGTGATTGTGATGCAGTGACTCATGGGGAATGTAGTTCGGGTGTGGTGCAACAGATGAGAGGTGCTAGAGTTCGAGTGACATCTGGTGGTTGATGTGGAATGGTCCTGATTGGAGTGCCCTCTACTGAAGTTCATGGGCTCTCCATCTAATGATCGTGACACACTGACTATTAGAAAACATCTCTCTGTTGCTTCAGAGGCCATAACATACTAAGTCCAACTCTCAATAACCTTGGCCAAAACAATAAAGAGTTCAACATAAACTGTTGCACCAACAAAATAATACATAGTTCAACATAAAGTGTAAAGTCCACGCTAGCTGCTATATGTTTTGCATTGAGGTGATACTTGAGGCTCGATGTGCTGCGGTGATATGAGAACGCTAGTTGGTGCTCCAGTATAATCGGTCCGCCGAAACTCATCCAGTGAGAAACGTTCCGCGGTGCAAAAATAAGTTATTAAAAATGTGGGATTTTTTTTTTCTGTAATTAATCTTAGTTAACGCGTTATTTTTTGTGTAATTAATTAATCTCAATTAACGCGTTAAAGTCCCGGCCCTAATAATTGATATTGATATATTTGAAACACAAAAATAATAAATAAAGCTCAATCAACTAACAAATGTGCGTGTTTTTTTTTTTTTTTTTGCACTTCATCAGTGAATACACAGCCTGCAAAATACTAAAATAAATATCAAAGAACACACACACACACCGTGAACACCTCAGGCACCTCAGTCGTGATATTGAAGGTGGAGAGAGCACTCTACATTCACTCCCCCCACCTACAATTCCTGCTGATACGAGACTCAATCATGCAACCTTTAGCTTGCGAGTCCGACTCTCTAACCATTAGGCCATGACTTCCCCCATCCAGTCAGTGGAGGCTCGCCGAGCAGAGCCAGGCAAAAGTATAAATCGCGCTTTAAGCGAGCGCATTAACTCCTCGGGCCCTATCATAAACCAGCGCAAGTGTGTTTGCTAGTTTCAGTCCAGCGCCATTTGCATTTTCCCGTCCAGTGCTATGTCGTTTAATTAGCATATGCATTTGTGCCCATTTACTTATTACACACAGGGATGCGCATCACACAAACATGCCAAATATTAAAAACAAAAGGATTACAGTGTAAAAGAATATTACAACAACGAGCACCACGAAACCATTTAAAGAAGCGCATTCAGCGGTCTCCTTGACGAGAAACAGTCAACCAAGTAAAATGATCTCCAACGTATGGCGTGCTCTCTTTTAATCAGATGATCATAATCACATCTATTCATTTTACAGTCCTGCTACTAGCATTTTATACAGACTAAAACCCCTTTAACTCGGGTGAGAAAGCGTTTTTTCCACAAGTGGCGTTTGCACATAATAATAATACCGCTGCAGACGCATTTTGCAGCATTACGGTTATTAATTGATCGTTAAGCTGTCTCTCCGAGCGTGGTGCTGTCTGTGAGCGGGGTGGAGTAACTGAGCCCTCAATCACGCTGCAGTATTTGTAAGAGCTGACAACTTCTCCACCCCATTTACAGAGTGAGATTCTCTGACTAACTTTATCTCCCAGGACTGCTGTTGAATCTTCCAAAAGTTTAGGCTTGGAGACCTTTACATGTGCAGCAGCACTTTCCACCGCACCAATAACACGGGGCTGTTGCCTGACTTTAAATTGGCGCTACTAAACACGGATATCGGCCGATGCCGATATATTAAAAAATGACAAATATCGGCCTGATATATCGGCCGAGCGATATATCGGTCGACCTCTATTAACAACTGTTGGTCGGTTCTGTCAGTTAACCTGATGTTGTAATTTAATGTTAAAGTTAGTCTTAGCGTTAACGCACATGGTTTTACGAAGATGTTCTAAGACCATTTGATGACAAAATAAAGACTAAATCATACTTTCAAACCCTCACTGGATATCGATAGTCACATTCCGGCTATGCTTTGCTTTAGCATTAAAATATTCCTGAACAAGAGACTGTTGGGTGGCAAAAAGTTTTTTTTTTTTTTTCATTGTTCTCCTCTGACACAGTCCAGCTAGCTCACATAAGTCAGAACAAAAGACTTTTCGGCGGCAAAAATGTTTCTCATCCAACTCTGACGCAGTAGTTGAATAGCTAAGCTATAATGATGAAAAGAAAGAAAGAAAAAAAAAGTTTTTGCCGCCCATTAGTCTTTTGTTCTGAAATATTTTAATATTTCATTAATATTTCACGTTAACGTTAACTTTTTCGGCGGCAAAAACGCTTCTCATCCAACTCTGACAGAAAAGTTAACGTTAGCTCAATGGTGAACTGTAGCCAAGATAGTACTGCTACTTATAATAATAATATTTATTTATACTATTATTATATAATAATGTTTTGACTAACGTTAACTAGTTAACGTTAATAATTGCAATCGTCAATGTGAGTCTAGCTAGCTAATGTTGACAGAGTATGAACTTGGCTAGCGCTAACATTAACAGTAAAAGTTAACTTCCAACTTTAAATTAACACCACAAACACTGATTAAAAATTCAAATACTTTACCTTTGAATTTAGTTATCTCCTCTTCAGTGACCTCTATCCCAAAATTAAATAACTCTGTGATTAAATCCTCTGTGGATAAATGTCGAAGTGCCATCCTCCCACCTTTGATCAACACTGACAGAGACTGACAGTTGGATCACCGTCGATTCACTCATGTATCCTTCCGAGCTGTAATATTTATGCTTCCGCCGAGTCAAACTCTGGTTAGCCTGTAGCTAGATCCTTTCAATAGAACACAATTTAAAGCGTTAACAATTATTTGTCTGTTTTATTCTAATATAAATAGGGTAAAGGGTTTGAAAATCTAGTTATTCAATACTGTTTGTGAATATATATGATTACACAATCCTCATTAACATGAAAAATGATTCAAAGGGACATTTCACAAAAAAAAAAAAAAAAAAAAAAAAAACATTCTGATTTATTTTGCCCATATCACAAATCTTTACAGTTAATTTAGTTTGACAATTATTGAGTTTGATAGTATAAGTTAACTTGTGTTTCTATATTGAGAGATGACATTTTCAGCATCCACTAATTCTTTTATATTTAAACATTAAGGTACAAATATGTAAGGGACTAATATGTACCTTACACCTCGAAAAGCTCACAATGCACAATGGAAGGTGCACAATTGTACCTTAAAGATACATATTTGTACTTTTAAGGGTACATATGCAAAGTTTGTACCTTAGGGAACAAAAATGGACCTGTATTGTACCTCTTTTTCTAACAGTGTGTCTGATGTCATCACTGAGCTTTCTGAACTGGTTTCTAGTGTTTAGCTCAGGATGAATCATGAGGATCAAACAGTGAACACTAAAAACCAATACTGCTGCTTCACTGAGATCTCAGACATTAATGCTGAATGTGTCACTGTTAGATGAAAAACACAAGACAGGATGAACACATTGCTATTGAGCACAGACACAGAGACTGTAAAGCATGGACCCTTTCATTAAAAAGACATATTTCTGCTATTGTTGGCTAATTTTGTATGAAAGCTATAGACAAGCACAAACTGGGAGCTTAATGCAAATGTAATTGTCCACATTTACAAAATCTGGTGATTATGTTCGTCCATCTATGTAAATGTGTCTTTATGTATAGAGACAAAAGAGTGAGGTTAATCACTGTCGTCACGTCAGTTTGATTGTGTATCTTTGCAAAGACACTGATGAATGACTAGAAAACAATCTTCAGCTTTTGCTTTTATTTCTCATCTAACACAAAACAGCTTTAAGCTAATATAAATCCAGGTTTAATCCATTATAATTTTAAGTTTTTTTTTTTTTTTTGGCGCATTTCCAGCACCAAATTATGCTTTACAAAATAATAGCAAGAATTGGCAAAAAAGTTTTAAGTTGAGGTCTGGAGAAACAAGCTGCAGTTTTTAAGCAGTTTTCTCATTTTAAAGCTGCGGTAGGTAACTTTTGACACTCTAGCGGTTAATAAACGGAACTGCCTGCGTCTTGCGGAAGAACATCGTAGCCGGAACTACTTCTCTCTGTTTATGTCTATGAAGAATCACAAAGGTACTGGGTTACTCCGCCGCGGTACCCCCGAAGCAATCTAAAATAGTCTGAATATAAACACTTATTATAGGTGCACCCTAGTGATTCAGGACAAGCTAAAAACACGGTTTGGAAAATGGATTCATGGTGTAGTCGCTTATTATATACATTTTCTACATTTTGAACACAAACAAAGTTACGGACCGCAGCTCTGATTGGTTGTTTCTTACCGGGAGCGGAAGAATTTCTGCAAATGGCAATAGGACCACTGGGAGGAGCCAGAGGAGCTTGATTTTTTTTCATATTCATATTCTACTGTCAGGACATAATGACAGGTTTAACAAATATGTAAAAAATATATTTTTTCAAAAGTTACCTACTGCAGCTTTATTTGGCTCCACTTCCGAAGATTCACAACTTCAAGGAGACTTTGTTAAACGTTTGCTGTGTAACAGGAAAAATGCTTTGTTCTCTGGTTTATGAATGTCCTAAAGACATTAAACGTAAGTTGTTTTCTCATGATCTAGACATAAAATAGCTGGTAACTTCAGAAAGTAAAAAGAGAATTATAATGCTTGTCTTCTTCTTGGGGGTTTCCTGATTGGACAGTTTGAACGTGTATCCCGGTGTGAAAACGCCCAATGATTGGGAAACTCCTCTTTTACCCAACACAGTAGGTGGCGATAATGCACCTTTGGAGTTATTCGCCATTAAACAAGAAGAAGAAGAAGATAAGAACTCCTCTTTTTTGTTCTACTTGAGCTCAACTGTCTGCAGTGGACGCACTCGGTTTGGTGAAGGAGCGCGGATTGGCGGTTGGCAACAGCTAGACTGTGACTGGGCAGGAGATGGCGGAAGGAAGTGAGGGGACAGGAAGTGAGATGGGATTTGAAGAAGAAGGCGGGAGAGATAGGAATGTTTGGAATGTTATGAGGTCAAGAAAACGGAAAAAAAGGAGAAAGCAGCATCTAATATAGATGAAACAGATAGTGAGCAAAGTGTGACAATAGCAAATAAACAACAAGAGGAAGAATATAAAGTGATCATGAAACTATCTCAGGAGGGGTCATCGTTTGGTGAGTGGAATCCGATTCAGTTAACAAAGTCGATAAACAAATTGTTAGGCGAGGTTAAAAATGCAAAAGTATTGAGAAGTGGAGCGCTGCTAATTTTTTGTAGGAATAAAACACAACAAGAGAAAGCCATAGAACTGAACAGAATGGATGGCAAGAGAATAAAGTGTATCTTGACTGGAAACAAGGCGTTGATTCGAGGGGTTATCACAGGAATACCGATAAATGTCGCAGAAGACCAAATCAGAGACAATGTAACAGGGGCAAAAGTGCTGGAGATAAAACGCCTTAGAACAACCAGAAATGGGGAAAAGTGCAATAGCCTGTCTGTAATGATTAAGTTTGATGAAGTAAAACTTCCAAGTAAGATATATACAGTATTGTTCAAAATAATAGCAGTACAATGTGACTAACCAGAATAATCAAGGTTTTTCGTATATTTTTTTATTGCTACGTGGCAAACAAGTTACCAGTAGGTTCAGTAGATTCTCAGAAAACAAATGAGACCCAGCATTCATGATATGCACGCTCTTAAGGCTGTGCAATTGGGCAATTAGTTGAATTAGTTGAAAGGGGTGTGTTCAAAAAAATAGCAGTGTGGCATTCAATCACTGAGGTCATCAATTTTGTGAAGAAACAGGTGTGAATCAGGTGGCCCCTATTTAAGGATGAAGCCAACACTTGTTGAACATGCATTTGAAAGCTGAGGAAAATGGGTCGTTCAAGACATTGTTCAGAAGAACAGTGTACTTTGATTAAAAAGTTGATTAGAGAGGGGAAAACCTATAAAGAGGTGCAAAAAATGATAGGCTGTTCAGCTAAAATGATCTCCAATGCCTTAAAATGGAGAGCAAAACCAGAGAGACGTGGAAGAAAACGGAAGACAACCATCAAAATGGATAGAAGAATAACCAGAATGGCAAAGGCTCAGCCAATGATCACCTCCAGGATGATCAAAGACAGTCTGGAGTTACCTGTAAGTACTGTGACAGTTAGAAGACGTCTGTGTGAAGCTAATCTATTTTCAAGAATCCCCCGCAAAGTCCCTCTGTTAAAAAAAAGGCATGTGCAGAAGAGGTTACAATTTGCCAAAGAACACATCAACTGGCCTAAAGAGAAATGGAGGAACATTTTGTGGACTGATGAGAGTAAAATTGTTCTTTTTGGGTCCAAGGGCCACAGGCACGACCCCCAAACTCTGAATTCAAGCCACAGTACACAGTGAAGACAGTGAAGCATGGAGGTGCAAGCATCATGATATGGGCATGTTTCTCCTACTATGGTGTTGGGCCTATTTATCGCATACCAGGGATCATGGATCAGTTTGCATATGTTAAAATACTTGAAGAGGTCATGTTGCCCTATGCTGAAGAGGACACGCCCTTGAAATGGTTGTTTCAACAAGACAATGACCCAAAACACACTAGTAAACGGGCAAACTCTTGGTTCCAAACCAACAAAATTAATGTTATGAAGTGGCCAGCCCAATCTCCAGACCTTAATCCAATTGAGAACTTGTGGGGTGATATCAAAAATGCTGTTTCTGAAGCAAAACCAAGAAATGTGAATGAATTGTGGAATGTTGTTAAAGAATCATGGAGTGGAATAACAGCTGATAGGTGCCACAAGTTGGTTGACTCCATGCCACACAGATGTCAAGCAGTTTTAAAAAACTGTGGTCATATAACTAAATATTAGTTTAGTGATTCACAGGATTTCTAAATCCCAGAAAAAAAAATGTTTGTACAAAATCGTTTTGAGTTTGTACAGTCAAAGGTAGACACTGCTATTTTTTTGAACACACCCCTTTCAACTAATTCAACTAATTGCCCAATTGCACAGCCTTAAGAGCGTGCATATCATGAATGCTGGGTCTCATTTGTTTTCTGAGAATCTACTGAACCTACTGGTAACTTGTTTGCCACGTAGCAATAAAAAATATACTAAAAACCTTGATTATTCTGGTTAGTCACATTGTACTGCTATTATTTTGAACAATACTGTATAGGCTACATGAGCTATGAGGTCAGGCCATACATCCCTCCCCCACTGAGATGTTATAAATGCCAAAGGTACGGCCATGTAGCAGCAGTGTGTAAAGGTAAACAAAGATGCGGTAGGTGTTCAGGCGAGCATGAGTATGGGGAATGTGGAGAAGGAGTAAAGCTGAAATGCTGTAACTGTGGAGGGGAGCACAGTTCAGCGTACCGTGGATGTGAAGCCAGCAAGAGGGCAATGGAGGTGCAGCGAGTGAGATCGCTGCAAGGAATAACTTACGCAGAAGCTGTAAAGAAAGTATCTAAGGAAAAAGAAGCCTACAAACCAGATCTCAAAGAAAATAAAAGTGGGTCTTGTGGGAAATGTGAGACAATTGAGGCAAAGGAGGATTTGTTAGTTATGGGCAAAAATGAATTTGTGTTGTTTATGGTTGAGGTGATAAACTGCTCGGCACAGACAGACAGGAAGACAGAAAAGATCAAAATAATAGTTAAGTCAGCAGAAAAATATCTAGGAATAAAAGGGCTTAGCTGTGAGGTAGTGGAAGAAATGATAGTGGCAGGAAGTACAAGCTCGCAGACATGGGTTGGTGGCTCTTTATGATATTAACTATTTTGCAATGGAACTCCAGAAGCCTAATAGCAAATGGACAGGAATTCAAGAGTTATGTATCAGATTTAGCAGATCGACCTCATGTAATATGTGTGCAAGAAACATGGTTAAAACCACAATTGGACTTTGTTTTGTATGGATATACGTCAATTAGGAGAGATAGAGAAACAGGAAAAGGTGGAGGTGTAGCAACTTTTGTTAAAAGTGGGGTAAGATATAATGTTATTAGTGAAGGAAAAGAGCATGAATCTGTTGTAATTGAAGTATGGTCAGGGCAAGACAGTATAAAAATAGTCAATTTTTACAACCCTTGCAATAAATTAAGTACTGATATGTTGGAATTAGTTTGTGGATCAATGCAGGGGGAAATAATGGTATGTGGAGATTTTAATGCACACAGTACATTGTGGGGAAGTAAAAATACAGATATAAATGGATTAGAAGTAGAGAAATTTATAGATGATAAGGAGTTGGTGTGTATTAATGATGGAAAGGGCACACGGTATAATAGTGCAAGTAATACAGAAAGTGCTATTGATCTAACACTAGTATCAATTGAAATTGCAGGAATTAGTGCATGGGAAGTAAAAGGTAGGTCAACAGTGGGTAGTGATCACTACCCAATAATAACTAGGATTGGCATAGAGGTACACCAGGAAGAGGAAGTGAAAATACCAAGGTGGAAATTGGATAAAGCTGACTGGCAGACATTTAAAGAAGTTAGTGAGAGTAAGTGTGTGGAAATACTGAGTAGAGATATAACAGATGTGGAGGAAATGAATAATGTAGTAGTAGCAACCATTATACAAGCAGCAGAAGAAACAATTCCAAATATAGCTGCAAGCAGCGATGGCGGGCTCAAGCCACCAATGCCATCGCCACCCCGGTGGCATCAGGTAAACTGTGCCCAGCGGGCACATGCATTCACAATATCCCTCTGGCAGTGAGGTTTTAAAGGATATGGCAGTTAAAGGGTTAATCCGAATCATCAAGACTTTAAAATCACATTCACAGAACAATATATATAACTTTAGTGACACTTTACAATAATATTTCATTTCTAAACATTATGTTAACATGAACAATATTTATATAGCATTCATTCATGTCAGTTAATATTCCAAACTTAAACATTAAAACATTGTTTTATTGTGATTTTTTTCCAAGCACATTTTACCAATTCCAAACCATATCAATCTTAATAACTACCATTATTTTTTATTTAATCATTTATGAGTGCTATACAATAGTCCAGGAAAGCTGGAAGAGAAAAACTCCTTATATTCATGTGTGCAGAATTATTGGGCATGTTTTCTTTTACAGATGAAATGCGCTAAAAAAAGAGTTTTAACTCTGTAAAGCCTGTGAGAAATATCAAACACAAATGCAATACAGAAATTGATAAGTTAAGACTTGGCCATTGTACAAAAAATGCTGACTGGGTCATGAGGTCAGAAAAGAAGAAGAAAAAAACAGGTAAAGAAGAACTGACAAAAAGAATTGCAAAATAATTAGGAATTAATGTGAAGATTAATTTTTAGTCAATTCTGCAAGACAGACTTTCAGGAAAGGAGGTGGAATAAAAAAGAGCTCCTAAATCTTAATCCCGGATTCTGGAAGATATATTACTCAAACCATCGGACAAGAGGAGGTGGTGCTGGTCCTTCACGAGTCACTCTAATCTGTTCATAAAGCCTATATATAAAGTCTTAATATATAGTATTTCACAATACTTCATGGTATTCTAAATAAATCATTTTTTTGAATCTTAGATCTCTCAGAACCTGACACAGAGTAATTCTGGAGACTCCAGGAAAGTGGCAGTTCTGTAAAATGTTGGCGCTGGAGACTAAATGCTCCCTGATAGTTTCACACCTAATTCACTTACACACACACACACGCATTACCCACAGTGACAGAGGGACAGAGTTACATCAGATGTTTGATAGTTTTTTAATTTTCTATCATCCATATAGTGTTGTATAGTCATGAAACTATGCATATTTCCTCAGAATGACTTGTCTTCTATGTGTAAATTTTTTTGAAGTGTTTAGAAGCTGCACTTTAAAAAAATAAAAAGACATTTACTGGTTACTTTTTTACTGTTATTTCAATAAATCACCACGACAAAACCATTCAAGCTATCCAAAATTCATTCGCACCTGTTCTGTAAGATAAATTCTTTAAACAGTGGTAAAAGAGGATGTGGGGCGGAACCTTCAAGAGTCACTCAAAACTTATCTGTCCATAAAGCCTATAAAGAATTATTTCTTAATATACAGTTCACAATACTTCAGCTTGTTATTCTAATTAAGTGAGGGTCATTTTATCAGTAAATACATAAAATTCATATTATTTTTCTTTGAAAGATTTCTATAAATGATTTAAATTATACTCGTTTCTACAATAATTATTTAAAAGTAATCCTATAGCTCCATCTGGTGGCCATTATTGGTACTAAGAATTGCAAGCTTGATTTATAAGTTATGATAGTTTTAATTTTATGCTGGCTCTTGAAAATGATAAAGCTATGAAACTTACTGTGCTTCCTTCAAATGATGACTTCTACATATATAAAAAATTATGAAGAGTTGAAATTAAAAATTTTAAAGATATCGTAAAATAACTATTGTATTTTTTTATGTTACTTTAATAAATCGCTATGGCCACACCATTTAAGGTATCCTAAACCCATTCGCAATTTAACATCTTCAGTATATTAGCATCATGTTGAAAAAGTTTGGTGTGAACTACTTATGTCTTCTCGGAGGAGTATGAATTCATTTTTACATGCTGATTTTATCATAAATCCACAATAAAATTTCTGAGTTCTGTATCAATCTGTGTTGTTGTTTGTTTATTTTTATTTTTTTTATTTTTCATAGGAAGATAACTGAAAAGATTACTCTCCTTTTTAATAAATGTGCTTATAAACCAAGAACAAGCTATTCATAGCTGTATTTATAAACTGCTTACTACTGACTATTAATATTGGGACAAGGCTTTATAAAGCATAAACTGACTATTTACTAATGAGTGCAGTTATTATAAAGTGTTACCAATGCATTTACTAATGTTAACAAATTAGACATTATTTTACAGTGTTATAAAATCCTTTAATGACTTATAAGCATTTGTGAAAGAAGCTTAGTCTTGATCTGTGAACTGAACAGTTTTACTGTTACATCCATGAGATTTAAAAAATGTAGATACATGTCATGTCACAGGATGGAATAGGTCAGTATCAAATGAGTTGAAATTATTATTTGCAGCACAAATAAGTATTTTTAGAATTTTGTTTTTAATTCCTGAAACTGTCAGAAAAGGATAAGGCCTAAGAGATTTCTTAAGCTGTAATGAAAACAGCAATGTTAGCAACAGCAACAAAAAATAACAATTTAAAATACATTTTTTTTCTGGTGATTAAAGAGATGATTAAGTCTCTCTCTCTCTCTCTCATTGTGTCTGCCACTCAGCTCATGCCCATCCCCCACTCACACACACACACACACACACACATGCACTCAGTCAGCACACATACATTGCTCAAACAGAGGGACAGAGTGAGTTGAGATGTCTGACAGTTTTTTTTTATTTTCTTTTAATCATACAGTGTTGTAAGGTCATGAAACTATGCATATGTCCTCAGAATGATTTGATCTCTGTATGAATTTTTTTTTAAGTGTTTGGAAGCTGCAATTTAAAAATACAAGACAATTAATGATTCCCTTTTTACTGTCATTTCAAAAAATCACCACGACAAAACGGTTCAAGCTAACCAAAATCCGTTTGCAATTTAAGTTCCTCAATGTTTTTTCAACATGTAGACAAAGTTTGGTGAGTATAGTGAACATTTCCTCTGAGGAGAATGCATTAAATCAGAGCTCAATTTAAATATTCAAATCAAAATAGCCGACTTCCTGTTGGTCGTAGCTGATGACTGTGAATTAGAAAGTTGTCCGTCTTGATAAGAACAATTTATGTACCAAGTTTGGTGTCTGTAGCTAAAACTAAACCCCCCACTTTTGACAAAAGGTGGCGCTATAGCATGCCTCCTTCACGCCCTTTTAAAAGCTTTTCCCATTGTCTAGCTATCACTAATACTGATATGTGTTTTTAGTTTCATGTAAATCTGAGGTTGGTGTCTGCCTCAAACTCATCATAACAGAACATTCAAGTTTGACACGTTGCCATGGCAACGCCATATCAGATATCAATATCCCCACAACAGATTTACATCGGCCGTGTTTTGTCATTATTCTGATGAAGTTTTAAGTAAATCAAGTAAAAATAAGATGCTGAATTCAAAACATTTTGAAAATGACTCACTTCCTGCTGCCAGTTGGTGGCGCTATAAAGTTGACTCTTAATAGTCACATATATACGATCGGTATCATACAACAAACAAACCAATGAAGTTTGATAAAATTCAGGAAATGTATGTGGATGTTATTAGACATTTCCTGTTTCTCATTTCTCGCCATAATTTCCACGCCTTGCTACGGGCAAACCGTTCAAGATATCAAAAATCCCCTCGCAATTTTTCGTCCCCAATGTCTTGAGATCATGTTCACCGAGTTTCGTGGCGAACGGGTTGAAAACCTCAGAGGAGTATTTCAAATTCCAGAGCATGCTTTTTTTAAACAGCCCTGAATAGCTGACTTCCTGTTGGGCGGAGCCTATGACATAAAGTGTGAAAGTTGTTCGGCTCAATGAGATCTATAAGTGTACCGAGTTTCATATAAATACATGCAAGTCTGTGTGAGCTATGGTTCAAAATTTCTGAAGGTGTTCCAGGGGGCGCTGTAGAGTCCCTGTCCCACGCCCGGGTCCCAGCCTCTGCGGCGTCCTGATGGCCGCAGATTCCAATGTGTGTGCCAATTTTCAAGAGTTTTTGAGCATGTTAAGGCCCCTAAAAACCCCCGGAAGGTTAAATAAAAAATAAAAAAAATAATAAGAAATATAGCTGCAAGCAGCGATGGCGGGCTCAAGCCGCCAATGCCATCGCCACCCCGGTGGCATCAGGTAAACTGTGCCCAGCGGGCACATGCATTCACAATATCCCTCTGGCAGTGAGGTTTTAAAGGATATGGCAGTTAAAGGGTTAATCCGAATCATCTTGACTTTAAAATCACATTCACAGAACAATATATATATATATATATATATATATATATATATATATATATATATATATATATATATATAACTTTAGTAACACTTTACAATAAGATTTCATTTATAAACATTATGTTAACATGAACAATATTTATATAGCATTCATTTATGTCAGTTAATATTCCAAACTTAAACATTAAAACATTGTTTTATTGTGATTTTTTTCCAAGCACATTTTACCAATTCCTAACCATATAAATCTTAATAACTACCATTATTTTTTATTTAATCATTTATGAGTGCTATACAATAGTCCAGGAAAGCTGGAAGAGAAAAACTCCTTATATTCATGTGTGCAGAATCATTAGGCATGTTTTCTTTTACAGATGAAATGCGCTAAAAAAAGAGTTTTAACTCTGTAAAGCCTGTGAGAAATATCAAACACAAATGCAATACAGAAATTGATAAGTTAAGACTTGACCATTGTACAAAAATGCTGACTGGGTCATGAGGTCAGAAAAGAAGAAGAAAAAAGCAGGTCAAGAAGAACTGACAAAAAGAATTGCAAAATAATTAGTAATTAATGTGAAGATTAATTTTTAGTCAATTCTGCAAGACAGACTTTTCAGGAAAGGAGGTGGAATAAAAATGAGCTCCTAAATCTTAATCCTGGATTCTGGAAGATATATTCCTCAAACCATCGGACAAGAGGAGGTGGTGCTGGTCCTTCACGAGTCACTCTAATCTGTTCATAAAGCCTATATATAAAGACTTAATATATAGTATTACACAATACTTCATGGTATTCTAATTAAATCATTTTTTGGAATCTTAAGTCTCTCAGAGCCTGACACCGAGTAATTCTGGAGTATTAATAATGTTGGCGCTGGAGACTAAATGCACCCTGATAGTTTCACACCTAATTCACTTAACACACACACACACACACACACACATTACCCACAGTGACAGTGGGACTGAGTGACATCAGATTTATGATAGTTTTTTTTAATTTTCTATCATCCATATAGTGTTGTATAGTCATGAAACTATGGTCATGAGACCAGTCATTCTGAGGAAATATGCCTCAGAATGACTGGTCTTCTATGTGTACATTTTTTTTTAAAGTGTTTAGAAGCTGCACTTTAAAAAAATAAAAAGACATTTACTGGTTCCTTTTTTACTATTATTTCAAAAAATCATCACGGCAAAACCATTCAAGCTATCCAAAATTCATTCACACCTATTCTGTAAGATTAATTCTTTAAACAGTGGTAAAAGAAGATGTGTTGCTGAACCTTCAAGAGTCACTCAAAACGTTATCTGTCCATAAAGCCTATAAATAATTATTCTTAATATACAGTTCAAAATACTTCAGCTTGTTATTCTAATTAAGTGAGTGTCATTTTATCAGTAAAATATATACAATTCATTTTTTTTTGAAAGATTTCTATAAATGATTTAAATCATACTCGTTTCTACAATAATTATTTAAAAGTAATCCTATAGCTCCCTCTGTTGGCCATTATTGGTACTAAGAATTGCAAGCTTGATTTATAAGTTATGATAGTTTAAATTTTATGCTGGCTCTTGAAAGTGATAAAGCTATGAAACTTACTGTGCTTCCTTCAAATGAGGACTTCTACTTATATAAAAAAATATGAAGATTTAGAATGAAAAATTGTAAAGATATAGTAAAATAACTATTGTATTGTTTTATGTTACTTTAATAAATCTCTATGGCAAAACCATTTAAGCTATCCTAAACCCATTCACAATTTAACATCTCAGTATATAGGCATAATGTTGAAAAAGGAGTATGGAGTAGTATGAGTAGGAGTATGAATTCATTTGCAGGCTTTATCATAAATCCACAATACAATTTCTGAGTTCTGTATCAATCTGTGTTGTTGTTTGTTTATTTTTATCTTTTATTTTTCATAGGAAGATAACTTACTCTCATTTTTAATAAATGTGCTTATAAACCAAGGACAAGCTATTTATAGCTGTATTTATAAACTGCTTACTACTGACTATTGATATTGGGACAAGGCTTTATAAAGCATGAACTGACTATTTAATAATGAGTGCAGTTATTATAAAGTGTTATCAATGAATTTGCTAATGTTAACAAATTAGACATTATTTTACAGTGTTATCAAATCCTTAAATGACTCATAAGCATTTGTGAAAGTTCTGCTTGCATTACAGCTTAGTATTGATCTGTGAGCTGAACAGATTTACTGTTACATCCATGAGATTATGTAAATTAAAATAAATATAATGTCACACGATGTCATAGGTCAGCATCAAATGAGTTTGAAATTATTATTTGCAGCACAAATAAGGTTTTTTTAGGATTTTTAAAAATCCCTAAAACTGTCAGAAAAAGGTTAAGGCCTAAGCTATTTCTATGTGAGTGGCTAATTTTATTTTTGTTTTTATAATTGTAATACACAAACTATGAAATTATACAAAATGTATAAAAAGATAAATAAATAAATACGCACACATTAAAAAAGCAGCCAAGTCGAATGAGTTTCCTTTTTTATATAGATTAAAATTGAAGACAGAAACAAGTGGTAAATGTGGTCACTTTAATATTCAAATCCAGTAGATCCAGTTTATGTTCACGTGGCTGTTTTCGTTTATATTCGCCAAGCTATTATGTATTTTGAAATAATCTTGTCCGTGATGTGTTCGTTCGTACGACGAAAGCCAGAATCCTGCAGCTCGAGAGATATATGTTATTCTGCCAGTCGCGCTTTCAAATAGTCTTGCACACTTAAACAGGTCACAAACACCTGCATTTAGCTCTTGTTGTGTTACAATGGGTTTATTGTGTGCATTTGTGGTAATATTTTATTTAAAAAAGCTCTTAAACAAGAATAAATTCGTTTGTTTTGAGCTGGACACTGTACGCGCTGATCGGAGGCGGTGATTTCAGTTAGGCAGCCACAAATATTTCATTTTCACACAAACAGTTCAAAAACATCTTAATTTAGCTCTTGGTGTGTTCTAATTGGTTGATTGTGTGATATCGCTGTAATAATTTATTTTTAAAAGCTTTAAAACAGGAATAAATTCGTTTTTTCTGAGCTCTTTACTCCAGACTCTCGTGATCACAGCGGTGATTCATCTCTCCTATTTCTCACGTATCTCTGGCCAGAAATAATTTATCCATGAGCCCTGAACCGGTAATAATCAGATATGTTGGTTTAGCTTGTCAGTGTGAATTAAATCTAAGTATTTGTTTGTATTTTTAACCGATTTAAAAGTGAAAGTAAAAGTCCGGGAATTGAACCTGTAGGGGCGCTATTTCTCTCAGACAATGGAAGTCTGAAGCACATACTCAAACAGATGGACAGAGTGAGATGAGATGTCTGACAGTTTTTTAATTTTCTGTTATCCATACAGTGTTGTAAAGTCGTGAAACTATGCATATTTCCTCAGAATGACTTTTTCATCTGTATGAAAAAATTATTTGACGTGTTTGGAAGCTGCAATTTAAAAATACAATAATGATTCCCTTTGTAAGGTCATTTAAAAAAATCACCACGGCAAAACCATTCAAGCTATCCAAAATCCATTCACAATTTAAGTTCCTATCAGAAATACTGATGTGTGTTCAGAGTTTTGTGAAATTCTAAGTATGTTATTTGCCTCTAAAATCACCTGAGAAGTATTCCAGTTTGACATGTTGCCACGCCAACAATTTTTTAGATATCAATATCCCCCTTGCAGATTTATATCGGCTGTGTTTTAACATTATTCTGATGAAGTTTGAAGCAAATCAAGTAATAATAAGATGCTGAATTCAAATCATTTTGAAAATGACACACTTCCTTCTGCCAGTTGGTGGCGCTATAACTTTGACTCCTAATAGTCACATATATGCGATCGACATCATACAACGAATAATCTGATGAAATTTGATTAAAATCAGGAAATGTATGTGGACGGTATTAGACACTTCCTGTTTCTCATTTCTCGCCATAATTTCAACGCCTCGCCACGAGCAAACCGTTCGAGATATCAAAAATCCCCTGGCAATTTTTCATCCCCAGTGTCTTGAGATCATGTTGACCGAGTTTGGCGGCAATCGAGAAAAAAACCTATGACAAGTATTTCAAATTCCAGAGCATGCGCTTTTTACATAACTCTAAATAGCTGACTTCCTGATGGGCGGAGCCTATGACATGCAATACGAAAGTTGTTTGGCACGATGAGATCTATATGTGTACTGAGTTTCATATGAATATGTGCAAGTATGTGTGAGCTATACATCAACATTTCTGACTGTGTTCCAGGGGGCGCCATAGAGCCCCTGTGCCACGCCCGGGTCCCAGCCTCTGCAGGCTCCTAAAGGCCACAGATTCCAAAGTGTGCGCAAATTTTCAAGAGTTTTTGAGTATGTTAAGGACCCCAAAAGCCCCCACAACTTTGACGAAAAATTTGAATACTAAACCCTAAATAGCCAACTTCCTGTTGGGCGGAGCCTATGATATGCAATACAAAAGTTGTTTGGATTGATGAGATTTATATGTGTACCGAGTTTCATACGTCTACGAGCAAGAATGTATGATATATGGCCCTCCATATTCCAGGGGGCGCTGTAGAGCCCCTGTGCCACGCCCGTGTATCAGTCTCTGCCCGGCCCTAATGGCCGCAGGTTCCAATCTGTGTGCCAATTTTCAAGACTTTTTAAGCACGTTAAGGGCCCCAAAAGCCCCCGAGACGTTGGAAAAAAATAATAATAATAATAATAATAATAATAAATATAGCTGCAAGCAGCGATGGCGGGCTCAAGCCACCAATGCCATCGCCACCCCAGTGGCATCAGGTAAACTGTGCCCAGCGGGCACATGCATTCACAATATCCCTCTGGCAGTGAGGTTTTAAAGGATACGGCAGTTAAAGGGTTAATCCGAATCATCTAGACATTAAAATCACATTTATATATATATATATATATATATCCCATATATATATATATATATATATATATATATATATATATATATATATATATATATATATTAATCCCGGATTCTGGAAGATATATTCCTTAAACCATCGGACAAGAGGAGGTGGTGCTGGTCCTTCACGAGTCACTCTAATCTGTTCATAAAGCCTATATATAAAGTCTTAATATATAGTATTTCACAATACTTCATGATATTCTAATTAAATATTTTTTTTTGGAATCTTAGATCTCTCAGAACCTGACAAATTGTAATTCTGAGACTCCAGGAAAGTGGCAGTTCTGTAAAATGTTGGCGCTGGAGACTAAATGCTCCCTGATAGTTTCACACATAATTCAGTTAACACACACACACACACACACATTACCCACAGTGAGAGAGGGACAGAGTGACATCAGATATATGATAGTTTTTTTAATTTTCTATCATCAATATAGTGTTGTATAGTCATGAAACTATGCATATTTCCTCAGAATGACTTGTCTTCCATGTGTAAATTTTTTTGAAGTGTTTAGAAGCTGCACTTTAAAAAAATAAAAAGACATTTACTGGTTCCTTTTTTACTATTATTTCAAAAAATCACCACGACAAAACCATTCAAGCTATCCAAAATTCATTCGCACCTGTTCTGTAAGATTAATTCTTTAAACAGTGGTAAAAGAGGATATGGTGGTGAACCTTCAAGAGTCACTCAAAACGTATCTGTCCATAAAGCCTATAAAGAATTATTCTTAATATACAGTTCACAATACTTCAGCTTGTTATTCTAATTAAGTGAGGGTCATTTTATCAGTAAAATACATAAAATTCATATTATTTTTCTCTGAAAGATTTCTATAAATGATTTAAATCATACTTGTTTCTACAATAATTATTTAAAAGTAATCCTATAGCTCCATCTGGTGGCCATTATTGGTACTAAGAATTGCAAGCTTGATTTATAAGTTATGATAGTTTTAATTTTATGCTGGATCTTGAAAATGATAAAGCTATGAAACTTACTGTGCTTCCTTCAAATGATGACTTCTACTTATATAAACAAAAATTATGAAGAGTAAGAATGAAAAATTTTAAAGATATAGTAAAATAACTATTGCATTTTTTTTGTTACTTTAATAAATCTCTATGGCAACACCATTTAAGCTATCCTAAACCCATTCACAATTTAAGATGTCAGTATATTGGCATCATGTTGAAAAAGGAGTATGGAGCAGTATGAGGAGGAGTATGAATTCATTTACAGGCTGATTTTATCATAAATCCACAATAAAATTTCTGAGTCCTGTATCAATCTGTGTGGTTGTTTGTTTATTTTTATCTTTTATTTTTCATAGGAAGATAACTGACCCTTTACTCTCCTTTTTAATAAATGTGCTTATAAACCAAGAACAAGCTATTTATAGCTGTATTTATAAACTGCTTACTACTGACTATTAATATTGGGACAAGGCTTTATAAAGCATGAACTGACTATTTACTTTTTGAGTTTGAAATTATTATTTGCAGCACAAATAAGGTTTTTTAGGATTTTTTAAAATCCCTAAAACTGTCAGAAAAGGATAAGGCCTAAAATTACTATGTTAGTGGCAAAATGTATTTGTTTTTATAACTATAATGCATAAACTATGAAATTATACAAAATGTATAAAAAAGTACAACAGTTATTGTTTTCAAATGTTTTTTTATTTATTGGAAAACAATAACAATAATTTTTAGGGGGGATTTACATTTAAAAAAATTAGCCTACTGCAATCATTCTAAACAGCTTGAATAAAACCTGTTAATATTTATTATAGACCACTGTAACTGTGTATAATCTAACAAACAAGTTTATTATGAAAATGGAAGTGTGTACACCAAATAAATTGGACGATAAAGAAAATATAATAGTCAATAGTATAGTAGAGCATGTTTTTATGCGTTTAGATGCAGAAATGGACAAATCAAATGTAAAATAAAATTGAATTGATTTAATTAAATATAGATTAATTCTTGTTAGAGCAAAATAATAAATAAATAAATAAATAAATACTTACACACATTAAAAAAGCAGCCAAGATGAATGAGCTTTATTTTTTATATAGATTAAAATTGAAGACAGAAGCAGCTGGTATATGCGGTCACTTAATATTAAAATCCGATCCACTTCAGATTTATTTCTCAACAGTTTATGTTCACGTGGCTGTTTTCGTTTATATTAGCCAAGCAATTATGTATTTTGAAATAATCTTGTCCGTGATGTGTCCGTTCTTACGACGAAAGGCAAAATCCTGCAGCTCGAGAGATATATGTTATTCTGCCAGTCGCGCTTTCAAACAGTCTTGCGCACATAAACGGGTCACAAACACCTGTATTTAGCTCGTGTTGTGTTATAATGGGTGTATTGTGTGCATTTGTGGCAATAATTTATTTTAAAAAGCTCTTAAACAAGAATAAATTCGTTTGTTTTGAACTTGTGACACTGTGCGCGCTGATCGGAGGCAATGATTTCAGATAGACAGCCGCGAATATTTCATTTTCACACAAACAGTTCAAAAACATCTTAATTTAGCTCTTGGTGTGTTCTAATTGGTGTATTGTGTGATATCGCTGCAATACTTTATTTTTAATAGCTATAAAACAAGAATAAACTCGTTTTTTTTCTGAGCTCATCATTCCACACGCTCCTGCTCAGAGCGGTGATTCATCTCTCGTGTTTCTCACGTATCACTGACCACACATCAATTATTAATGAGCCCTGACCTGATAATAATCATATATGTTGGTTTAGCTTGTCAGTGTGAATTAAATCCAAGTATTTATTTGTATTTTAACCGATTTAAAAGTGAAACCAAAAGAGAGTCTCCTCCCGTTTTTAGTCCGGTAACTGCACCTGTAGGGGCGCATTTTCTCTGAGACAATGGAAGTCTAAGCACACACACTCAAACAGATGGACAGAGTGAGATGAGATGTCTGACAGTTTTTTAATTTTCTTTTAATCATACAGTGTTGTAAAGTCATGAAACTATGCATATTTACTCAGAATAACTTTTTTTTCTGTATGAAAAAAGGTTTTGAAGTGTTTGGAATTTTAAAATGAAGGAAAATTAATAATTCCATTTTTACTGTCATTTAAAAAAATCACCACGACAAAACCATCCAAGCTATCCAAAACCCATTCACAATTTAAGTTCCTCAATGTTTTTTCAACAAGTAGACCAAGTTTGGTGTGTATAGTGTTACTCACCTCTGAGCAGTATGCATTAATTCACAGCTAAATGTAAAAAACAATCCACATTCAAATCAAAATAGCCGACTTCCTGTTGGTCGTAGCTGATGACTGTGAATTAGAAAGTTGTCCGTCTTGATAAGAACAATTTTTGTACTGAGTTTGGTGTCTGTAGCTAAAACTAACCCCCCCACTTTTGACAAAAGGTGGCGCTATAGAGTGCCTCTTCCACGCCCTCTTATGAACTTTTGCCAGTGTCTAGCTGTCACTAATACTGATATGTGTTCAGAGTTTGATGAAATTCTAAGCATGTTATATGCCTCAAAATCACCTGAGAAGTATTCCAGTTTCACATGTTGCCACGGCAACAATATTTTTAGATATCAATATCCCCCCAGCAGATTTATATCGGCTGTGTTTTAACATTATTCTGATGAAGTTTGAAGCAAATCGAGTAAAAATAAGATGCTGAATTTAAAGCATTTTGAAAATGACACACTTCCTGCTGCCAGTTGGTGGCGCTATAACTTTGACTCCTAATAGTCACATATATGCGATCGACATCATACAATGAATAATCTGATGAAGTTTGATTAAAATTAGGAAATGTATGTGGATGGTATTAGACACTTCCTGTTTCTCATTTCTCGCCATAATTTCAAAGCCTCGCCACGAGCAAACCGTTCGAGATATCAAAAATCCCCTGGCAATTTTTCATCCCCAATGTCTTGAGATCATGTTGACCGAGTTTGGCGGCAATCGAGTAAAAAACCTATGACAAGTATTTCAAATTCCAGAGCATGTGCTTTTTACATAACTCTAAATAGCTGACTTCCTGTTGGGCGGAGCCTATGATATTCAATATGAAAGTTGTTCGGCACAATGAGATCTATATGTGTACTGAGTTTCATATGAATATTGGCAAGTATGTGTGAGCTATACATCAACATTTCTGACTGTGATCCAGGGGGCGCCGTAGAGCCCCTGTGCCACGCCCGGGTCCCAGCTTCTGCAGGCTCCTAAAGGCCACAGATTCCAAAGTGTGTGCAAATTTTCAAGAGTTTTTGAGTATGTTAAGGACCCCAAAAGCCCCCACACCTTTGACGAAAAATATGACTACTAAACCCAAAATAGCCAACTTCCTGTTGGGCGGAGCCTATGACATGCAGTACGAAAGTTGTTTGGTTTGATGAGATCTACATGTGTACCGAGTTTCGTGTGTCTACGTGCAAGTATGTATGATATATGGCCCTCAGTATTCCAGGGGGCGCTGTAGAGCCCCTGTGCCACGCCCGTGTATCAGTCTCTGCCCGGCCCTAATGGCCGCAGGTTCCAATGTGTGTGCCAATTTTCAAGACTTTTTAAGCATGTTAAGGACCCCAAAAGCCCCCGAAACCTTGGAAAAAAATTAGAAGAATAAATAATAATAATAATAATAACAAATAATCCTAAGGAAAACAATAGGGCTCTCGCCCTCCAGGCTTGAGCCCTAAATATAGCTGCAAGCAGCGATGGCGGGCTCAAGCCACCAATGCCATCACCACCCCGGTGGCATCAGGTAAACTGTGCCCAGCGGGCACATGCATTCACAATATCCCTCTGGCAGTGAGGTTTTAAAGGATAGAGGGGAGCGTAGAGGGGAGCGTGCATTTGCAGTGGCTGGGCCACGACTCTGGAATACCCTGCCTTTAGAGATCAGACTGGCCCCTTCCTTGTCTATTTTTAAATCTTTGCTAAAAACTTTTTTATTTTCCTTAGTGTACTGACTACTGTGTTATGCTACATTTTGAAATGGGTGGTTTTAAATTTTTTGTCTGGTCTATTTTTATGTATGTGTAATATTCTTGCTCTTATGTTAAAGCACTTTGGTCAGCCAGGAGGCTGTTGTAAATGCGCTATACAAATAAATTGAACTTGAACTTGAACTTGAACTTGATATGGCAGTTAAAGGGTTAATCCGAATCATCTAGACTTTAAAATCACATTCACAGAACAATATATATATATATATATATATATATATATATATATATATATATATATATATATATATATATAACTTTAGTAACACTTTACAATAAGATTTCATTTATAAACATTATGTTAACATGAACAATATTTATATAGCATTCATTCATGTCAGTTAATATTCCAAACTTAAACATTAAAACATTGTTTTATTGTGATTTTTTTCCAAGCACATTTTACCAATTCCAAACCATATCAATCTTAATAACTACCATTTTTTTTTATTTAATCATTTACGAGTGCTATACAATAGTCCAGGAAAGCTGGAAGAGAAAAACAGGTCAAGAAGAACTGACAAAATAATTGCAAAAGAATTAGGAATTAATGTGAAGATTAATTTTTAGTCAATTCTGCAAGACAGACTTTCAGGAAAGGAGGTGGAATAAAAATGAGCTCCTAAATCTTAATCCCGGATTCTGGAAGATATATTCCTCAAACCATCAAACAAGAGGAGGTGGTGCTGGTCCTTCACGAATCAGTCTAATCTGTTCATTAAGCCTATATATAAAGTCTTAATATATAGTATTTCACAATACTTCATGGTATTCTAATTAAATCATTTTTTGGAATCTTTGATTTCTCAGAACCTGACACATTGTAATTCTGAGACTCCAGGAAAGTGGCAGTTCTGTAAAATGTTGGCGCTGGAGACTAAATGCTCACTGATAGTTTCACACCTAATTCACTTAAAACACACACAAACACACACACACAGTGACAGAGGGACAGAGTGACATCAGATGTATGTTTTTTTAATTTTCTGCCATCCATATAATGTTGTATAGTCATGAAACTATGCATATTTCCTCAGAATGACTTGTCTTCTATGTGTACATTTTTTTGAAGTGTTTAGAAGCTGCACTTTTTTTTACTGGTTCCTTTTTTACTATTATTTCAAAAAATCACCACGACAAAACCATTCAAGCTATCCAAAATTCATTCACACCTGTTCTGTAAGATTAATTCTTTAAACAGTGGTAAAAGAGGATGTGGTGCTGAACCTTCAAGAGTCACTTAAAACGTATCTGTCCATAAAGCCTATTAAGAATTATTCTTAATATACAGTTCACAATACTTCAGCTTGTTATTCTAATTAAGTGAGGGTCATTTTACCAGTAAAATTCCTAAAATACATATTATTTTATTTGAAAGATTTCTATAAACTATTTAAATCATACTCGTTTCTCCAATAATTATTTAAAAGTAATCCTATAGCTCCCTCTGGTGGCCATTATAGGTACTAAGAATTGCAAGCTTGATTTATAAGTTATGATAGTTTTAATTTTATGCTGGCTCTTGAAAATGATAAAGCTATGAAACTTACTGTGCTTCCTTCAAATGAGGACTTCTACTTATATAAAAAATTATGAAGAGTTAGAATGAAAAATTGTAAAGATATAGTAAAATAACTATTGTATTTTTTATGTTACTTTAATAAATCTCTATGGCAACACCATTTAAGCTATCCTAAACCCATTCACAATTTAATATCTCAGTATATTGGCATCATGTTGAAAAAGGAGTATGGAGTAGTATGAGGAGGAGTATGAATTCATTTACAGGCTGATTTTATCATAAATCCACAATAAAATTTCTGAGTTCTGTATCAATCTGTGTTGTTGTTTGTTTATTTTTATCTTTTATTTTTCATAGGAAGATAACTGACCCGTTACTCTCCTTTTTAATAAATGTGCTTATAAACCAAGGACAAGCTATTTATAGCTGTATTTATAAACTGCTTACTAATGACTATTAATATTGGGACAAGGCTTTATAAAGCATGAACTGACTATTTACTAATGAGTGCAGTTATTATAAAGTGTTATCAATGCATTTGCTAATGTTAACAAATTAGACATTATTTTACAGTGTTATCAAATCCTTAAATGACTCATAAGCATTTGTGAAAGTTCTGCTTGCATTACAGCTTAGTATTGATCTGTGAGCTGAACAGATTTACTGTTACATCCATGAGATTATGTAAATTCAAATAAATATAATGTCACAGGATGTCATAGGTCAGTATCAAATGAGTTTGAAATTATTATTTGCAGCACAAATAAGTTTTTTTTAGGATTTTTAAAAATCCCTAAAACTGACAGAAAAAGGTTAAGGCCTAAGCTATTTCTATGTGAGTGGCTAAATTTATTTTTGTTTTTATAATTGTAATACACAAACTATGAAATTATACAAAATGTATAAAAAGGTAAATAAATAAATACGCACACATTAAAAAAGCAGCCAAGTCGAATGAGTTTCCTTTTTTATATAGATTAAAATTGAAGACAGAAGCAAGTGGTAAATGTGGTCACTTTAATATTCAAATCCAGTAGATCCAGTTTATGTTCACGTGGCTGTTTTCGTTTATATTCGCCAAGCTATTATGTATTTTGAAATAATCTTGTCCGTGATGTGTTCGTTCGTACGACGAAAGACAGAAACCTGCAGCTCCAGAGATACATGTTATTCTGCCAGTCGCGCTTTCAAATAGTCTTGCACACTTAAACAGGTCACAAACACCTGCATTTAGCTCTTGTAGTGTTACAATGGGTTTATTGTGTGCATTTGTGGTAATATTTTATTTAAAAAAGCTCTTAAACAAGAATAAATTCGTTTGTTTTGAGCTCGACACTGTACGCGCTGATCGGAGGCGTGATTTCAGATAGGCAGCCACAAATATTTCATTTTCACACAAACAGTTCAAAAACATCTGAATTTAGCTCTTGGTGTGTTCTAATTGGTTGATTGTGTGATATCGCTGTAATAATTTATTTTTAAAAGCTTTAAAACAGGAATAAATTCGTTTTCTCTGAGCTCTTTACTCCAGACGCTCGTGATCACAGCGGTGATTCATCTCTCCTATTTCTCACGTATCTCTGGCCAGAAATAATTTATCCATGAGCCCTGAACCGGTAATAATCAGATATGTTGGTTTAGCTTGTCAGTGTGAATTAAATCTAAGTATTTGTTTGTATTTTTAACCGATTTAAAAGTGAAAGTAAAAGTTCGGGAATTGAACCTGTAGGGGCGCAATTTCTCTAAGACAATGGAAGTCTGAAGCACATATACTAAAACAGAGGGACAGAGTGAGATGAGATGTCTGACAGTTTTTTAATTTTCTGTTATCCATACAGTGTTGTAAAGTCGTTAAACTATGCATATTTCCTCAGAATGACTTTTTCATCTGTATGAAAAAATTATTTGACGTGTTTGGAAGCTGCAATTTAAAAATACAATAATGATTCCCTTTGTAAGGTCATTTAAAAAAATCACCACGGCAAAACCATTCAAGCTATCCAAAATCCATTCACAATTTAAGTTCCTATCAGAAATACTGATGTGTGTTCAGAGTTTTGTGAAATTCTAAGTATGTTATTTGCCTCAAAATCACCTGAGAAGTATTCCAGTTTGACATGTTGCCACACCAACAATTTTTTAGATATCAATATCCCCCTTGCAGATTTATATCGGCTGTGTTTTAACATTATTCTGATGAAGTTTGAAGCAAATCGAGTAATAATAAGATGCTGAATTCAAATCATTTTGAAAATGACACACTTCCTTCTGCCAGTTGGTGGCGCTATAACTTTGACTCCTAATAGTCACATATATGCGATCGACATCATACAACGAATAATCTGATGAAGTTTGATTAAAATCAGGAAATGTATGTGGACGGTATTAGACACTTCCTGTTTCTCATTTCTCGCCATAATTTCAACGCCTCGCCACGAGCAAACCGTTCGAGATATCAAAAATCCCCTGGCAATTTTTCATCCCCAGTGTCTTGAGATCACGTTGACCGAGTTTGGCGGCAATCGAGAAAAAAACCTATGACAAGTATTTCAAATTCCAGAGCATGCGCTTTTTACATAACTCTAAATAGCTGACTTCCTGTTGGGTGGAGCCTATGACATGCAATACGAAAGTTGTTCGGCACGATGAGATCTATATGTGTACTGAGTTTCATATTAATACGTGCAAGTATGTGTGAGCTATACATCAACATTTCTGACTGTGTTCCAGGGGGCGCCGTAGAGCCCCTGTGCCACGCCCGGGTCCCAGCCTCTGCAGGCTCCTAAAGGCCACAGATTCCAAAGTGTGCGCAAATTTTCAAGAGTTTTTGAGTATGTTAAGGACCCCAAAAGCCCCCACAACTTTGACGAAAAATTTGAATACTAAACCCTAAATAGCCAACTTCCTGTTGGGCGGAGCCTATGATATGCAATACAAAAGTTGTTTGGATTGATGAGATTTATATGTGTACCGAGTTTCATACGTCTACGAGCAAGAATGTATGATATATGGCCCTCCATATTCCAGGGGGCGCTGTAGAGCCCCTGTGCCACGCCCGTGTATCAGTCTCTGCCCGGCCCTAATGGCCGCAGGTTCCAATCTGTGTGCCAATTTTCAAGACTTTTTAAGCACGTTAAGGGCCCCAAAAGCCCCCGAGACGTTGGAAAAAAATAATAATAATAATAATAATAATAATAATAATAATAATAAAAAATAATCCTAAGGAAAACAATAGGCCTCTCGCCCTTTGGGCTTGAGCCCTAAATATAGCTGCAAGCAGCGATGTCGGGCTCAAGCCATCAATGCAACGCTACCCCGGTGGCATCAGGAAAACTGTGCCCAGCGGGCATAAGCATTTACAGTAACCCTCTGACAATACAATTTTAAGGGATGCGGCAGTTAAAGGGTTAATCCGACCAATCTAGACTTTGAAATCACATACACAGAACAATATATATAACTTTAGTAACACATTATTTTTATATTTATAAAAAATTTATAAGGTGTGCATTATAGCCATCACCTATATGAACACATTACAATTGTTTTGTGACTGCAAGTCTTTCTTCTCAAATGCTATTGAGCTTCAAATTTGCATTTGAGCCCATGTGAAATAGTAGCATAATTTACATATGACTTACAGTTTGTTGTAATAAATATCAAACATTCAAATTAATTGTGCATTATAGCTGTCACCTAGATGAACAATTACAATTGTTTTTGTAAGTCATTCTCTTCAAATGCTACTGACGTTAGAAAAGTGTATAACAATATCACATGTAACTTTAGAGACCGTCCCTAAATTTGAGACTCTCGAATGTCCAATGTCAAGACAGCTTTATGCCTGTTTTTTTTTTCTTTCTTTAGTTTTCTTTTCTCTGTGCCGGATTGCTGATGTCCTATACCCAGGCATAGATGTCCATCCATCAATTACGAACATTCAGCCGCAAACATGTGGTGTGATCTGTCACGAGCGCGGATGGGAGAATGGCGCATGTTTTTTTTCTTTTTTTTCTTTTTTTTTTTGAGCAACTGGGATGGTGCCCCTTCTGGGATTTGGTGCCCTGCGAATACTGCATACTCTGCATATAGGGAGCGGCGGTACTATCTGGAAGATATATTCCTCAAACCATCGTACAAGAAGTGGTGATGCTAGTCCTTCAAGAATCGCTCAAAAGCTATTTAAGTGTACAGTTTCCTTTTATTGCATCTTGAAATAAATATTTCTGAATTCTGAATCAAACTGGGTTGTGTTTATTTATTTATTTATTTTATGAGACAACTGAGACTTTAAACTCCTTTGTAATATATGTGCTTTTAAACCAAGAACAATTTATTTATAGATGTATTACTGCTTTATAATGACTATTATTAAGCGAAAAGGCTTTATAATCATGAACTATTTACTAATGCTTAGCTAATGAGTGCCATTATTATAAAGTGTTACCAATGCATTTACTAATGTTAACAAATTAGACATTATTTTACAGTGTTACCAAATCCTTAAATAATTTATTAATGTTTTGTAATGATTTTAATAACCTATAAGCATTTGTGAAATAGTTTTGCTTGCATTGCAGCTTTATCTGTCAGTTTAAGAGTTTTACTGTTACATCCATGAGATTAATAAATGTCATGTCACGTCACAGTTTGTCATAGGTCAGTATCAAATGAGTTTTAAATTATTATTTGCAGCATAAATAAGGATTCTTAGGATGTTTTTAAATCCCTAAAACTGCCAGAAAAGGATAAGGCCTAAGAGATTTCTTAACCTGTAATGAAAGGAAAAAAACGCCACCATTAGCAACAACAAAAACAATAACAATTTAAAATACAGATATTTTTTTCCTGATTATTAAAGGGATGATAAGGTCTCTGTCTCTCTCTCTGCCAGACAGCCCCTCCCTACAGTCCACACACACTGTCAGTCACCAAAAATTCACAGTCACCAACCCCCTCACACTCCCTCTCCCTCTCCCCCTCCCTTTCCTCACACAGACAGAGTGGCCAGAGTGAGATCATGTCAGTTGAGAAGTCTGACAGTTTTCACATTTTCTTTTACCCATACAGTGTTGTAAAGTCGTGAAACTATGCATATTTCCTCAGAATGATTTGATATCTGTATGAAAAAATGCTTTGAAGTGTTTGGAAGCTGCAATTTAAAAATACAAGACAATTAATGTTTCCCTTTTTTACTGTCATTTCAAAAAATCACCACGACAAAACCGTTCAAGCTAACCAAAATCTGTTCGCAATTTAAGTTCCTCGATGTTTTTTCTTCATGTAGACAAAGTTTGGTGTGTATAGTGTACTTCCCCTGTGAGGAGTATTCATTAATTCACAACTGTAAAATCTCAAAAAATACACATTAAAATCAAAATAGCCGACTTCCTGTTGGTCGTAGCTGATAACTGTGAATTAGAAAGTTGTCCGTCTTGATAAGAACAATTTATGTACCAAGTTTGGTGTCTGTAGCTAAAACTAACCCCCCCACTTTTGACAAAAGGTGGCGCTATAGAGTGCCTCATTCACGCCCTTTTAAAAGCTTTTGCCATTGTCTAGCTATCACTAATACTGATATGTGTTTTGAGTTTCATGTAAATCTGAGGTTGTTATCTGCCTCAAAATCACCATAACAGAATATTCAAGTTTGACACGTTGCCATGGCAACACTATATCAGATATCAATATCCCCACAACAGATTTTCATCGGCCGTGTTTTGTCATTATTCTGATGAAGTTTTAAGCAAATCGAGTAAAAATAAGATGCTGAATTCAAAGCATTTGGAAAATGACACACTTCCTGCTGCCAGTTGGTGGCGCTATAACGTTGACTCTTAATAGTCACATATATACAATCGGTATCATACAACGAACAAACCCATGAAGTTTGATCAAATTCAGGAAATGTATGTGGATGTTATTAGACATTTCCTGTTTCTCATTTCTCGCCATAAGTTCCACGCCTCGCCACGGGCAAACCGTTCGAGATATCAAAAATCCCCTCGCAATTTTTCATCCTCAATGTCTTGAGATCATGTTCACCGAGTTTCGTGGCGAACGGGTTGAAAACCTCAGAGGAGTATTTCAAATTCCAGAGCATGCTTTTTTTAAACAGCCCTGAATAGCTGATTTCCTGTTGGGCGGAGCCTATGACATAAAGTGTGAAAGTTGTTCAGCTCAATGAGATCTATAAGTCTACTGAGTTTCATATAAATACATGCAAGTGTGTGTGAGCTATGGTTCAAGATTTCTGACTGTGTTCCAGGGGGCGCTGTAGAGCCCCTGTGCCACGCCCGGGTCCCAGCCTCTGCGGCGTCCTGATGGCCGCAGATTCCAATGTGTGTGCCAATTTTCAAGAGTTTTTGAGCATGTTAAGGCCCCCAAAAACCCCCGGAAGGTTTAATAAAAAATAAAAATAATAATAATAATAATAACAAGAATAATCCTTAGAAGAACAATAGGGCTCTTCGCCCCTTCGGGCTTGAGCCCTAATAATAATAATAATAATAATAATAATAAACGGAGCAATTCCAAGAGGGTCCTCACACCATCGGTGCTCGGGCCCTAATAATAAACGGAGCAATTCCAAGAGGGTCCTCACACCATCGGTGCTCGGGCCCTAATAAATATAGCTGCAAGCAGCGATGGCGGGCTCAAGCCACCAATGCCATCGCCACCCCGGTGGCATCAGGTAAACTGTGCCCAGCGGGCACATGCATTCACAATATCCCTCTGGCAGTGAGGTTTTAAAGGGTATGGCGGTTAAAGGGTTAATCCGAATCATCTAGACTTTAAAATCACATTCACAGAACAATATATATATATATATATATATATATATATATATATATATATATATATATTTAGTAACACTTTACAATAAGATTTCATTTATAAACATTATGTTAACATGAACAATATTTATATAGCATTCATTCATGTCATTTAATATTCCAAACTTAAACATTAAAACATTGTTTTATTGTGATTTTTTTTCCAAGCACATTTTACCAATTCCAAGCCATATCAATCTTAATAACTACCATTATTTTTTATTTAATCATTTATGAGTGCTATACAATAGTCCAGGAAAGCTGGAAGAGAAAAACTCCTTATATTCATGTGCAGAATCATTAGGCATGTTTTCTTTTACAGATGAAATGCGCTAAAAAAGAGTTTTAACTCAAACGTTTTTAACTCAAAGTCGAAAATTATGAAATACCCATGAGAAATATCAAACACAAATGCAATACAGAAATGGATAAGTTAAGATTTGACCATTGTACAAAAATGCTGACTGGGTCATGAGGTCAGAAAAGAAGAAGAAAAAAAAAAAACAGGTCAAGAAGAACTGACAAAAATAATTGCAAAATAATTAGGAATTAATGTGAAGATTAATTTTTAGTAAATTCTGCAAGACAGACTTTCAGGAAAGGAGGTGGAATAAAAATGAGCTCCTAAATCTTAACCCCGGATTCAGGAAAATATATTCCTCAAACCATCGGACAAGAGGAGGTGGTGCTGGTCCTTCACGAGTCACTCTAATCTGTTCATAAAGCCTATATATAAAGTCTTAATATGTAGTATTTCACAATACTCCATGGTATTCTAATTAAATCATTTTTTGGAATCTTTGATTTCTCAGAACCTGACACATTGTAATTCTGAGACTCCAGGAAAGTGGCAGTTCTGTAAAATGTTGGCACTGGAGACTAAATGCTCCCTGATAGTTTCACAACTAATTCACTTAACACACACACACACACACACACACACACATTACCCACAGTGACAGAGGGACAGAGTGACATCAGATGTATGATAGTTTTTTAATTTTCTATCATCCATATAGTGTTGTATAGTCATGAAACTATGCATATTTCCTCAGAATGACTTGTCTTCTATGTGTAAATTTTTTTTAAGTGTTTAGAAGCTGCACTTAAAAAAATAAAAGACATTTACTGGTTACTTTTTTACTAATATTTTAAAAAATCACCACGACAAAACCATTCAAGCCATTCAAAATTCATCCGCACCTGTACTGTAAGATACATTCTTTAAACTGGTAAAAGAGGATGTGGTGCTGATCCTTCAAGTCACTCAAAACGTATCTGTCCATAAAGCCTATAAAGAATTATTCTTAATATACAGTTCACAATACCAATACTTCAGCTTGTTATTCTAATTAAGTGAATGTCATTTTATCAGTAAAATACATAAAATTCATATTATTTTTCTTTGAAAGATTTCTATAAATGATTTAAATCATACTTGTTTCTACAATAATTATTTAAAAGTAATCCTATAGCTCCATCTGGTGGGCATTATTGGTACTAAGAATTGCAAGCTTGATTTATATGTTATGATAGTTTTAAATTTATGCTGGCTCTTGAAAATGATAAAGCTATGAAACTTACTGTGCTTCCTTCAAATGATGACTTCTACGTATATAAAAAATTATGAAGAGTTGGAATTAAAAATTTTAAAGATATAGTAAAATTACTATTGTATTTTTTTTATGTTACTTTAATAAATCGCTATGGCCACACCATTTAAGGTATCCTAAACCCATTCGCAATTTAACATCTTCAGTATATGGCTTCATGTTAAAACAGTTTGGTGTGAACTACTTGTGTCTTCTTGGAGGAGAATGAATTCATTTACAGGCTGAGTTTATCATAAATCCACAATAACATTTATGAGTTCTGTATCAATCAGTGTTGTTGTTTGTTTATTTTTTATTTATTTTTTTCATAGGAAGATAACTGACCCTTTACTCTCCTTTTTAATAAATGTGCTTATAAACCAAGAACAAGCTATTTATAGCTGTATTTATAAACTGCTTACTACTGACTATTAATATTGGGACAAGGCTTTATGAAGCATGAACTGACTATTTACTAATGAGTGCAGTTATTATAAAGTGTTATCAATGCATTTGCTAATCTTAACAAATTAGACATTATTTTACAGTGTTATCAAATCCCTTAAATGATTTGTAAGTGTTTTGTAATGATTTTATTGACCTAAAAGCATTTGTGAAAGTTCTGCTTGCATTAGAGCTTAGTCTTGATCTGTGAGCTGAACAGATTTACTGTTACATCCATGAGATTATGTAAATTCAAATAAATATCATGTCACAGGATGTCAGAGGTCAGTATCAAATTAGTTTGAAATTATTATTTGCAGCACAAATAAGGTTTTTTAGGATTTTTAAAAATCCCTAAAACTGTCAGAAAAGGATAAGGCCTAAGATTTTTAGGGCTCAAGCCCAAAGGGCGAGAGGCCTATTGTTTTCCTTAGGATTATTTTTTATTATTATTATTATTATTATTATTATTATTATTATTATTTTTTTCCAACGTCTCGGGGGCTTTTGGGGCCCTTAACGTGCTTAAAAAGTCTTGAAAATTGGCACACAGATTGGAACCTGCGGCCATTAGGGCCGGGCAGAGACTGATACACGGGCGTGGCACAGGGGCTCTACAGCGCCCCCTGGAATATGGAGGGCCATATATCATACATTCTTGCTCGTAGACGTATGAAACTCGGTACACATATAAATCTTATCAATCCAAACAACTTTTGTATTGCATATCATAGGCTCCGCCCAACAGGAAGTTGGCTATTTAAGGTTTAGTATTCAAATTTTTCGTCAAAGTTGTGGGGGCTTTGGGGGTCCTTAACATACTCAAAAACTCTTGAAAATTTGCGCACACTTTGGAATCTGTGGCCTTTAGGAGCCTGCAGAGGCTGGGACCCGGGCGTGGCACAGGGGCTCTATGGCGCCCCCTGGAACACAGTCATAAATGTTGATGTATAGCTCACACATACTTGCACATATTCATATGAAACTCAGTACACATATAGATCTCATCGTGCCGAACAACTTTCGTATTGCATGTCATAGGCTCCACCCAACAGGAAGTCAGCTATTTAGAGTTATGTAAAAAGCGCATGCTCTGGAATTTGAAATACTTGTCATAGGTTTTTTTCTCGATTGCCGCCAAACTCGGTCAACATGATCTCAAGACACTGGGGATGAAAAATTGCCAGGGGATTTTTGATATCTCGAACGGTTTGCTCGTGGCGAGGCGTTGAAATTATGGCGAGAAATGAGAAACAGGAAATGTCTAATACCGTCCACATACAGTTCCTGATTTTAATCAAACTTCATCAGATTATTCGTTGTATGATGTCGATCGCATATATGTGACTATTAGGAGTCAAAGTTATAGCGCCACCAACTGGCAGAAGGAAGTGTGTCATTTTCAAAATGATTTGAATTCAGCATCTTATTATTACTCGATTTGCTTCAAACTTCGTCAGAATAATGTTAAAACACAGCTGATATAAATCTGCAAGGGGGATATTGATATCTAAAAAATTGTTGGCGTGGCAACATGTCAAACTGGAATACTTCTCAGGTGATTTTGAGGCAAATAACATACTTAGAATTTCACAAAACTCTGAACACACATCAGTATTTCTGATAGGAACTTAAATTGTGAATGGATTTTGGATAGCTTGAATGGTTTTGCCGTGGTGATTTTTTTAAATGACCTTACAAAGGGAATCATTATTGTATTTTTAAATTGCAGCTTCCAAACACGTCAAAGAATTTTTTCATACAGATGAAAAAGTCATTCTGAGGAAATATGCATAGTTTCACGACTTTACAACACTGTATGGATAACAGAAAATTAAAAAACTGTCAGACATCTCATCTCACTCTGTCCCTCTGTTTGAGTATATGTGCTTCAGACTTCCATTGTCTGAGAGAAATAGCGCCCCTACAGGTTCAATTCCCGGACTTTTACTTTCACTTTTAAATCGGTTAAAAATACAAACAAATACTTAGATTTAATTCACACTGACAAGCTAAACCAACATATCTGATTATTACCGGTTCAGGGCTCATGGATAAATTATTTCTGGCCAGAGATACGTGAGAAATAGGAGAGATGAATCACCGCTGTGATCACGAGCGTCTGGAGTAAAGAAGAGCTCAGAGAAAACGAATTTATTCCTGTTTTAAAGCTTTTAAAAATAAATTATTGCAGCGATATCACACAATCAACCAATTAGAACACACCAAGAGCTAAATTAAGATGTTTTTGAACTGTTTGTGTGAAAATGAAATATTTGCAGCTGCCTATCTGAAATCACGCCTCCGATCAGCGCGTACAGTGTCCAGCTCAAAACAAACGAATTTATTCTTGTTTAAGAGCTTTTTTAAATAAAATATTACCACAAATGCACACAATAAACCCATTGTAACACAACAAGAGCTAAATGCAGGTGTTTGTGACCTGTTTAAGTGTGCAAGACTATTTGAAAGCGCGACTGGCAGAATAACATATATCTCTCGAGCTGCAGGATTCTGCCTTTCGTCGTACGAACGAACACATCACGGACAAGATTATTTCAAAATACATAATAGCTTGGCGACTATAAACGAAAACAGCCACGTGAACATAAACTGGATCTACTGGATTTGAATATTAAAGTGACCACATTTACCACTTGCTTCTGTCTTCAATTTTAATCTATATAAAAAAAGGAAACTCATTCGACTTGGCTGCTTTTTTAATGTGTGCGTATTTATTTATTTATCTTTTTATACATTTTGTATAATTTCATAGTTTGTGTATTACAATTATAAAAACAAAAATAAAAATATAGCTGCAAGCAGCGATGGCGGGCTCAAGCCACCAATGCCATCGCCACCCCCGGTGGCATCAGGTAAACTGTGCCCAGCGGGCACATGCATTCACAATATCCCTCTGGCAGTGAGGTTTTAAAGGATACGGCAGTTAAAGGGTTAATCCGAATCATCTAGACTTTAAAATCACATTCACAGAACAATATATATATTAGTAACACTGTACAATAAGATTTCATTTATAAACATTATGTTAACATGAACAATATTTATATAGCATTCATTCATGTCAGTTAATATTCCAAACTTAAACATGAAAACATTGTTTTATTGTGATTTTTTTCCAAGTACATTTTACCAATTCCAAACCATATAAATCTTAATAACTACCATTATTTTTTATTTAATCATTTATGAGTGCCATACAATAGTCCAGGAAAGCTGGAAGAGAAAAACTCCTTATATTCATGTGTGCAGAATTATTAGGCATGTTTTCTTTTACAGATGAAATGCGCTAAAATAGACTTTTAACTCAAACTGTAAGGTCGAAAATTATGAAATACCCATGAGAAATATCAAACACAAATGCAATACAGAAATGGATAAGTTAAGACTTGACCATTGTACAAAAAATACTGACTGGGTCATGAGGTCAGAAAAGAAGAAGAAAAAAGCAGGTCAAGAAGAACTGACAAAAAGAATTGCAAAATAATTAGTAATTAATGTGAAGATTAATTTTTAGTCAATTCTGCAAGACAGACTTTTCAGGAAAGGAGGTGGAATAAAAATGAGCTCCTAAATCTTAATCCTGGATTCTGGAAGATATATTCCTCAAACCATCGAACAAGAGGAGGTGGTGCTGGTCCTTCACGAGTCACTCTAATCTGTGCATAAAGCCTATATATAAAGACTTAATATATAGTATTTCACAATACTTCATGGTATTCTAATTAAATCATTTTTTGGAATCTTAAGTCTCTCAGAGTCCGACACCGAGTAATTCTGGAGACTCCAGGAAAGTGGCAGTTCTGTAAAATGTTGGCGCTGGAGACTAAATGCACCCTGATAGTTTCACACCTAATTCACTTAACACACACACACACACACACACATTACCCACAGTGACAGTGGGACTGAGTGACATCAGATGTATGATAGTTTTTTTTTAATTTTCTATCATCCATACAGTGTTGTATAGTCATGAAACTATGGTCATGAGACCAGTCATTCTGAGGAAATATGCCTCAGAATGACTGGTCTTCTATGTGTACATTTTTTTTTTTAAAGTGTTTAGAAGCTGCACTTTAAAAAAATAAAAAGACATTTACTGGTTCCTTTTTTACTATTATTTCAAAAAACATCACGGCAAAACCATTCAAGCTATCCAAAATTCATTCGCATCTGTTCTGTAAGATAAATTCTTTAAACAGTGGTAAAAGAGGATGTGGGGCTGAACCTTCAAGAGTCACTCAAAACGTATCTGTCCATAAAGCCTATAAAGAATTATTCTTAATATACAGTTCAAAATACTTCAGCTTGTTATTCTAATTAAGTGAGGGTCATTTTATCAGTAAAATATATACAATTCATTTTTTTTGAAAGATTTCTATAAATGATTTAAATCATACTCGTTTCTACAATAATTATTTAAAAGTAATCCTATAGCTCCCTCTGGTGGCCATTATAGGTACTAAGAATTGCAAGCTTGATTTATAAGTTATGATAGTTTTAATTTTATGCTGGCTCTTGAAAGTGATAAAGCTATGAAACTTACTGTGCTTCCTTCAAATGAGGACTTCTACTTATATAAAAAATTATGAAGATTTAGAATGAAAATTTGTAAAGATATAGTAAAATAACTATTGTATTTTTTTATGTTACTTTAATAAATCTCTATAGCAACACCATTTAAGCTATCCTAAACCCATTCACAATTTAACATCTTCAGTATATTGGCATCATGTTGAAAAAGGAGTATGGAGTAGTATGAGTAGGAGTATGAATTCATTTGCAGGCTTTATCATAAATCCACAATAAAATTTCTGAGTTCTGTATCAATCTGTGTTGTTGTTTGTTTATTTTTATCTTTTATTTTTCATAGGAAGATAACTTACTCTCATTTTTAATAAATGTGCTTATAAACCAAGGACAAGCTATTTATAGCTGTATTTATAAACTGCTTACTACTGACTATTAATATTGGGACAAGGCTTTATAAAGCATGAACTGACTATTTAATAATGAGTGCAGTTATTATAAAGTGTTATCAATGAATTTGCTAATGTTAACAAATTAGACATTATTTTACAGTGTTATCAAATCCTTAAATGACTCATAAGCATTTGTGAAAGTTCTGCTTGCATTACAGCTTAGTATTGATCTGTGAGCTGAAAGACTTAAGATTCCAAAAAATGATTTAATTAGAATACCATGAAGTATTGTGAAATACTATATATTAAGACTTTATATATAGGCTTTATGAACAGATTAGAGTGACTCGTGAAGGACCAGCACCACCTCCTCTTGTCCGATGGTTTGAGAAATATATCTTCCAGAATCCGTGATTAAGATTTAGGAGCTCATTTTTATTCCACCTCCTTTCCCGAAAGTCTGTCTTGCAGAATTGACTAAAAATTAATCTTCACATTAATTCCTAATTATTTTGCAATTCTTTTTGTCAGTTCTTCTTGACCTGCTTTTTTCTTCTTCTTTTCTGACCTCATAACCCAGTCAGTATTTTTTGTACAATGGTCAAGTCTTAACTTATCCATTTCTGTATTGCATTTGTGTTTGATATTTCTCATGGGTATTTCATAATTTTCGACCTTACAGTTTGAGTTAAAACTCTATTTTAGGGCATTTCATCTGTAAAAGAAAACATGCCTAATAATTCTGCAAACATGAATATAAGGAGTTTTTCTCTTCCAGCTTTCCTGGACTATTGTACTGGTTCCTTTTTTACTATTATTTCAAAAAACATCACGGCAAAACCATTCAAGTTATCCAAAATTCATTCACACCTATTCTGTAAGATTAATTCTTTAAACAGTGGTAAAAGAGGATGTGGTGCTGATCCTTCAAGAGTCACTCAAAACGTATCTGTCCATAAAGCCTATAAAGAATTATTCTTAATATACAGTTCAAAATACTTCAGCTTGTTATTCTAATTAAGTGAGGGTCATTTTATCAGTAAAATATATACAATTCATTTTTTTTGAAAGATTTCTATAAATGATTTAAATCATACTCGTTTCTACAATAATTATTTAAAAGTAATCCTATAGCTCCCTCTGGTGGCCATTATAGGTACTAAGAATTGCAAGCTTGATTTATAAGTTATGATAGTTTTAATTTTATGCTGGCTCTTGAAAGTGATAAAGCTTTGAAACTTACTGTGCTTCCTTCAAATGAGGACTTCTACTTATATAAAAAATTATGAAGATTTAGAATGAAAATTTGTAAAGATATAGTAAAATAACTATTGTATTTTTTTATGTTACTTTAATAAATCTCTATAGCAACACCATTTAAGCTATCCTAAACCCATTCGCAATTTAACATCTCAGTATATTGGCATCATGTTGAAAAAGGAGTATGGAGTAGTATGAGTAGGAGTATGAATTCATTTGCAGGCTTTATCATAAATCCACAATAAAATTTCTGAGTTCTGTATCAATCTGTGTTGTTGTTTGTTTATTTTTATCTTTTATTTTTCATAGGAAGATAACTTACTCTCATTTTTAATAAATGTGCTTATAAACCAAGGACAAGCTATTTATAGCTGTATTTATAAACTGCTTACTACTGACTATTAATATTGGGACAAGGCTTTATAAAGCATGAACTGACTATTTAATAATGAGTGCAGTTATTATAAAGTGTTATCAATGAATTTGCTAATGTTAACAAATTAGACATTATTTTACAGTGTTATCAAATCCTTAAATGACTCATAAGCATTTGTGAAAGTTCTGCTTGCATTACAGCTTAGTATTGATCTGTGAGCTGAACAGATTTACTGTTACATCCATGAGATTATGTAAATTAAAATAAATATAATGTCACAGGATGTCATAGGTCAGTATCAAATGAGTTTGAAATTATTATTTGCAGCACAAATAAGTTTTTTTTAGGATTTTTAAAAATCCCTAAAACTGTCAGAAAAAGGTTAAGGCCTAAGCTATTTCTATGTGAGTGGCTAATTTTATTTTTGTTTTTATAATTGTAATACACAAACTATGAAATTATACAAAATGTATAAAAAGATAAATAAATAAATACGCACACATTAAAAAAGCAGCCAAGTCGAATGAGTTTCCTTTTTTATATAGATTAAAATTGAAGACAGAAGCAAGTGGTAAATGTGGTCACTTTAATATTCAAATCCAGTAGATCCAGTTTATGTTCACGTGGCTGTTTTCGTTTATAGTCGCCAAGCTATTATGTGTTTTGAAATAATCTTGTCCGTTATGTGTTCGTTCGTACAACGAAAGCCAGAAACCTGCAGCTCGAGAGATATGTTATTCTGCCAGTCGCGCTTTCAAATAGTCTTGCACACTTAAACAGGTCACAGACACCTGCATTTAGCTCTTGTTGTGTTACACTGGGTTTATTGTGTGCATTTGTGGTAATATTTTATTTAAAAAAGCTCTTAAACAAGAATAAATTCGTTTGTTTTGAGCTGGACACTGTACGCGCTGATCGGAGGCGGTGATTTCAGATAGGCAGCTGCAAATATTTCATTTTCACACAAACAGTTCAAAAACATCTTAATTTAGCTCTTGGTGTGTTCTAATTGGTTGATTGTGTGATATCGCTGTAATAATTTGTTTTTAAAAGCTTTAAAACAGGAATAAATTAGTTTTTTTCTGAGCTCTTTACTCCAGACTCTCGTGATCACAGCGGTGATTCATCTCTCCTATTTCTCACGTATCTCTGGCCAGAAATAATTTATCCATGAGCCCTGAACCGGTAATAATCAGATATGTTGGTTTAGCTTGTCAGTGTGAATTAAATCTAAGTATTTGTTTCTATTTTTAACCGATTTAAAAGTGAAAGTAAAAGTCCGGGAATTGAACCTGTAGGGGCGCTATTTCTCTCAGACAATGGAAGTCTAAGCACATATACTCAAACAGAGGGACAGAGTGAGATGAGATGTCTGACAGTTTTTTTTAATTTTCTGTTATCCATACAGTGTTGTAAAGTCGTGAAACTATGCATATTTCCTCAGAATGACTTTTTCATCTGTATGAAAAAATTCTTTGACGTGTTTGGAAGCTGCAATTTAAAAATACAATAATGATTCCCTTTGTAAGGTCATTTAAAAAAATCACCACGGCAAAACCATTCGAGCTATCCAAAATCCATTCACAATTTAAGTTCCTATCAGAAATACTGATGTGTGTTCAGAGTTTTGTGAAATTCTAAGTATGTTATTTGCCTCAAAATCACCTGAGAAGTATTCCAGTTTGACATGTTGCCACGGCAACAATTTTTTAGATATCAATATCCCCCTTGCAGATTTATATCAGCTGTGTTTTAACATTATTCTGACGAAGTTTGAATCAAATCGAGTAATAATAAGATGCTGAATTCAAATCATTTTGAAAATGACACACTTCCTTCTGCCAGTTGGTGGCGCTATAACTTTGACTCCTAATAGTCACATATATGCGATCGACATCATACAACGAATAATCTGATGAAGTTTGATTAAAATCAGGAAATGTATGTGGATGGTATTAGACACTTCCTGTTTCTAATTTCTCGCCATAATTTCAACGCCTCGCCACGAGCAAACCGTTCGAGATATCAAAAATCCCCTGGCAATTTTTCATCCCCAATGTCTTGAGATCATGTTGACCGAGTTTGGCGGCAATCGAGAAAAAAACCTATGACAAGTATTTCAAATTCCAGAGCATGCGCTTTTTACATAACTCTAAATAGCTGACTTCCTGTTAGGTGTAGCCTATGACATGCAATACGAAAGTTGTTCGGCACGATGAGATCTATATGTGTACTGAGTTTCATATGAATATGTGCAAGTATGTGTGAGCTATACATCAACATTTCTGACTGTGTTCCAGGGGGCGCCGTAGAGCCCCTGTGCCACGCCCGGGTCCCAGCCTCTGCAGGCTCCTAAAGGCCACAGATTCCAAAGTGTGCGCAAATTTTCAAGAGTTTTTGAGTATGTTAAGGACCCCAAAAGCCCCCACAACTTTGACGAAAAATTTGAATACTAAACCCTAAATAGCCAACTTCCTGTTGGGCGGAGCCCATGATATGCAATACAAAAGTTGTTTGGATTGATGAGATTTATATGTGTACCGAGTTTCATACGTCTACGAGCAAGAATGTATGATATATGGCCCTCCATATTCCAGGGGGCGCTGTAGAGCCCCTGTGCCACGCCCGTGTATCAGTCTCTGCCCGGCCCTAATGGCCGCAGGTTCCAATCTGTGTGCCAATTTTCAAGACTTTTTAAGCACGTTAAGGGCCCCAAAAGCCCCCGAGACGTTGGAAAAAAATAATAATAATAATAATAATAATAATAAATATAGCTGCAAGCAGCGATGTCGGGCTCAAGCCATCAGTGCAACGCCACCCCGGTGGCATCGGGAAAACTGTGCCCAGCGGGCATAAGCATTTACAGTTACCCTCTGACAATCAAGTTTTAAGGAATGCGGCAGTTAAAGGGTTAATCCGACCAATCTAGACTTTGAAATCACATACACAGAACAATTTATATAACTTTAGTAACACATTATTTTTATATTTAAAAAAAAATGTATAAGGTGTGCATTATAGCTGACACCTACAGTATTGTTCAAAATAATAGCAGTACAATGTGACTAACCAGAATAATCAAGGTTTTTAGTATATTTTTTATTGCTACGTGGCAAACAAGTTACCAGTAGGTTCAGTAGATTGTCAGAAAACAAACAAGACCCAGCATTCATGATATGCACGCTCTTAAGGCTGTGCAATTGGGCAATTAGTTGAACGGGGTGTGTTCAAAAAAATAGCAGTGTCTACCTTTGACTGTACAAACTCAAAACTATTTTGTACAAACATTTTTTTTTCTGGGATTTAGCAATCCTGTGAATCACTAAACTAATATTTAGTTGTATGACCACAGTTTTTTAAAACTGCTTGACATCTGTGTGGCATGGAGTCAACCAACTTGTGGCACCTCTCAGCTGTTATTCCACTCCATGATTCTTTAACAACATTCCACAATTCATTCACATTTCTTGGTTTTGCTTCAGAAACAGCATTTTTGATATCACCCCACAAGTTCTCAATTGGATTAAGGTCTGGAGATTGGGCTGGCCACTCCATAACATTAATTTTGTTGGTTTGGAACCAAGACTTTGCCCGTTTACTAGTGTGTTTTGGGTCATCGTCTTGTTGAAACAACCATTTTAAGGGCATGTCCTCTTCAGCATAGGGCAACATGACCTCTTCAAGTATTTGAACATATGCAAACTGATCCATGATCCCTGGTATGCGATAAATAGGCCCAACACCATAGTAGGAGAAACATGCCCATATCATGATGCTTGCACCTCCATGCTTCACTGTCTTCACTGTGTACTGTGGCTTGAATTCAGAGTTTGGGGGTCGTCTCACAAACTGCCTGTGGCCCTTGGACCCAAAAAGAACAATTTTACTCTCATCAGTCCACAAAATGTTCCTCCATTTCTCTTTAGGCCAGTTGATGTGTTCTTTGGCAAATTGTAACCTCTTCTGCACATGCCTTTTTTTTAACAGAGGGACTTTGCGGGGGATTCTTGAAAATAGATTAGCTTCACACAGACGTCTTCTAACTGTCACAGTACTTACAGGTAACTCCAGACTGTCTTTGATCATCCTGGAGGTGATCATTGGCTGAGCCTTTGCCATTCTGGTTATTCTTCTATCCATTTTGATGGTTGTCTTCCGTTTTCTTCCACGTCTCTCTGGTTTTGCTCTCCATTTTAAGGCATTGGAGATCATTTTAGCAGAACAGCCTATCATTTTTTGCACCTCTTTATAGGTTTTCCCCTATCTAATCAACTTTTTAATCAAAGTACGCTGTTCTTCTGAACAATGTCTTGAACGACCCATTTTCCTCAGCTTTCAAATGCATGTTCAACAAGTGTTGGCTTCATCCTTAAATAGGGGTCACCTGATTCACACCTGTTTCTTCACAAAATTGATGACCTCAGTGATTGAATGCCACACTGCTATTTTTTTGAACACACCCCTTTCAGCTAATTCAACTAATTGCCCAATTGCACAGCCTTAAGAGCGTGCATATCATGAATGCTGGGTCTCATTTGTTTTCTGAGAATCTACTGAACCTACTGGTAACTTGTTTGCCACGTAGCAATAAAAAAATATACGAAAAACCTTGATTATTCTGGTTAGTCACATTGTACTGCTATTATTTTGAACAATACTGTATATGAACACATTACAATTGTTTTGTGACTGCAAGTCTTTCTTCTCAAATGCTATTGAGCTTCAAATTTGCATTTGAGCCCATGTGAAAAAGTAGCAAATTTACATATGACTTACAGTTTGTTGTAATAAATATCAAACATTCAAATTAATTGTGCATTATAGCTGTCACCTAGATGAACAATTACAGTTGTTTTTGTAAGTAATTCTCTTCAAATGCTACTGACGTTAGAAAAGTGTATAACAATATCACATGTAACTTTAGAGACCGTCCCTAAATTTGAGACTCTTGAATGTCCACTGTCAAGACAGCTTTATGCCTTTTTTTTTTTTTCTTTTTAGTTTTCTTTTCTCTGTGTCGGATTGCTGATGTCCTATACCCAGGCATAGATGTCCATCCATCAATTACGAACATTCAGCCGCAAACATGAGGTGTGAGCGGTCGCGAGCGCGGATGGGAGAATGGCGCATGTTTTTTTTTTTTTTTTTTTTTAAAGCAACTGGGATGGTGCCCCCTCTGGGAGTTGGTGCCCTACGAAGACTGCATACTCTGCATATAGGGAGTGGTGGTACTATCTGGAAGATATATTCCTCAAACCATCGTACAAGAGGAGGTGATGCTAATCCTTCAAGAATCGCTCAAAAGCTATTTAAGTGTACAGTTTCATTTTATTGCATCTTGAAATAAATATTTCTGAATTCTGAATCAAACTGGGTTGGGTTTATTTATTTATTTTATGAGACAACTGAGACTTTAATCTCCTTTGTAATATATGTGCTTTTAATTAAACCAAGAACAATTTATTTATAGATGTATTACTGCTTAATAATGACTATTATTAAGGGAAAAGGATTTATAATCATGAACTATTTACTAATGCTTAGCTAATGAGTGCAGTTATTATAAAGTGTTACCAATGCATTTACTAATGTTAACAAATTAGACATTATTTTACAGTGTTACCAAATCCTTAAATAATTTATTAGTGTTTTGTAATGATTTAAATTACCTATAAGCATTTGTGAAATAGTTTTACTTGCATTGCAGCTTTATCTGTCAGTTGAAGAGTTTTACTGTTACATCCATGAGATTAATAAATGTCATGTCACGTCATAGGATGTCATAGGTCAGTATCAAATGAGTTTGAAATTATTATTTGCAGCACAAATAAGGATTAGGATGTTTTTAAATCCCTAAAACTGTCAGAAAAGGATAAGGCCTAAGAGATTTCTTAACCTGTAATGAAAGGAAAAAAACGCCACCATTAGCAACAACAAAAACAATAACAGTTTAAAATACAGATTTTTTTCCTGATTATTAAAGGGATGATTAGGTCTCTCTCTCTCTCTCTCTCTCTCTCTCTCTCTCTCTCTCTCTCTCTCTGCCAGACAGCCCCTCCCTACAGTCCACACACACTGTCAATCACCAAAAATTCACAGTCACCAACCCCCTCACACTCCCCCTCCCTCTCCCCCTCCCTTTCCTCACACAGACAGAGTGGCCAGAGTGAGATCATGTCAGTTGAGAAGTCTGACAGTTTTCACATTTTCTTTTATCCATACAGTGTTGTAAAGTCGTGAAACTATGCATATTTCCTCAGAATTATTTGATCTCTGTATGAACAAATGCTTTGAAGTGTTTGGAAGCTGCAATTTAAACATACAAGACAATTAATGTTTCCCTTTTTACTGTCATTTCAAAAAATCACCACGACAAAACAGTTCAAGCTAACCAAAATCTGTTCGCAATTTAAGTTCCTCAATGTTTTTTCTTCATGTAGAAAAAGTTTGGTGTGTATAGTGTACTTCCCCTGTGAGGAGCATTCATTAATTCACAAAATAATCTTCCCAAAAATCCATATTCAAATCAAAATAGTGGACTTCCTGTTGGTTGTAGCTTATGACTGTGAATTAGAAAGTTGTCCGTCTTGATAAGAACAATTTATGTACCAAGTTTGGTGTCTGTAGCTAAAACTAAATAAAATGCATTATTATTATTACTATTATTAGCTGTACACTTGATAAAAAATGTTCAATATAAACTTATGCAATTGTGTGTGTGTGTGTGTATATATATATATACATATATATATATATATATATATATATATAAAAATTCAAGTGTACAGTTTTCTTTTATTGCATCTTGAAATAAATATTTATGAGTTCTGTGTTTGTTTATTTTATTTATTTTATTTTTTATTTTACATTTTTTTAGGAAGATTACAGCCTTTAATCTCCTCAAAATAAATGTGCATATAAACCATGAACAATTAAATTATAGCTGTATTTATAAAATGCTTACTAAAATATTAATTTTGGGAGAAGGCTATATAAAGCATGAACTGACTATTTACTAATGCTTAGCTAAGAATTGCAGCTATTATGAAGTGTTACCAATGCATTTACTAATGTTAACAATTGAGACATTATTTTAAAGTGTTACCAAATCCTTAAATAATTTAAAAGTGTTTTGTTATGATTTCATTAACCTATAAGCATTTGTGAAATAGTTCTGCTTGCATTACAGCTTAGTCTTCATCTGTGAGCTGAACAGTTTTACTGTTACATCCTTGAGATTATGTAAATTCAAATAAATGTCATGTCACAGGGTGTCAGAGGTCAGTATCAAATGAGTTTGAAATTATTATTTGCAGCACAAATAAGGTTTTTTAGGATTTTTTTTTAATCCCTGAAACTGTCAGAAAAGGATAAGGCCTAAGATATTTCTTAAGCTGTAATGAAAACAGCACAATTAGCAACAACAACAAAAAAATAACAATTTAAAAAACAGTTTTTTTTTTTCTGGTGATTAAAGAGATGTTTAAGTCTCTCTCTCTCTCTCTCTCTCTCTCTCTCTCTCTGTCTGTCTGTCTGCCACTCAGCTCACACCCCTCCCCCACTCACACTCACACACACACACAGTCAGCACTCATACATTCCTCAAACAGAGTGACAGAGTGAGATCAGATGTCTGACAGTTTTTTAATTTTCTTTTAATCATACAGCGCTGTAAAGTCATGAAACTATGCATATTTCCTCAGAATCACTGGTTTTCTAAATGAAAAATGTTTTTTAAAGGTTTGGAAGCTGCAATTTAAAAATTGAAGACGATTAATGTTTCACTTTTTACTGTCATTTCAAAATATCACCACGACAAAACCGTTCAAGCTAACCAAAATCTGTTCGCAATTTAAGTTCCTCGATGTTTTTTCTTCATGTAGACAAAGTTTTGTGTGTATAGTGTACTTCCCCTGTGAGGAGTATTCATTAATTTTACAACTGTAAAATCTCAAAAATACACATTCAAATCAAAATAGCCGATTTCCTGTTGATCGTAGCTTATGACTGTGAATTAGAAAGTTGTCCGTCTTGATAAGAACAATTTATGTACCAAGTTTGGTGTCTGTAGCTAAAACTAACCCCCCCACTTTTGACAAAAGGTGGCGCTATAGAGTGCCTCTTCCACGCCCTTTTCAAAGCTTTTGCCATGGTTTAGCTATCTTTAATACTGATATCTGTTTCGAGTTTCATGTAAATCTGAGCTTGTTGTCTGCCTAAAAATCATCAGAACAGAACATTCAAGTTTGACACGTTGCCATGGCAACACTATATTAGATATCAATATCCCCACAACAGATTTTCTTCGGCCGTGTTTTAACATTATTCTGATGAAGTTTGAAGCAAATCGAGTAAAAATAAGATGCTGAATTCAAAGAGTTTTGAAAATGATTCACTTCCTGCTGCCAGTTGGTGGCGCTATAACTTTGACTCCTAATAGTCACATATACACGATCGGTATCATACATCGAACAAACAAATTAAGTTTGATCAAATTCAGGAAATGTATGTGGATGTTATTAGACATTTCCTGTTTCTCATTTCTCGCCATAATTTCAACGCCTCGCCACGGGCAAACCGTTCGAGATATCAAAAATCTCTTCGCAATTTAGCATCCCCAATGTCTTGAGATCGTGTTCACCGAGTTTTGTGGTGAACGGGTGGAGTTCCTCAGAGGAGTATATCAAATTCCAGAGCATGTGTTTTTCATAAACCCCTAAATAGCCAACTTCCTGTTGGGCGGAGCTTATGACATGCAGTGTGAAAGTTGTTTGGTTTGATGAGTTATATATATGTACCAAGTTTCATATGTATACGTGCAAGTATGCATGATATATGGCCCTCAGTACTACAGGGGGCGCTGTAGAGCCCCTGTGCCACGCCCGTGTATCAGACTCTGCCCGGCCCTAATGGCCGCAGGTTCCAAGGTGTGTGCCAATTTTCAAGAGTTTTTGAGTATGTTAAGGACCCCAAAAGCCCCCGAAACCTTGGAAAAAAATTAGAAGAATAAAGAAAAAAAAAAAAAAAAAAAATAATCCTAAGGAAAACAATAGGGCTCTCGCCCTCCAGGCTTGAGCCCTAATAATAATAATAATAATAATAATAAAAAATAATCCTAAGGAAAACAATAGGCCTCTCGCCCTTTGGGCTTGAGCCCTAATAAATATAGCTGCAAGCAGCGATGGCGGGCTCAAGCCACCAATGCCATCACCACCCCGGTGGCATCAGGTAAACTGTGCCCAGCGGGCACATGCATTCACAATATCCCTCTGGCAGTGAGGTTTTAAAGGATAGAGGGGAGCGTAGAGGGGAGCGTGCATTTGCAGTGGCTGGGCCACGACTCTGGAATACCCTGCCTTTAGAGATCAGACTGGCCCCTTCCTTGTCTATTTTTAAATCTTTGCTAAAAACTTTTTTATTTTCCTTAGTGTACTGACTACTGTGTTATGCTACATTTTGAAATGGGTGGTTTTAAATTTTTTGTCTGGTCTATTTTTATGTATGTGTAATATTCTTGCTCTTATGTTAAAGCACTTTGGTCAGCCAGGAGGCTGTTGTAAATGCGCTATACAAATAAATTGAACTTGAACTTGAACTTGATATGGCAGTTAAAGGGTTAATCCGAATCATCTAGACTTTAAAATCACATTCACAGAACAATATATATATATATATATATATATATATATATATATATATATAACTTTAGTAACACTTTACAATAAGATTTCATTTATAAACATTATGTTAACATGAACAATATTTATATAGCATTCATTCATGTCAGTTAATATTCCAAACTTAAACATTAAAACATTGTTTTATTGTGATTTTTTTCCAAGCACATTTTACCAATTCCAAACCATATCAATCTTAATAACTACCATTTTTTTTTATTTAATCATTTATGAGTGCTATACAATAGTCCAGGAAAGCTGGAAGAGAAAAACAGGTCAAGAAGAACTGACAAAAGAATTGCAAAAGAATTAGGAATTAATGTGAAGATTAATTTTTAGTCAATTCTGCAAGACACACTTTCAGGAAAGGAGGTGGAATAAAAATGAGCTCCTAAATCTTAATCCCGGATTCTGGAAGATATATTCCTCAAACCATCAAACAAGAGGAGGTGGTGCTGTTCCTTCACGAGTCAGTCTAATCTGTTCATTAAGCCTATATATAAAGTCTTAATATATAGTATTTCACAATACTTCATGGTATTCTAATTAAATATTTTTTTGGAATCTTAGATCTCTCAGAACCTGACACATTGTAATTCTGAGACTCCAGGAAAGTGGCAGTTCTGTAAAATGTTGGCGCTGGAGACTAAATGCTCACTGATAGTTTCACACCTAATTCACTTAAAACACACACAAACACACACACACAGTGACAGAGGGACAGAGTGACATCAGATGTATGTTTTTTAATTTTCTGTCATCCATATAATGTTGTATACTCATGAAACTATGCATATTTCCTCAGAATGACTTGTCTTCTATGTGTACATTTTTTTGAAGTGTTTAGAAGCTGCACTTTTTTTTACTGGTTCCTTTTTTACTATTATTTCAAAAAATCACCACGACAAAACCATTCAAGCTATCCAAAATTCATTCACACCTGTTCTGTAAGATTAATTCTTTAAACAGTGGTAAAAGAGGATGTGGTGCTGAACCTTCAAGAGTCACTTAAAACGTATCTGTCCATAAAGCCTATTAAGAATTATTCTTAATATACAGTTCACAATACTTCAGCTTGTTATTCTAATTAAGTGAGGGTCATTTTATCAGTAAAATTCCTAAAATACATATTATTTTATTTGAAAGATTTCTATAAATTATTTAAATCATACTCGTTTCTCCAATAATTATTTAAAAGTAATCCTCCCTCTGGTGGCCATTATTGGTACTAAGAATTGCAAGCTTGATTTATAAGTTATGATAGTTTTAATTTTAGGCTGGCTCTTGAAAATGAAAAAGCTATGAAACTTACTGTGCTTCCTTCAAATGAGGACTTCTACTTATATAAAAAAATATGAAGAGTTAGAATGAAAAATTTTAAAGATATAGTAAAATAACCATGGTATTTTTTTATGTTACTTTAATAAATCTCTATGGCAACACCATTTAAGCTATCCTAAACCCATTCACAATTTAACATCTCAGTATATTGGCATCATGTTGAAAAAGGAGTATGGAGTAGTATGAGGAGGAGTATGAATTCATTTACAGGCTGATTTTATCATAAATCCACAATAAAATTTATTTTTCTGTTCTGTATCAATCTGTGTTGTTGTTTGTTTATTTTTATCTTTTATTTTTCATAGGAAGATAACTGATCCTTTACTCTCCTTTTTAATAAATGTGCTTATAAACCAAAAACAAGCTATTTATAGCTGTATTTATAAACTGCTTACTACTGACTATTAATATTGGGACAAGGCTTTATAAAGCATGAACTGACTATTTACTTTTTGAGTTTGAAATTATTATTTGCAGCACAAATTAGGGTTTTTTAGGATTTTTAAAAATCCCTAAAACTGTCAGAAAAGGATAAGGCCTAAGATTTCTATGTGAGTGGCTACATTTATTTGTTTTATAACTATAATGCATAAACTATGAAATTATACAAAATATATAAAAAAAGTACAACAGTCATTGTTTTCCAATGTTTTTTTTTTTTTTTTTTTTTTTTTTTTTTTTGGATTTACATTAAAAAAAATTAGCCTACTGCAATCATTCTAAACAGCTTGAATAAAACCTGTTAATATTTATTATAGACCACTGTAACTGTGTATAATCTAACAAACAAGTTTATTATGAAAATAAAAGTGTGTACACCAGATAAATTGGACGATAAAGAAATTGCTAACAATAGTATAATAGAGCATGTTTTAGGTTTTTAGGCGTTTAGATGCAGCTATGGACAAATCAAATGTAAAATAAAATGTAATTGATTTAATTAAATATAGATTAAGTCTTGTTAGAGCAAAATAATAAATAAATATGTACACATATTAAAAAAGCAGCCAAGATGAATGAGTTTAATTTTTTATATAGATTAAAATTGAAGACAGAAGCAGCTGGTATATGCGGTCACTTAATATTAAAATCCAGTAGATCCACTTCAGATATATTTCTCAACAGTTTATGTTCACGTGGCTGTTTTCGTTTATATTCGCCAAGCTATTATGTGTTTTGAAATAATCTTGTCCGTTATGTGTTCGTTCGTACGACGAAAGCCAGAATCCTGCAGCTCGAGAGATATATGTTATTCTGCCAGTCTCGCTTTCAAATAGTCTTGCGCACTTAAACAGGTCACAAACACCTGCATTTAGCTCTTGTTGTGTTACAATGGGTTTATTGTGTGCATTTGTGGTAATATTTTATTTAAAAAAGCTCTTAAACAAGAATAAATTCGTTTGTTTTGAGCTGGACACTGTACGCGCTGATCGGAGGCGTGATTTCAGATAGGCAGCTGCAAATATTTCATTTTCACACAAACAGTTCAAAAACATCTTAATTTAGCTCTTGGTGTGTTCTAATTGGTTGATTGTGTGATATCGCTGTAATAATTTATTTTTAAAAGCTTTAAAACAGGAATAAATTCGTTTTCTCTGAGCTCTTTACTCCAGACGCTCGTGATCACAGCGGTGATTCATCTCTCCTATTTCTCACGTATCTCTGGCCAGAAATAATTTATCCATGAGCCCTGAACCGGTAATAATCAGATATGTTGGTTTAGCTTGTCAGTGTGAATTAAATCTAAGTATTTGTTTGTATTTTTAACCGATTTAAAAGTGAAAGTAAAAGTCCGGGAATTTAACCTGTAGGGGCGCTATTTCTCTCAGACAATGGAAGTCTGAAGCACATATACTCAAACAGAGGGACAGAGTGAGATGAGATGTCTGACAGTTTTTTTAATTTTCTGTTATCCATACAGTGTTGTAAAGTCGTGAAACTATGCATATTTCCTCAGAATGACTTTTTCATCTGTATGAAAAAATTCTTTGACGTGTTTGGAAGCTGCAATTTAAAAATACAATAATGATTCCCTTTGTAAGGTCATTTAAAAAAATCACCACGGCAAAACCATTCAAGCTATCCAAAATCCATTCACAATTTAAGTTCCTATCAGAAATACTGATGTGTGTTCAGAGTTTTGTGAAATTCTAAGTATGTTATTTGCCTCAAAATCACCTGAGAAGTATTCCAGTTTGACATGTTGCCACGCCAACAATTTTTTAGATATCAATATCCCCCTTGCAGATTTATATCGGCTGTGTTTTAACATTATTCTGATGAAGTTTGAAGCAAATCGAGTAATAATAAGATGCTGAATTCAAATCATTTTGAAAATGACACACTTCCTTCTGCCAGTTGGTGGCGCTATAACTTTGACTCCTAATAGTCACATATATGCGATCGACATCATACAACGAATAATCTGATGAAGTTTGATTAAAATCAGGAAATGTATGTGGACGGTATTAGACACTTCCTGTTTCTCATTTCTCGCCATAATTTCAACGCCTCGCCACGAGCAAACCGTTCGAGATATCAAAAATCCCCTGGCAATTTTTCATCCCCAGTGTCTTGAGATCATGTTGACCAAGTTTGGCGGCAATCGAGAAAAAAACCTATGACAAGTATTTCAAATTCCAGAGCATGCGCTTTTTACATAACTCTAAATAGCTGACTTCCTGTTGGGTGGAGCCTATGACATGCAATACGAAAGTTGTTCGGCACGATGAGATCTATATGTGTACTGAGTTTCATATGAAAATGTGCAAGTATGTGTGAGCTATACATCAACATTTCTGACTGTGTTCCAGGGGGCGCCGTAGAGCCCCTGTGCCACGCCCGGGTCCCAGCCTCTGCAGGCTCCTAAAGGCCACAGATTCCAAAGTGTGCGCAAATTTTCAAGAGTTTTTGAGTATGTTAAGGACCCCAAAAGCCCCCACAACTTTGACGAAAAATTTGAATACTAAACCCTAAATAGCCAACTTCCTGTTGGGAGGAGCCTATGATATGCAATACAAAAGTTGTTTGGATTGATGAGATTTATATGTGTACCGAGTTTCATACGTCTACGAGCAAGAATGTATGATATATGGCCCTCCATATTCCAGGGGGCGCTGTAGAGCCCCTGTGCCACGCCCGTGTATCAGTCTCTGCCCGGCCCTAATGGCCGCAGGTTCCAATCTGTGTGCCAATTTTCAAGACTTTTTAAGCACGTTAAGGGCCCCAAAAGCCCCCGAGACGTTGGAAAAAAATAATAATAATAATAATAATAATAATAATAATAATAATAATAATAAAAAATAATCCTAAGGAAAACAATAGGCCTCTCGCCCTTTGGGCTTGAGCCCTAATAATAATAAAAAATAATCCTAAGGAAAACAATAGGCCTCTCGCCCTTTGGGCTTGAGCCCTAATAATCCTTAGAAGAACAATAGGGCTCTTCGCCCCTTCGGGCTTGAGCCCTAAAAAGTACAGGAAATAAACAGGGAAAAAGTGTGCCGTGGTGGGATGAGAGCTGTAGAATAGCAGTTAAAAAAAGAAATAAAGCATTTAGGCAGCTTAAAGCTCATCACACACTGGAAACTTTAATTAGCTACAAAAAGGCACAAGCAGTAGTTAGGAAAACAATAAGGTCAGTCAAATGTGTGTATTGGAGACAGTATTGCAATAAAATTGGAAGTGAAACTCAGTTGTCAGACATATGGAGAACAATCAGAAGAATGAGTGGATTAGGTAGAAAGGTCGAAATGCCAGTGTTATGTAGCAATAATAAGAATGCAGTTAGTAATGCAGAAAAAGCAGAGCTTTTAGTAGAAACTTTTGTGAAAATCCACAGTTCTGGAAATTTGTCCGCAATAGATAACCAGTATAGGAAGCAGACATTGTTGGAAAATCCTGGAATGAAAGACAGTAGATTTGCACCAGGAGGAGATATGGACCTGCCTTTTAATATGTTTGAATTAAAAAGGGCTATCCTAAGTGCACGACAAAAAACACCAGGGAAAGATGCTATATGTTATAGCATGCTAGGGCATATGAGAGATGCATCACTGGAGGTAGTATTAAGACTGATCAATATGATGAAGGAATGAAGGTAGAATCCCACTTGAATGGAAACAGGCAGTGATAGTCCCAATACTCAAACCTGGTAAGAATGCTTTAGACCCGTCAAGTTACAGACCTATAGCGTTAACATCACAATTAGGGAAAGTCATGGAAAGGATGGTAACAGATAGGTTAAGTTACTATATGGAAAGTAAGGGTCTCGTTTCAACATATCAGTCTGGATTTCGTAAGGGTAGGGGAACAATGGATTCTGTTTTGTGCTTAGAAGCAGAAGTAAGGAAAGCACAAACTAATAAGGAAAGTGTAATTGCTGTGTTTTTTGACATCGAAAAAGCATATGATATGCTGTGGAAGGATGGACTTCTTATAAAACTTGTCAAATTAGGAATAAAAGGTAAGTTATTTGGTTGGGTATTAGATTTCCTGGACAGAAGAACAATAGAAGTTAAGGTTGGTACAGAGTATTCAAGTAGGCATATAGTGGAAAATGGTACCCCACAAGGTAGTGTGTGCAGCCCCATACTGTTCAATATTATGATAAATGACATTTTTGATCAGGTAAGTGGAAATATAGGTAAGTCACTTTATGCAGACAATGGAGCACTCTGGGTTAGGGGTTGAAATGTAGAATATCTTAGAAAGAAAATGCAAAATGCAATAGAGAAAGTTGAACAATGGACTTATAAATGGGGATTTAAACTCTCAATTCCAAAAACTAAAGTTATATGCTTCTCTAAGCGCCACAAAGTAGTGCCACTGAAATTGTATGGACAGGATTTGGAACAGGTTAAGGTGGTGAGGTTTCTAGGAGTTCTCTTTGATGAGAGGTTGACTTGGTGTCAGCATATAGATAAGGTCAGAAATAAGTGTAAGAAGATCAACAACGTGTTGAGATGTCTATCAGGGCGAGACTGGGGAGCAAGTAGAGCTTCGCTAATAAACATATATCAGGCTCTCATGAGAACTGCCTCTGACTATGGTTCCTTAGCGTATATGTCGGCATCGGAATCTAACCTTAAAAAGCTCGATGTGGAGCAGGCACAGGCACTTCGGATTTGTACTAGGGCATTTAAAACATCACCAGTTACCGCTTTACAGGTGGAGGCAGGAGAGATGCCGCTACGTATTAGGAGGGTCAAGATGATGTTGGCATATTGGACTAATTTACAAGGACATAGTATGGTGCACCCCACAAAAACTGTCTTGCAAGAATGCGCAGAGCATAATAAAAGCAATTTTTACAGTTTCGGATGGGTGGGGGATGCTAAGGCTCAAAATGCAGGTCTCAATCAGTTGCATATAGGACCCACTGTGGCAATATCAAATATACCACCCTGGAAATTTATAAAACCATCTGTAAATGTAAGCTTACAACAAATACTAAAAGAAAACTCAAAAATAATGCCACAGTGGATAATAGTTCAAAACTATGTAGAGCAGTATCAGGAGGAATTATTCATTTTCACGGATGGATCAAAGCAGCCGGAAACAGGCCGTACTGGTGCAGCATTTTATATTCCTCGGTATGAAGTAGTAGTCAAAAAGAGGACTACAGACTACCTGTCAGTTTACACTGTGGAGTTGATAGCAATTTTACTGGCATTAGAGTGGGTGGGAAAAAATCATCAGAGTCAAGGTGTTATTATAGCCTCAGACAGTTTATCAGCATTATTAAGCATTCAATCTGGGAGAGCGTCATGTAGGCAAGACCTCATTTATCGAATACTTCACTTGCTTCTCGCACTTCATAATAAGGGAGCGGTTGTCTCCTTCCTTTGGGTTCCTGCTCATGTGGGGGTGGAAGGAAATTAAGTTGTGGATATGCTAGCAAAAAATTCTATAAAGCATGAAATAGTAGATGTACAAGTACCAATAAGCAGAGCAGAGGTCAAAACCATCATAAAGCAACATTCTCTTAATATATGGCAAGAATATTGGGATACAGCGGATACAGGACGTCATCTATACAGCATACAAAATCAAGTAGTCACAAGAATGAGGAAGGGCAGAAGCCCTAGGGAGGAGATGTTAGTCGCACGTCTTAGAATTGGTCACACTGGTTTAAATACAACATTGCACAGAATAGGAAAACATCACACTGGATTATGCACTGAGTGTAATGTGCAAGAGACAGTGAAGCATATATTGTTAGACTGCAAAATATATGAAGAAGATCGGGCAGAATTAAAGGCACAGATGGATGAACAAAGCATGACACTTGAGCATTTATTAGGGAAAGCATCTGGGAGTATACACAATTTATTAATTTTGTTTTTGAAAAACACTGGGTTAAGTGAAAGAATTTAATAGGAAGGAATTTTCTTTTGTAAAGGTCTTATATAAGTTTTTACCTCTTTTATTTACTAATTTCATTTTTCTTCACCTCTTTTTTATGTCATTCTAATACCCACACTCCAGTCTAGTAGGTGGCGGTAATGCACCTTTGAGATTAGTTGCCAACCGCCATTAAACCCGAAAGAAGAAGAAGAAAAAGAACTGTCTTTAGTCCTGGATTCAGTGAGAGCTGAGGATTGAGGAACAAATCACTTTCAGCAGAAACCGTGAACTAAGAGTCCTCAAAGCTTTCGGACGCAGCTGCAGCGATCTTCTGAGGAGAGGGGAGCAGTTCACTGTATTTATCATCTTTAAACAACAGGAAAACACACTTTACACAGTATGTTTTAAAAGTACACGAGCTCATTTCTGTCGTGTTTTCGAGTAAGCTGTTTGTGTTTTCTGACTTCGACATTTAGAGCAGCAGAAGGCAGTAAGTAGCTCTATGTGAGGAAAACACACGGAGTTCATTAAGAACTGAGCGATTTTATGTTTTTGTATGCTCCTGTAAATGATGGTTTCGATGTTTGCAGTGATAATGTTGCTGTTAGTCTCGTGATCTGTGAGGAGAATGAATGCGAACCAATATCAATTATTGCTGTTGCGATTTCATTGATATCATAACTCTTTTTTTTTAACATAATTTTTTTTTTTTTTTTTTTTTTAGATTTTTCTTAGGCAGATCAAATCTGTTTGCGCAATACAGTTAGTTTTAAGCTCTATAAATCCATGGATAATCGCACTGTTTAAGGGACCGTCTGCAAATTCCAGCGCAAAAACCGTAAACAATGCCCAATCGATCGTTGACATAAATGATTTTAAAAGGTTGTAGTAAATGCAATCTGACTTACTGAATGTGAGCTGCAACAAATGGAAAGTTAGTGTACTTGTTTAAAGACAGCGATAGAGGTAAATAGTTGAGCGTGGCACTTAACTGTGTTCTTAAGAAGTATTGGCAAAATGTCACCTGTATTAAGTCACTAGAGACACTAGCAATGTACTACAAACCTCCACATACAGAAGTCACAAAGAGTGAAATATATTAATAATAAACATATTCTGATATATTTAAATATCTTAAATTCAAATAGAAGAAAATACATTTCATAAATACATTTTGAAATATATATTTAAATATTCGATTTTGGCAGCTTTGTAATATTTTTCACATTTATTAAAAATATGTAAATATATTTGTATCGGAAATATTTACATATATTTAACTTGCATGTAAATACATTTAGAGAACAGACTGAATACATTAATTTGCAATATATGTCCATAAATTAATTACTAATATTTATTTTAACATTACATTTCTGTACATGTAAATGTATTAGATTTCTATAAGTCCAAACCCAGCTAAGACAGTTACATCATGATGACGTAACTGGACCAGACCATATTCATCGCAGTGACGTACCAAACAATGTTCAAGCTAACTTTGTGATTCCCATATTTGCTGTGGCAGCGTTATAATGAGTATGTCCTAATGACCAAACTGGCACGTTATGAGGACGTGACAGTACCGAATCACATTGGTCGTAGCAATGTACCAAGTATGTTCTAACAACCAAAATACCACAATATTTACACCTCACCTTTAGTCCGGGCCTGATGTGCTCCGACCATTACCTTGAAATACACAAATAACTAATAAACTCAAACCTTCTCTGATGCAAAAAATAAATCTTTTGAACTCTATTTGTAATCGAATTATGGGGGTTTCATAATAAATACATTTATAATGCGAACTAGGGCTGTGCAAAAAAATGAAATGCGATTCTCATGCGCATCTCCTCAGTAAAGGCGCTCCGGAGATTAAAAGTAGGATCTCTAGCACGTGTGTTCAGATCAGGGTTGCCAGGTTTTTACAACAATTCCTGCCCAGTTGCTTCTCAAAGCTAGTCTAAATTGCGTATCCATGAGGTTCCCTGATAAAAATTGTGTCCCGGTGTTAAAATTAGGGCCGGGACTCGATTAAAAAAATTAATCTAATTAATTAGAGGCTTTGTAATTAATTAATCAAAATTAATCGCATTTTAATCGCATATAAATATTTGACCTGAGAACAGTGAGAAGTAATTTTTTTTCACATGGATTTATAGTATACCATTGAATAATGACTGAATACTTCAGAATCAGAATCAGAATGAGCTTTATTGCCAGGTATGTTTACACATACGAGGAATTTGTTTTCGTGACAGAAGCTCCGCAGTACAACAGAATGACAGCGACAGAACATAAAACACATAATAAAAGAATAAAAAATACAAATAAGTAGATAGTGAATGACAATATACAAATTGACAATTGTAGGCAGGTATATTTACAAAATGCAGTTATGTATGTACATGTATATTATGTGCAAAATTTAAGTGTATACTAAGTATGTGTGTTAGATAAATAAGTGTATGTGTATATAAATATAAAGTGTAGTGTGTTCGCAGTTATTATCAGCTGTTCATAAGATGGATTGCCTGAGGGAAGAAACTGGTCCTGTGTCTGGTCGTTCTGGTGCTCAGTGCTCTGTAGCGTCGACCAGATGGCAACAGTTCAAAGAGGGAGTGTGCTGGATGTGAGGGGTCCAGAGTGATTTTGATAGTCCTTTTTCTCACACTGGATAAGTACAGTTCTTGAATAGAAGGGAGGGTTGAACCGATGATTCGCTCAGCAGTCCGGACTACCCTCTGTAGTCTTCTGAGGTCAGATTTAGAAGCTGAGCTGAACCAGACAGTTACTGAAGTGCAGAGGATGGATTCAATGATGGTGGAGTAGAACTGTTTCAGCAGCTCCTGTGGCAGGTTAAACTTCCTCAGCTGGCGAAGGAAGTACAACCTTTGCTGGGCCTTTTTCACAATGGAGTCAATGTGAATGTCCCACTTCAGGTCCTGAGAGATAGTGGTGCCCAGGAACCTGAATGACTCCACTGCGGTCACAGGGCTGTTCATGATGGTGAGTGGGGGGAGTGCAGGGGGGTTTCTCCTGAAGTCCACGATCATCTCCACTGTTTTGAGGGTGTTAAGCTCCAGGTTGTTGAGAGTGCACCAGACAGCCAGCTCTTTTACCTCCTGTCTGTAAGCAGACTCGTCACCGTCCTGAATGAGGCCGATGAGTGTGGTGTCATCTGCAAACTTCAGGAGCTTGACAGAGGGGTCCTTAGATGTGCAATCATTAGTGTACAGGGAGAAGAGCAGTGGGGAGAGAACACAGCCCTGGGGAGCTCCGGTGCTGATTGTACGGGTGCTGGATGTGTATTTTCCCAGCCTCACTAGCTGCTGCCTGTCTGTCAGGAAGCTGTTGATCCACTGACAGACGAAGGTGGGCACGGAGAGCTGATTTAGTTTGGGCAGGAGGAGGTTTGGGATGATCGTGTTGAAGGCCGAGCTGAAGTCCACAAACAGGATCCTCACATAAGTCCCCGGTCTGTCTAGGTGTTGCAGAACATAATGCAGTCCAATGTTTACTGCATCGTCCACAGACCTGTTTGCTCTGTAGGCAAACTGAAGAGGATCCAGCAAGGGCCCAGTGATGTCCTTCAGTTGGGCCAGCACCAGTTTTTCAAATGACTTCATGACTACAGACGTTAGAGCCACAGGCCTGTTGTCATTATCCGCATTTCCACTGTCGGGCCAGTGCGAGCCAGGGCTTAAAGCGGGCCGGGCGGGGCTTATAGCCTCGGGCCAGTAGCACGAGGCCAGAATAGCTCAGGGTTTCCACAGTGGAGCTTGAAGCACCGCTGCACGTCACTAAAACACGCCCTTTACACGCCTCTCAGAACAACGTCATGCAACCTCATTATTTCACTATCAAAGAGAAGTTATCAGAAAACTAAGAAATAAGTCACTGGAACATGCGCGATCACAAAACAACATGATAAAAGAGCGGCAGTTTGTTTGCATGCTTTGTTATATATTCAAATTCAAAAGCATCGATGTTTTAACTATAGAATAAGTGATACATTGATCATATTGATTTAATTTAAAAAGACTCAAAATTAATCACACATAAATACACTTATTTCTATTTTATTTATTTATTTTTAACGCTTATGAAAATAGCCTGCTTATTCAGTCAAGTCTGTTTCTGTTTATTTGTGGCCTATACATCACATTAATAATGAATCATAATATCTCTATTTTTATAAAGGCTCCCGAACAAAAACATTATTATATTTTTATGATAGGCAACGTAAGATAAACTCTCGAGACGAGGCTTGTGACAGATAGTATAAGTTACTAAATAAATACACGATTGTGATAGAGAATAAGAAGCTGACGTCTGATTTCTTCAAGCGGTCATATTTACCATGTTTAATGTTAATGCCCAGCGTGCATGGTCTTTTTCATCACTTATAAATATTTCTGCCTTGTATGGTGATTATAATCCACATTGGATCAAGTTATTTCAAACACTCGCTGCTGACTGAAAGTGAGTTTTGAGCTCAACTTATTTAAAAAAGTGTTTAATGCTGGTGTTAAAGCTGTTATCTTTCTGAAATGATCCTCAACGCAGACTCTCTACTTTTATAAAAGCTCCTGAACAAAAATCATTATTATATTTTGATGATATGCAACGTGGAGCTAAACTCACGAAACGAGATGACAGATAAAATGTTACTTAGTAAATACACAATTGTGATAGAGAATAAGAAGCTGATGTCTGAATTCTCCAAGTGGTTGCATTTACCATGTTTACTATGGTAATGTTAATGTTTAGCGTGCATAGTAGATAAGAAGCTGACATCTGATTTCTTCAAGCGGTCATATTTACCATGTTTAATGTTAATGCCCAGCGTGCATAGTCTTTTGCATCGCTTATAAATATTTCTGCCTTTAGTGATTATAATCCACATTGGATCAAGTTATTTCAAACACTTGCTGCTGACTAAGAGTGATTTTTAAACTCAACTGATTTTAAAACGTCTTAAATGCTAAAGTTATATCGCTGTTATCTTTCTGAAATGATCCGCGCTGACGCTCTCTAGACACGGAAAAACTCCGCCTTTGTTCATAACTCCTCCTCTAGCCCCAGCTGGCCCGCTTTGGCCCAAGGATTTCGTTGGCCCCGATGAAGCCCCGGCGAGGCACGATCAAGCCCCGGAAGTGACAGTGGAAACGCGACTGGCCCTGGCACGCACTAGCACGCCCGGTCCTAGCTCGATAGTGGAAACACGGCTATTTAGTCCTGAAATTTTGGGTTTCTTAGGGATGGGGATGATGGTGGAGTGTTTGAAGCATGAAGGGACTTCGCACAGCTCCAGCGATCTGTTGAAGATCTGTGTGAAGATGGGGGCCAGCTGGTCAGCACAGGATTTCAGACAGGCTGGTGTAACACAATCTGGGCCTGGTGCTTTTTTCCTTTTCTGCTTCCGGAAGACCTGGCGCACCGCATCCTCGCTGATCTGAATTGTAGGTGGGGGGGAGAGGGGGGATGCAGGAGGTGAGAATGGTGAGAGTGCTTGATTGGAGAGGTGTTCAGGATGGGTTGCAGGAGCTGTTAATGGTGTGAACGTTTGTTTGGAGAGGCATTCAGGGCTGGTTGCACAACTATGTTTTTAGTTGTCTTGGTAAAATTTGCATTTTAGTGGCTATATATCACATTATTGGTATTGGGGTCGCTTCAGCTCGCGGACATGAAAAACAACTGCGGACTTGGCAACACTGGTAGTCCACCGACAAGCTACACAAAATCGCTTTCAAAATCGACAAAGAATCGCCTGCGATTTTGAAATCGATTTTGTTTAGATCGTCAGTGTTTTTCATGTCCACGGGTCTAAGCAACCCCAATCCCAATAACATGATATTTATACCCTAAAATGCGAATATTACCAAAGGAACCCAGCCAAAAAAAAAAACGTGTATTTTTTATCGCCCGGAACGAAACACGATTGGACTAGTTTTGAGAAAGATTTGGGCAGGTTTTGTTTTGAAACCTGGCAATCCTGATCTGAACACACGTGCTGGATATATACTACTAATCACAGGAGCACCTTTACTGAAGAGATGCGCATGAAAATCGCATTCGATTTTTTGCACAGCCCTAATGCGAACCAATACAACAACATTAAATTCTAATGGAAAGTAGACAAAAACACACTGCATTCATTCACAAATCAACATTTATTCAACGCTACTTTACACAAATACTAAACCAAAACATTTTGAACATTGCACCTGTTCTTTAACCATGCAAAGATTTACCAAGTCATGATCACAGAAAACCGAACACATCAATTCATAGATTACACAATATAAACAATAGAAAATGTTTGTCCTATTAAGGATGGGGATAGTTAATGACGTTATCAGTGAAAATAATTATCAGTTCACTTATTGATACAACTCTACATAATTTGGTGCAAAAAATAGACATGATAAAAAGATGAAACCATTCAGCAGATACTGCACTTTCATTTCAGAAAAAAAGTAAAATTTGTTTCCTGAGCGCCGTATATGAGGCACCTGGTATAAATGTCTGGTGGTTATGTGCTTTAATTACATGGCATGCAGGAAACTAGTAGGCTAAACCGTGTGCACAATTTATAAATCGAGAGAACGAATTAGTAAATTGTGCGGACGATTTAGCAAATGGAGAAAATAGACCTAAACAATATTGCAATTACCAAAAAACTAGTGCTGGGCGGTTTGACCAAAAATGTATATAACGGTTTTCCGGTTTGACTTTTTTTTTTTTCATGCATAATCAGGTGTACAATGCATTTTCTGCTGGTTGATATTCCAAGAAGTGCTTGCTGCTTAGGTGCTGGAGCAAATTGCTCGTGTTGCTGCCTTTGGCGACAATTTTAGCCCGACAGCACTTGCATAAAATGGATATTATACACAGGACGTGTTTGCAGTCCGCTACTGATCCGCGTCTGTTTAGTCCACAAACACAACATTTATTCATTGTTTTAATTAGGGCTGTCACTTTTGTGAGTAAGTGTTAATTAAATAAGTGTTAATTGAATCGATTGTAAAATTGATTTTCCATGTCTAAAAAAAGACGTTTCCTTTTTCAACGTCAAATAATGGACGAACGTAAAGAGAGCGCTGGAAACACACTAGTCAGCAATATTTTTTATTTATTGCCATTACGTTTCGTGCAGAATAGCAAACAGCAACAAGAGTGCAACATTCTCGAAAAAATATATATGCAGAGGGGACTGCTGCCATAACAAAAGAAAAACATCAGTGCAGGCTTCAACCCGGCTGGATTTATGATTTAGGCAATTCAAAAATCTCCAAGATTATTTTAAATAATGATCAATCCATTTCAAACAACCGTTCAAAAAAATGAAACTTGAGAACAGGCCATGTGTGTTTTTTTTTTTATTGAATGTAACCGACACTTAGTCTAGGCGGCACTAGGCAGGCATGCGCAAAAAGGCTAGGGCCATTACAAATTTATTGGACAGGAAAACAAGTCGATCAACATTTTCGGGGTCCAGAGCTGGGTGTTTTTTATTCACTATATGTCCAGCTGTTGAGAAGATGTGCTCCGACCGCACTGATGTCCCAGGGACACTCAGGTACAGCTGCACAAGGTGGGGGTATTACCGGTCGCTGTCAGCTTGCAATGGTTTTCATAACTCGTCTTTACATTAACTTATCATTGAAATCATTCGTGCCAGACGCTCTTTTCGATTTGAACGCAGCATAAGAGGTCGCTTTCGACGTCACTGGGTCTTAGAAGCGCATATTTTCTGTCTAGCTTTCGCAACGCATACTGCACTTTCGGAATTCTTTATTTTCTTTTTCTGCTTGTTTGTGAATTTTGTTACATGTATATATTTTTTTTGTTTAATTTTAAAATTAATAGTGTACATATTTGGTTACAATCGAAAGCTGCAGTCGGTAACTTTTGACGCTCTAGCGTTTAATAAACAGAACTGCTTGCGTCTTGCGGAAGAACATTGTAGCCAGATCTACTTCTCTCTGTTTATGTCTATGAAGAATCACAAAGGTACCGGGTTACTCAGCTGCGGTGGCCCCGAAGCAATCTAAAATAGTCTGAATATACACACTTATTATAGGTGTACCCTAGTGATTCAGGACAGGCTAAAAACATGGTTTGGAAAATAAATTCATGGTTAGGGCTGTGACGGTGTCTGATTTTTACCACCGCGGTAGTTATGGACCAACAACCGCCGGTGGAGCGGTGTTGAAAAAAAAAATTTGTATATATATTAATGCTTAAATATATTCTAGTGTCAAAATTTGCTCGATAACGAAGGCAATAATTTTTTCAGTTTAACGTATTCAAAATATTTGACGTTGGGGCGGGGATGGCCACCCACTCACAACTGCTGCTGCTGTCAATTTTTCTCATGACAAGAAGTGCATTTTTTCAGTCGCAGAATGACTGAACAGGAGAAGTTTCAGACACACGCTCCAGTTCACTGTGTGCACGCTTCCTTTGTGTGTATCGTTTCATATCAAACTGCGAAATAAACTATGTGCAAGCAGTGTCGTGGTCAGTTAATTCATGGAATTACCAAAAAAAAGGTGATTAAAGCTGACTTAAAATGTGCATGCATGTAGTATATTTTATATATATTATATACAGGATATATTTGTATGCACATGTCTATAAAATCAGCCCAGCACTGTCTCACTCATCTTACACACCCTATTTAACTCTTCAGTTTGTGTTTATTTGAGCACTTCTGTCAGTGAACGCCGCCTGCAAAACACTAAAATAAATATCAAAGAAATAATGCAGTTAAACAAGTAAGTAGCCTAAATAAAATTAGTTAAATACACCCTGTCTAACGGACACGAGCGATGCAGCGTGACAAAATACTCATTATAATCAGTGATGCTACGTTGGATGCAGCACAACACGACATGATAAATCCCCGTCCGGTCTGTGAGGTACTGACACAGAGTTCAAATGTCCTGATGACACTAGACAGACTAAACCTATTGCAACGCTGTTGTGCTGCGTCCGGTTTACTTTTCCGCCACCAAGCAAGCTCAGTAACTCCTCATCTGCACGCGCTCTCTTTGAAATAGGAATCGTTGCCATATTTCTTGTTACCATCTTTTATTTATCGCTGTCTTGTTTGTATTTGGCCAGTTTGGAGAAAGCCTCACCAAACCTGACCAGCCATCGTTTGCGTTCACGAGAACTTGTGCAAACACTGATGGGTGACATGAATGCAGATGACTCCAGATCGGTGATGTGGTATTTGCTTACCCAACAAGATCCATCGCCCAACACTTAATTAATTTGCTGAATGCATAAACTGTATTTTCCTGCGCTCAAATCTGCCAATCTAAAGAAAACACTGTGTTTGAGGTAATTTGTTAATTACCATAGACTTAGAATTTGCAACTTTTACAGTTATTGCACTTATATACAAAACTTTGTATTAAGAGTTTGTGACGTCACGTGCACTACCGCCGGTGGCAGTAGACAAGTGATGCGGTTGTCACGGCAACCGTCACAGCCCTATTCATGGTGTACTCACTTATTATATACATTTTGTAAATTTTGAACACACAAAAAAGTTACGGACCGCAGCTCTGATTGGTTGTTTCTTACGGGGAGCCATGTATTCCTGCAAATGGCAATAGAACCACTGGGAGGAGCCAGAGGAGCTTGATTTTTTTTTCACAGATTATCTGTCTCATATTCTACTGTCAGGACATAATGACAGGTTTAACAAATATGTTAAAAATACATTTTTACAAAAGTTACCTACTGCAGCTTTAAAACGTGTCTCCTCTCACTTAAAATGCATCCTGTGCACTCACAATTCTCTCTATGCTCATGTGCTAGATATTAATTATTTTCGCACGTTTTGTATTTCTAGCCTTTTACCGCGTGCAGTGTGAACGCTCTGATCCATTAAAATGGGGTCAGAAAAAAGGCGCATCACAGACAGTGTGTGAACCTTGAGTTAGGCATATGCCCAGTCTGTTCTGTTCTCGTTCTAGGCGCAATGGATTCTGATTGGATCGGATAGCATACTACGGGAGGTCAGGGCCGCGGGAAATCGTGCTATAAAGCGATTTAGAAATCGCGCACACTCAAATCATGACTTTCTGATGATTTATTTTAATCGCACCGCCCTAGAATGGACTGGAAATGAACAAAATAGTTGGCGGCCCACCTGCAATACCACCGCGACCCACTAGGGGGCCGCGGACCACAGGTTGAAAACCACTGAGACATTAGTTTAAACTCAATAAATATAAACAATGCATTATTCATGCATTTTACTTCTAGGTTTGTATAATAAGCTGATCAAGCAAGCGGCAAAACATTTAAACACAATAATTAGCCTACTGTTCTTGTTAAAATATTTAAAATTAAAACACCACAGACAGAAACAGTCTCGTGCATTTTGCATTTAATTCTTTATCACAAGCAATCCCATGGGTCTTACAGTTTTTTTCTGATTGCTTAAGCACATTTTTAAGTAACTATTTTGCAAAACTCTACACACAAATAAGAAAACCTTTCACCCAATTATCAAAACATTGTAGTTCTCTTGTAAAAGCGAACACAGCTAGATTAACTCTTCACACCTTTGTAAAAATGGTGTTTTCATATCAAACAGTAAATACAAGCCATCATCTACTAAGCACACAATGTGCCAACTACACACTTATGGTATGAATACAAAACACATCTGGCCTTTGCTTTCTCTATGTACAGATATCAGTTTGAGGTCATACTTTTGTCATAGTGTCATGTAAACATACAAGTGAAGTGAAGTGAGTGAAAAGGATCCAAACTTCAAGTATTGGTGTTTATTCACACTCATCAAAACCAAGACAAAGTCAGAACACAAAATAGTAATTTCAGAAAAAAAAAAAAAAAGACAATCAGCCTACATCATGTCGTCTTTCTGGGTCCGGCCACAAAATTTCGTATCCTCCAGTCCAAGGCACAGGGGAAAATATCTCCTTGAATGCCGTATCCAGGCCTGACATGATGCCTGGTCAATATCTCCACATGCCTTCTGCATTGCCTGTAAAAGGGCTACCTGTTGATGAGGATGACAGTCGTACACTTTACAGCGCCAAGCAGAGAAGAACTCCTCGATGGGATTTAAGAATGGAGAGTATGGAGGGAGGTTGAGTGCCATGAAGGATGGGTGGTCTGTTAACCAGTTGCGGACCAAAGCAGCCCTATGGAAACTAACATTGTCCCATATGATGACATATCGGGTATGCTCTGGTCTCTGAACAGTGAGCATGTCATGTAAGGTGTCCAGGAATGCAATAATGTGTTCAGTGTTGTATGGGCCTACGGTTGCATGATGGTGAACAACACCATTTTGGCTTATAGCTGCACACATGGTTATGTTACCACCACGTTGTCCTGGGACATTGATGATGGCACGGTGTCCAGTAATGTTCCTGTCACGTCTCCTGGTTTTACTGAGGTTAAAACCAGCCTCATCTACAAAAAGTAGCTCATGTCCCATGGCATCTGCTTCTAGTTCCATCACTCTCTGGACAAGACAAAACAGATGCAACACATCAGGCCCATGCACAGCACTACAGTATGCACCTCCAAATTCAGAACCAATGACACTATAGCTTACCTGCACATAGTCATATCGCAGTTGTTTTTCACGTTCTGTGTTTCTCTCGAAAGGAACTCTGTAAATTTGCTTCATTCTTATTCTGTGGCGCGCAAGTACACAACTTAGTGCAGAAATGCTTACACTGTGTATATTTTGAAAGATGGTGTCATTATCAATTATGCGCTGCTGTATTTCGCGCAGTCTTATCGCATTATTGGAAATCACCATGTTCACTATATGGGTCTCTTGCTCTGGAGTGAACATTCTTCCTCTGCCCCCAACATCTGGACGTCTAGCAATTCTGTAAAGTAACAATTTCAGTATTTTGGCATGTATGGTACTGTTGTGTTTCTCAGAGTATGGCAGTGCTACAAAGTACTTACCGATTCTCATTTTGAAATGTATAATTCAGTGCCTGCAGCACAGCAAAAATAGACTCAGTACGTTAACAATCGCTGCACCGCTCCTTTAACGCACTGACGGACCTCAACCTCGTGCAGCTGAAATTCGTTAATACGACTGGACTGTGTGAAACAGGCGTTATAACATAACACCATGTTATGGCGGTATATTCAAAGTTAACATCGTAACGAAAATATACACCGGTTTTTGATATGAACCGGTTTACCGCCCAGCACTACAAAGAACCATAATTCTTGAGCTTCTCAGAAGATTTAAAAAAAAAAAAAACATTCATAAAGAGTAAAGGATATTTCTAGCATCTCTCCTGTATTATTTGGCCCACCCAAAAAAACAAACATAAAATTAATTTTTTCTTCATGATTATTTTATAAATGCTAAGTTCAAAAAAAAAAAAAACTAATCTTCTGTCAAACTACAAAAGTCCTTTCTACCACTGGTATTCAATTTTATTCATCCTTGCTATTAGTCCCCCCCCTCCACAAAAAAAAAAAACACCTTGTGACCTGTAGTGTAGACAGAAATATTGGGCAGCACAACTCTTTTCAACATTGATAATAATCAGCAAAATTTCTGAATCCTGTGACACTGAAGACTGGAGTAATTATGCTGAAAAAACAGCTGTGCATATATATATATATATATATATATAATTTGTCCCGTTCTTTCTTTCAATAAATATTTCATTAACAAACATTATCACCATTTGCTAAGTAAATTGTTTATTTTTTTGTTCTTAAATTGATGGCAAAATTCTATATATATAAAAAAAGGAAATAATTTAGTGCCCTTTATAATATCCATACCTGACATACTTGTGGTTTTGATCACCATTATTCTTCAAAGTATCTTCTTTTGAGTTCTGCAGAAAAACAAAGGTCAGAGGTTTGGTAAAAATCTGGTTTGCTATACATTGAAGTAATTTAATGAACACTTTTCACCAATAATTGGCTATGCCAATAAATACCAGTGAACCCTGCAATAAAATGCTTGAAAAATACACATTCAGTAGATCCAAAGCTTGCTGTTGATCAGGTCTCTTCAGTTAATACTCCCTGCAGTTAATGCAAAAAAATAACATGATGAAATGGTCAATGCAGACACTTTACTTGAACTTACTTTACTCCTTTGTGTCTCTACTAGCGCTGTGCGATATGGGGAAAATATCTAATTAATTAATCTAATCTAATAAATTTTTTGACTGATATTGCTATTTGATTTGCGATTTTTTTTTTAAATTTTCAAAGTCAAGCTTCAGCTCAATATTGTCAATAATGTGCAGCACAGTATGAGTATCATTACCCTGCTGAAAACAAGAAAAAAAAAAACAGAAATTCTTACAGTTTCCATGAAACCATTACAAAAATCCTTTTTGTTTTTGACATTTTTCCAATAGGAAGTACTGTTGTTCTATCTAATACAATTCTCATTATAATCCTGAAATCCTTTCACTTTTCAATTGTGTTTTGGAAGGGATTCGTGTGTGTGTGCATGTGAGAATTAACTTAGTTACTGAATTTCACTGGAAATATATTTTTTTTATATAAATAAGGAACTGTATTTCTTTAGTCAATTATTAAAGTATTACATGTTACATTGGATTTTGGATTTTAAGAATAAGTGGAAAATGTGCTGAATGTTTCATTTCATTCAAGTAAAATTAGCAAGCAGTTAGATTGAACTTACATTCATTTTAAACGCAAAGCCAGGCGCTAGTTGTCGCAGGTTGCGTGTGTGCGTCAAGCCTCATCCACACTGCCAGATGCGCTCGTGGAGATTTGTGGTGCAGGGGAGACTATAATCGAGCATTATGAAAACAGGCTGCATGAGTGTGGCAAGTGTGAACGGCTCGTGCATGACACAGGATTTGCGCCGTGTAAAGAAGAGAAGCGCGAGTATGAGAAGCATTCAGAGACACAGTCTGTGTGCGGTCTTATGAACTGGGAATAGCGAACATGCAATAAGAGATGCTCTTTATGTGCAATGTGACCCAGCTCTTGTAAATTATCTTTTTCTTGTTCGTTATCTGTTTTTTTGAAAGATTAAGTTACATAGTTTTTTCTTTAGTTTTAATTTGCTATTGACTATTAACTATTGACCTGACCCTGTAGACGCCATAATCCCACTCAGCCTCTCTCCTGCTTTCCGTTTTTTTTTTTTTTTTTTTTTAAATGGTAGGTGTTTACTCAGTTGATTAGAGCAGAGTTGATTGGGAAGAATGGAGGTGCGCTCACTCTATTGGTTAGTAAGTCTGTCACTCAAGACTGACAGTCACGCATATGTTCTGGAACAGAGTAATATTGTAGCCGCATTGCAAGCTTTGGCGATTAGCAAATTGCAACGTCTCAAATCACGATTTTCGATAAATCATGCAGCCCTAGCATTAGCGCGGGAAAGGGGGGGCTGCGGGGGCTGCAGCCCCCTCGTCATAGCATCAGCACCCCCTGGTGGGGGGCTGTTGACTAACATAATATTGTACTTAGACGTGAACTAAATTAATTTTAATATATTTTTTTTAAATAAACATAACATACTGCGTTTAATACTGTTTGTGTTGTAGTCACGTGTTTTGGCAGAGGTGTGCATCTGTACACAAGTATAGTCTGCTTACATTTAGCAGCTGTAAAAGCAGGACAGAGATATTGCAGATGATCTCAGTCATACCGATGCATATATGATGCAGTACTTTATCGTTATAAAAATAACTGCAACTAACTTATTTGAAAACCTCAACCTTACACACACTTAACAAATCTTCACTCGTACATACTTTAAGAAATTTTGGGGAAAACTATAGCCTGCACTAGTAAAATGCTAAAAATAAATGCTCAACGATGCTTACCAGAATTGTTTTATTGAAATTAGTCCATAAATCCATATCTCTAGGTAAATAATCCATTGTTTTGTTTGCATACAAACCACAGACATGGCGGACAGCACTCTAAAGCACAGGTATGAGACTCCAAGATACTGTTAAGGTCTTAAGTCAAGTTTAAAACTGTAAATAATATAATAACTTCTTAATTCAAAAAAAATATTAATGAATCCATCTCTGCTAATCCTGGGTTGCTATGGTCACGCAGGTTTGTTTAGGCATTAAACTCATAGCCAAGAGAAAAACATGTCATTCCCTCAACATAAGAAGTCGTGGCCATGAGAAATGGATGTTGTTCCCTCAACAAAACATCTCGAGGCCAAGACATACGGATATCGTTACCTCGTCAAAATCATCTCGTGGCCACAACACATTCCCACGAGTTAATGATGTTCCCACAAATAAATATCTTGTGGCCACAACATATTATCACGTTCCCACTAGTAATGTCGTGGCCAAGACAAAACTAAGTAAACCAAGTCACTTCTTATGTAAGAAAATGCTGTGTCAGTCCTGTCATATTTAGCTTGTGTTGGAATTACCAAACAACAGAAAAACCATGTACTGGTGTTGATCAAATACCATGCGAGTCTATTTTATGTATAATTTATTTTTGCAGATCTGCTTTTTTTCTTGTGGCCTAGTGGTTAGAGAGTTTGACTCCTAACCCTAGGGCTGTGGGTTCGAATCTCGGGGCGTCGGTACCACGACTGAGGTGCCCTTGAGCAAGGCCCCAACAGCTCCTCAGGCGCAGCAGCATAAATGATGCCCACTGCTCTGGGTGTGGGTGTGTGTGTGTGTGTGTGTGTGTGTGTGTGTGTGTGTGCTCACGGCTGTGTGTGTGCTCACGGCTGTGTGTGTGCACTTTGGATGGGTTTAATGCAGAGCAGGAATTCTGAATATAGGTTACCATACTTGGCTTTATGACACGTCATTTTTTTTCTTCCTCCTATCGCCGCTTCACTCTCCAGTCCAGCAGGGGGCGCTAAAACCATTTGTTTGTTTGAAAAACACCTTTAAAGATGGAAGAAGATGAGTTTCACCGCACTCTCTGTTGTTGTTTTTTCGTGATGCTGGTTTAATAAAAACTGTTAGAAAAGTTGTTTCTGTAAATAAAGAAATACAGTTTTTGAATCAGGTTAAAAAATAACTAATATTCTCGTCCTCACAGTCGTGACTAAGTTTGGAATCAAGCAGGAATTTCATCTGAACTGAGATCTGCTGCTGTGAAGATGGAGTTTGTTAAAGAGGAGAGTGAAGAGAACACGAGTGAACCAGAAACCTGGAGAATAAAACACGAGGAACCAGAAACCTGGAGAATAAAACATGAGGAGCCAGAAACCCAGGGAATAAAACGCAAGGAGCCAGAAACCAGGAGAATAACCAGAAACCTGGAGAATAAAACAAGAGGAGCCAGAAACCCGGAGAATAAAACACGAGGAGCCAGAAACCCGGAGAATAAAACACGAGGAGCCAGAAACTCGGAGAATAAAACACGAGGAGCCAGGAGAATTAAACCCGAGAAACAAGGAGGTTGGCGTTTATTCTGCATTCATCTTTAAATAATATTTTTGGTACACAAATCCTTTATGTAAAAATAAGACGTTAACTATCATTACATTTGCCTTAAATACGTTTTAAATTTCTTATGGAAATGCAACTGCACTGACACTGAGGAGATTTAATTATTACTTTAATTAGACTTTATTTTTGCTTTTTGAAAATCAAGAAACTGTATTGAACTCCAAGCCTGGGAGACTGTGTATAGGTTTTTACGCTAGTAGTAGAAACCAGCGTGGTAAAGTTAGTTTTAGGTTCAATGTTCGCCAGACATTCGCTTTCATGTGCCACTACTACATCAGTCCTACAAAGATACCACAACCACGATTAGTTTTAACAATATGCAACAACTTTATATCAACCTCAAAATATTATTTAAAAACAGCCCAGTGTGTTGATGCGTAAGGGACCGTCTGACAATTCCGCCGATTGGGTTTAAAACGTCTAATGTATTTTAACTAACGTGGCTTCTAACATTTAAATAAAACATTGCCAAACTGTAAGGCGTGTATAACTCAAAGTGATTTATTACAGGTGGGATTTTGCCAATACCTTCCTTCATATATGCGGTACACTACACAATTATGTTATTAAAAAAAACTTATTTTTTTAAGCCTTTTGTTTTACTGGGACACAAACCATATCCATATTCATTTACTTTTTTCAGAATATTTTAATTTTAATTTGTTTAAATTACAACAAGAGTTCAGACACAGCTGGACGCATTGCGGTAATGAGAATTTCAGCAGAAAATGCAATTAAAATGCAAAAATAATTAATTCCTATGTTGAAATTACTCTTGTGTGAGGCAGAGAACAGTATTGTCTTTTATTATGAGGTTTTTATATATTACTAAATTGCATGTTTAATATTTAAAATAATTAGTGCCATGGCGTTTCAACAGGTTTGTGAGAATGACCCAATTATTTAGAGTTCAGTCAGATTGTATTTGTCTCAAAGTGTTCAATGTTTTATGTGTGTGTGAATCAGTGACCAAACTAAACATTGTTTCTCCCAATTATATGAATGTAAAATGTCATTTAATTTGTTAAATTAATGAAAGTGATCAAAGAACAAACCTTGTTTGCTGGAGCTGTCAGTGTGTAGTGTTTCTCTACAAAGTGATATCACCATCTATTGACCTGTCAGCATAATGCAGTGTTTTTAGTTATTTTCATTGCACTGTGTTAACAAAGGACAGTTTTGACACAAATATTTTATCCTCTTATTTTTCAAATTTACCATTTGATTTTCACTCTTTTTTTTATAGGCCTGATGAAAGAAGAAAGGCAAGATCTGAATGAGGTGCAGGAGGAATATCAGGATCAGAAAGATCACGATGTCAATGGAGAAAAATCAGCGAGTTCCAGCATTAAAAAAACAGGAGTCAAAAGGCCTTTTATCTGCTCTCAGTGTGGAAATAGTTTTAAACATAAAGTAAGCCTTAAGAACCACATGAAAATTCATACGGGAATAAAGCCTTTCAGCTGTTCTCAATGTGGAAAGAGTTTTACATGGAAATCATGCCTTAAGAACCACATGAAAATTCATACGGGAAAAAAGCCTTTCAGCTGTTCTCAATGTGGAAAGAGTTTTACATGGAAATCATGCTTTAAGAACCACATGTTAATTCATACTGGAATAAAGCCTTTCAGCTGCTCTCAGTGTGGAAACACTTTTGCACGCAAAGAAAGCCTTGAGATGCACATGTTAATTCATACTGGAATAAAGCCTTTCATCTGCTCTCAGTGTGGAAAGAGTTTTACACAGACGGGACAACTTAAGAATCATTTGGTAACTCACTCTTCAGATAAACCTTTCAGCTGCTCTCAGTGTGGAAAGAGTTTTAGATATAAAGTATGCTTTAAGAACCACATGTTAATTCATACTGGAATAAAGCCTTTCAGCTGCTCTCAGTGTGGAAACACTTTTGCACGCAAAGAAAGCCTTGAGACGCACATGTTAATTCATACTGGAATAAAGCCTTTCAGCTGTTCTCAGTGTGCAAAGAGCTTTACACAGAAGGGTAACTTAAAGACTCACATGTTAATTCATACTGGGTAAAAGTCTTTCACTTGCTCTCTGTTTGGAAAAACTTTTACACAGAAAGGACATTGCAAGGTTCATTTGGTAACCCAATCTTCATAAAAGCCTTTCACCTTGGGGAGTTAAAGTAAGGGTGTACTCACACTAGCCAGTTTGAACCGTGCCCGAGTGCGTTTGACCACCAAAGCGCAGTTCGTTTGACTAGTGTGAGTGCTCCGAATTGTGCCCGGGCGCGGCTCGATTAGCCGGCCCTGGCCCGCTTGGAAGAGGTGGGCCAGGGCACGGTTCAGTTGGACTCGGGCGCGGTTCGCATGCAGTGTGAGCGCTAACCATGCCGGAGCACGGAAAAGGACGCTTTGCATCACGGTTTTGCGACGCTCCAAAACCAACATGGCAGGGAAAGGGTCGCTTTGGTCTACGGCAGAGGTGCAAAACGCATAAAAACTAAAAACTGCAAAGTCGTGAAAATTTTCGCGCCACTAAGGCGACACATCTGTTTAACAACAGGCTTTGAGAGGGCTGTGGACCAAACGACACAAAATTATCCACAAAGAAAACAGAGCGATGGACTCGATTGTGTTCAGAGAGCGCCGCTCTTCCTGTTTATCCCGAAACTGTTGCACCATAATGACGTAAGCGTGCTCCGGCACGAATGCTGAAACCCTTTATGTGAGTGCAGGCCAGAGGGGGAGTGGGGAGGGGGGACAATCGTACTCAGGCCCGGTTCATGGCAACCGTGCCTAGTGTGAGTACACCCTTAATGACTGTTTTTCTGAATGACTGTCATCAACTGGATCACCTCAAGGATGTGTCCTCTCCCCCTTATTTATGTTGTTCACAAAGACTGTAAGAATAGTTTTAGAAATAGGCATATTATAAAATTTGCTGCTAATTCTGTAATCGTTGGCTTCTTGAGTGAGGAGTAGGGCTGTAGCAGTTAAGAAATGTCCCCTGCGGTTATTATGAGTGGCGGTATTACCACCGGGTTTGTTTTTTTTTTTACATAATTTCTCCTGATTTTGCTGCATACAAAGCTCTATCGTTGAGTTATGTAGCATACCGGTATATTGTTGCTTTTTTAACTGACATAGAGACACGTTTTAAAACATTTTTGTTTATTGTTAAATGCCAACAAGAACATGAATTTACCAAAAAAAATAAATAAATCAAAGAGTTCTAACATGTATCACACATGTATTTGCGCACGACTTTGGAGGGCAGCGGAAATCTAGACTGATTATCGCGCCACCACTGGCCCACCAGGACACTGGATTCGCGTGGAGTCATTCCTCATGCGGATAGCGTGTGAGCTCATTATCTGATCACGCTCTCTTGGGTATGGGTACTGACGCGGAGGTTGTCCGTGACTTCAGCAGGTATGCCTGTTACTTTCACGGCTGTATTTTACAGATTTCACAAAGGCTTCAGCTACTCCTGTCGGCTGGTCTCAGCTGTTCTTTTTGATGTTGCTCCGCGACCTGATGCTTGAGGGGGCAGCTGCGCTGGATGACAGGGGACACTCTAAAATGCTTACTGTGAAAAACGCTTAACATGGCTAAATGTACTAAGACAGTGATATTAACAGACCAAACTGACCAAAAATCATGCTAATAAAGTATACCATCTATCAGCGTTTCCGCTAGAAAAAAAATGGAGGTTTCATTTTCAGGACATTTTGATGATATGCCGGTCAAATATCGCCTCTTAATTAGTCAAGTTGAGGAAAACTGAAAGCAGTTTATGTAACTTAAAAAATGACATAATCAGGCCGTATATGCAACCTTTTTATTAGCCTAATTTTCAAATAGACAGAAAAAGAAAACATGAACGTTGGCGTCAATCAACCAATTGTTTTTTACTATGGTTTCACATTTCATAGTTTAACAAACCAACCCCCCTTCCCCACATAAAATATCCGAATATAGCATTGTTTTTACTTAAGCAAACAGTCTCATTTAGCTGGTAACATTTAAATTGGCCACCGTGTGAAATAACTCCTTGTCAAATGAACTTGAACCAACAAATGACTAGGCCTATAATATTGTCTCGCGTCATTTTTGGCTACTTTTTACGCTTTTTTGCTGTGCTGAATTGTGCAGCTGCCGACTTAAAATCAAAACTTCCCAGTGTCTACACAACTTGCAATGCGCATAAGCCGCGTAACCTTGTTCTCCGCAAGGCGACTTCGCTGCTTCGTCTTGATCCGATTCTGCAGCGAGAACCCCCTCTCTGCAGGAACACTCGAGACAGGGATTACACAGGCTATCTTGGCGAGCTTGGTCCACTCTGGATACATTTAGTTGAAATCACATATGAGAACTTCGCAGGCTGTGGAGAAATGCAATCCTCCATAGCCACGGAGCGCTGACATGACAGCGAGGGCATCACGTCGCAGGCTTACGGTATCAATAAGAGGAGCGGTGTTCGCAGACTCAAGGCTTGTAAAATGGCAAATAATCCTTCTGATCGCTGGTTCTGCACATTCTTGGAGAGCTAGAAGATAATATAATAGGTGAGAACGATATTAGAATTATAGGCCTACAAAAGAATGCTGCGTTTATTATAAATAGGCATGTATGGGTCATTCTGTGGAAATGTCCATTTTTCTGTCCCTAGCCTTTACAAAAATATTACACTTAAAAACATTTAGGGTTACAGTTTATTAACATTTTTAAAAATAAAACTGTTATTTGAAAAATTACTCCTTCTTGAGCCATCAATAGGCTATTTGATTTTTATTAATTTTATAGAATTCCCAGAAGTGTTTGTCCCCACAGGGAAAATGCTTTTTGAGGCCAAGTTTTTACACCATTTAAAATACAATAATATAGGCTATACATAACTATCAAATATATTAAATATTATATTTAAACTATAAAATATAAAAAAAAAATTCTGTCACATTAAATACAATGCGACATGTGACATGATGATAATTTTACATCCATTTAATTCTGCTACACTCAAAAGTTAAGATTTAAAGGATTGCATCATTAATTTCAACTGGTTTTCAAATAGTTTAATTGTAACCTCATTCAAGCACACTTTTAACAAACCTGATTAAAATAAATAAAACTATTCATGGAGTAGGTATTGAGAGTGTTTAACAGTACAAGTATTTGGGCACTGTGTTGGATAACAAATTTTTATTTTCTTCCAATACTGAGGTTTTGTGTAAGAGTGGGCAGCAAATATTGTATTGCTTGCAGAAACTAAGGTTATTTAATGTGGACAAAACATTGATGTGCATGTTCTACAGATCCTATATTGAGTTACTGTTATCTTTTTCACTGTTGTGCTGGTTTAATTCTCTAAAAGTGAAAAACAATTGTCTTGATTGTAAACCAGGGAAGTAAAATAACTTTTTATCCCTTCAGTTGTAAAGTTTATAAATTTAAGGTAAGAACTTTTTAGGAAGGAAATGTATTGTTTTTGTTGTTTATGTGAAATGTTTGATTGCTGCAACCAAATTGCCTTTGGGAAATAAATAAAATGAACTGAACTGAACCTGCTCTCAGTGTGGAAAGTGTTTTGTGTGTAAAGGATACCTTGGGACTCACATTTTAAAGGGGTCATTGGATGCCCATTTTCCACAAGTTTTTATGACTCTTTAGGGTCTTAATAAAAAGTCTATAACATACTTTAGGTAACATTTCTTAATTGTAGTTTAAAACAACAATTTTTACCCTTTCGAAAACAGCCCTGTTCACAGTGATTGGTTTCAGTGCAGGGTACTTTAAATGCAAATCAGCTGTGTTTGTACAAAAGGCCTGGATATTCTTGAATGTCCTTGATAATCCCAACCAATCAGAGTGCTCGATGCTACCACATCATCCAGCAGCTGCATCACTCGTGCGAGAGTGGAAAGTCCGCCATTTTCAGACTTCTAATACTTATCTATCCACGCTGAATTGCCATTAAGTTGTTTGCTTAATTTTCTGTGATTGAGAAATCGTCTGTTTGTTCCAGTTTATAAGAATTGTCGATTAGCACCATCCTGACTGTATTAATCTACCTATTTAGTGTATTTCTAAGTATTCCAATGTTCTGATTCAGTACGAGATATTTATATATATTGCACATCATGCTATTTGGAGACTATTATTATGTGATGATTAGCCTTTTGTCACATGCTTGTATTCATTTATGCATGGTTAAGCTACATTCACGTGCTAATAGCACTCTCTTGTGGACATTCAAATAATTAACGCTAAGACCTGTTCAGAATACCTAATGTCATTACTATGTTCATTTGATTAGTGTTTCATTATTCACATGGATGTTTATATTTGTGTAACACCTGTATGTATATATCAGTAAATTAGTCAGTTCTCATTGAATTCTTGCAGAACCACACTTATATACTACAAGTTCTCCAGTAAACTAAAGGCAAACTAGATATTGCTTGGTGCCTCTTCAGTTAAGAGTTGGCTCATTCAGTCCTAACTGACTGCCTGGTGTGTTTCGCGCCCATCCAAATTGTGCACTTCCGAACTCCCTATATTTCAAATGGTCCTTCGACCCGGATTGGTGAATCGCAGCAGAGAGATGATGTACAATTCCAAGCCAGATCCTCCAGTTGTTCACCCTCAACGACAAATAAGGCCACATAATCATTTGGCAGATTATCAAGTCCCTGGATCAGGCTATGTGGAGAGAGCAGTACCAACTGCACATCTGGGTCAAGCCGGAGTAGAGGAAGCTCCACCCATGCCAGAGTATGTATCGAGATCATCATCTCCAAAGAGCCAGCACTCATATGCAGGTGATCTGCTTCTTCAAGATGAATGGCAAGAGTAAGATATACAATCAAAAAAAGGTAAGCTTCACCTTCAAGCCCAACAGCTATCCGACATTAAGTCTATGTGGACAGAGATGAAGAGAGACAGTGATCAGCTACATAGCCACATCCTACCCAAGATCCTTTCTGCACTACAAGGCCTCAAGAAATGCTACATTAAAGCAAGAGATCCAGCAGATCACCACAGGAATAGAGACTCCTTGGCGCTCAGTGACCCCAGTGCCAGCCCCTAGTACTAAGAAGCCCAACACAGCCAGCATTCATCAGTTACCCAGAGGGAGCCTTCACCATGTTCTGGGGATGTTTTCCAGCACATATCTGTCCAGTGTGAGCAGCTGACAAGGCAGATGAGGGACTGGTCAGTTTCACCCAGGTTAGAAAAGACACATGCTAGTGAGAGCTATTGTGTTATCCCACGGAGGTCATCACAGACTGCTGGAGCTGTTCATTACTCTGACGACAACCCTCAATTCATACACAGGCATTATCCAGACAAGAGAGAGTTCCACCTACCACAGCAACCTGAGATTACACCTAGAGTTAAAATGGTACAAATGCAAGAGAGGATTTACCGGGGACCAGCACCTAACATACCTGTCTTAACACCAGCAGACCCAAAACAGTTTTTGAGACTGCGGATGGCACTGGAGAACCTTCTCCCAGCAGATTCAACTGAATGCTTCAAATATCAGGTCCTTGGTAGCCGATTCTTACTGTAATTCTGTGAGACCCTACACAGATACCATGCGAGCTCTGAAAACGATGTATGGTCAACCACACAAGCTTGTTCTTCAGAATATTGCTGAAGTTCTGGAAAGTCCCAACATCAGGTCAGGAGATATTTAAGCATTCAAGCTATTTGTCCTCCTTGTAAGTTCATGAATGAGTATGCTAGAGCAGCTGGTGTCAGAAGGGGCAGCTGAATTTGAATGTGGTTCGCATGTGTCCAGGCTACAAGACAAACTTCAACAAAAGCTTTGGACCAGTTTGAGGAGGTATGTTCACCCATCAAGGATAACAGTTCCTACTCTTCTTGACTTTGCGGATTGGTTGGAGTACGAGCTCCACGTTCAGGATGATATTTCTAGAACAGGTACTTATGCTCCAGACTCATCAACCAAGAGGAGAGATGTTTGTTATGATTCAAAGTCCCAAGTAAAACCCACAAGCATCTTTACCTTGTGGTGTGAATGGGAGAAAGAGTTGAATGGACTAGATGAGATATCTCTGCCCAGATGTTACTTCAGCTCAAAGATGGATCACCCATCCTAGGCATGAGATTCACGTCTTCTGTGATGTATAAGAAAAGGCATGTTTCAGTGGATTACGTGCGGACACAGAGTACAGACGGTCAAGTTGAAGTTGCCTTTATGGCTGCCAGGTCTTGAGTAGCTCCTCACAAGCAGCAGTCCTTACCCCGTCTGGAGTTATGTGCAGCTCTTTGTGTTTCTCAACTTTCCAAAGTCCTAGTTACAGAACTTACAATCCCCATACACTTTTAATCGAGCTGATGCTGCTACAAAGTGTTTGTAGGGACACGTGTAATGGAGATTCAAGAGCTGACAGAATCTGCTTCCTGGCACCATGTAAAATTTAGAGACAACTCAGCGGATGATATTACTCGAGGCAAGTCTCTCAGAGACCTCTCAATAGGGAGCTGGTGGAGTCGGGGTCCACCATTCCTCAAGCTGCCACCAGATAGCTGGCCTGAATAACCTCCCTTATCTCTTGAAGAGCAAAGTATTAAATTAAGATGATCTGCATTCTGTGGGTCAGTGGATGTTACCACACCCTTGCCAAAACCAGAGCAATACAACACACTGTCAACCTTCTTAGATGCCTGTGGCCATGTTCACATTTTACTCGTCGTACTTGTTTGTTTCAACATTTCCACTTGACATTAAAGAGTAGGCCCATGTGTACTCCCCTTCGGTCATAAGCATTAGCATCTACCGTGATTAACCCCTTTACGTGCAAACATCGCTGACGGCCCCAGTTTATTATTGTTTCACTTTCACAGCACATTAAACATCACTGTCTTACTTCATCTGGACAAACTATGCATCAATTGAAAGTTTAAAGACTCTAGCTTCGATATTTGACCATGTTTTTGATAAAACATTGTTGCAGTGACAGATATTTAGTGATTTATGTCAGGAGTGCAAAATAATAAATCCGTATTATGCCACATTTTGAATAGAAATTCACCACTCACTTATATTCAGTCACGTCAAAAGCGGTTTATTTGTGTTCACATAGACTCACTGAACAGCGTCAATAAGGATTTATAGACCAAAGATGCATATCTGCGGAGATATATGGATATATTTACTGATGTTTACTTCATATTTCTTCAGACAGAATCGTCATTTCTATTCATTTTCCACGGATTTACGCGATCAGATGATAAACAGCCTCTCCCAGCGATCTGTGTATGTGTTTGCTGTGCCGGCAGCTCGTGCTGTGTGGCTCAGACTCTGATTGGGCCTTCCCAAAAGTCAATCTGAGAGTGTAATATCTGGACACCGCCCCATCGTGTCACATGCTTCCTGCACACTTCCTGGTAGTTATCTGGCCAAAACAACACTGAAACACCTCTGTACACACAAAATATCCGAACAATAAACCCGCGATTACGATAGTAAAGCTTGGTATGAGAATTTCTTGAGATCTGGGGCGTTTTTATAAAAAAAATCGAAAATGTACATCGGAAATGCTAACTTGTGCAGCGATGAAAAAGGCTACAAATAACATATTTTTACAACAGTAAACGACCAAATTCCACCCCTGATCGCTAAAGGAAGTTATTATAAACACTCGATCGGGGTTTAAAGTGAGTTTTTAGTAAAAGTGTACTAATAATTTCATAAATTGTCAGATGTAGCTTGATGCTAACGTTAGCACCAATGCTACTAATAGCAGGTGCTTTTCTTCTTCATGATGCATTTTTGTCTCAATAATTCACGTAAGGTCGTAAGAAAATGTTTTGTTGTATTTTTATAGTAAGACTTTTGATAAATAAGGGCTAAATGCAAACAGAGACTGAAGTGAGATTGCTGCTTTGTGTCTTTGTAAAGCCTGAAAAACCACAATCAAGGCTAATAAAGGTGGAATAAAAACAAAAGAATAATGATAAAAGAATAATGCGGATAATGTGTCATACCTGGCGGAGGTGTGAAAGACTCGTTTGGTGAGAACAATGGAATAACAGATAGGGATTAATCGGGCAGTTTTCACAGCCAAACAAACACAAAATACACAGGAGAGTTTACATGTGAGATCTCACAGAGATGACAAGGGCCATAAATCAATCTGATTAGCCTGCTCTAAAAACACACATGACATGGCCTTAGAAAATATTTCATAAAATTCACCGTTTTACAGATTCGATTATGAAATTTTTTATGAAGGTTTGGAAGACTTGTGGCCTTAGCTACACTGTGTTTTCAAACTCATTTCCTACATCAACATTTTTTTAAATACATTTAAAACATATGTTTTTTATATTTTTATTTTTGTTTTTATGTTTGAGCTTATATATCTCTATTATCATAACAGTCTGAGTGATTCTGATTCCCTAACAGTAAACTTTAAAGTGTCAGCTTTGTGAACAAAGGTTGATTATGTATCTAGTCAGAAAGAATCATGAGCAGAAACCTTTTTATTTTGGGTATGTAATTTCGGTCTCCATGCCAAAAAAGGGGGGTTACTAGTAAGGGGTTAAGATTGCACTAAATGCCCTTGAATAGGTTATAGACATACTCTTTTATACAGGAAATGTGTATCAGAATAACAAATACCTAATAGTGAAATCCTTTCTTCTAAACTATTGTGAAAACTTTTAATGTTGATCCGGCCCACCAGCCGTGTATTTTTTTCAATGTTTTTTAGATAAAGACTATTCTCCGAGTTTGGTCAAACGGACAAAAACACAAACAAAATAGAGTACAAGATGATTAAATGATTGTCAAGAGAGTGTAATAAAAAAGTTCGGGCAAATGTTTAATAATTTTTCTTAAATGAATAGAATGTGCTCATCCTGCTCTCTTTCCCATGCAAGAGTTAGCATGAACTTACAGGAGTCTTAAAACAAAATGTGAATTGTGTCATCTGCTATCTGAACACGATGACTAAATCTAAACGGTGTAATACAAATTTCATTTACAAATCAACATTTAAAAAAAATACTTTAACAACTGTATTCTGAATTCTATATGCATTGTAAAAATTAGTTTTCTTGCTATACTCTCTTTCTTAGTGATTTGGTCACGAATACACGAAAGGTTATGGATAAAATGTATCTCAACGAGAGTGTGGAAACTTTAACACGCTCAAACTTAAACAAGTGTGCAACTTTCGGCGGAACCGTTTGATTTGTTTAGGTTGTAATAGTTTTAAGTGTAAAACAGCTAGACTTCATTTTTGCGTTGATGCTTCATGCGATCACACTTTTTGGACAGACACAAAGTTGCACTAAAAGAAATATCTCGAAGAGAAAAACTGTAACTTAATTTCTTAATTTTAATTTATTCCTATTACGATGACACCACACAAAGATCACCTAAAAACATACAGTCCAACAAACAAATTGTGAACGGCCGTCCAAAATCTTGATACGGCTAAATCTTGAGGTGTAAGAAAAATGTCATTTACAAAACATTGTGATTCTTAGATGTAACCTAATCTGTTGGTGTGAAAAAATAGTCATACATGTTTTAGCACGGCTATTTACACAAATAGTATGAGAACTGTATATTATGTCACTTGCATAGAAAATTAATTACCGGTTTATCAGGGTCAAAAGGAAATGATGATAATAGTTGAAACATCCTTAGCTTGTACCTTTCTTTCATTTTGAAAATCACAGCTGCTTTAATTTTTTTAGTAAACCATTTAACATTACTTGTTGCCTACAAAATAGTTAAGTAGTCAAAGTGTATGTTTTCTGTTCTAGGTAATAACATTTACACCAAGTGTTATAGGCCAGGTAAATAATTAGAAAATAGTATTTCTGTCGAATGAGAATACAATTAATGGCTATTAGTGCTGTAAAACAATTAATCGCTATTAATTGCATCCAAACTAAATGTTTTTGTTTACATAAATATTTTCTACATTTATTATGTATATAAATAAAAACATTTATTTATATATAAATATATGTAATATAAAAAAAGTAATTTTTTTCTTAAATATTAGAAAAAAAATAAAAAAAACCAGGGTGCCCACAGAAAATCCCCATAGGGCCCCAAATGACCAAACTGCTATGGGCCCCGCATGGGCTAACCCACAAGGGGCCCCAAGCGGGTTTCATGTGGGCAAACCCACAGTGGGCTTGCCCACAGAAAACCATCATGGGGCCCCAATAGGGCAAACACGCCCCCTGTGGGCAAATCTGCTGTGGGTTTAGTGTCACATGGGTTTAGTGTGAGTTTGCTCTGCCCACACGGTCCCACAGAAAACCCGCAGTGGGCCCACGCGTGCATGTTTGCTGGGATGAGATCATGTTCTAGTTCACCCCCAAAACAAAATCAAGACTTTGTAAAAAGAACATAGACTCCTTTAAAAAGTACTGAAATCACTTCTGTGTCTTTTTAGAAGCAGGGCTAGATTTACCTCTAATCATCAGACACAAGCAAAACTCATTTTAGTTTATTTCCCAGCCAACATGTCCATGTGGGCCCCACATGGGATTTATCTGGGCTATGTGGGTGTCAACTGGGCATGGGCTCAGAGTGGGCACTTTGATGGGCTGAATGTGGGCCCCAGCTTGGCCCATTAGAGTGTCAATGAATAAACTCTCTAAACTATCAAGGTAAGATAATTATATTTCACTTTCTAGTAGCCGAATTACTGCTGCTGTTATATAATTAGATGTACATCTTTTTTTAAATATTTGACGAAACCAGTCGGGACTGAACTGTCGTAGCTGAAGGGTCAATGTTAACGTTGTATAAAAAAATAAAATGTTGGCAGTTTACTTAGCAAACCTAGGATATTTTATTTATACATTCATTGGGCAGAGGCTTTTGAAACAAGTTTCAATGCTTTTGAATGTTTCTGCGTGTAACGCAAACGCCCATATATATGCTTTTAATGTGAGCGCATACAGGCACGTCTGTTTCATAATAGATTAAAAATGCTATCTTTGTGGGCAAATGTGTCGGATGTGCCAGTAGAAAATAAATGGTGTAAATATAAAAGTTTGAAGAGTTAATGTGCTTAATTAGGGAACAGATATCAGCTGTGTCTCATTTAGAAGGATGCGTGCTCTGGAGGTCATCTAAAAACATTTATCGTCTTTCTCACGATTGTCAGCTGGTCAGCCAGCTCCACTGCGGGAGGGAAATGCTGGTCAGCATGGCTTAATTGATAAAACAAACAAGACGACTTCATGTGTTTTAACGACAGTTACTTTATTTGGTCACCGAACGGGCCTTGATAGAGAGTTGCTTCTCCGTTGTGTTGCCAGATCCAGATATTATAAGAGTCTTTTTGGAGAGCATAAAATGTATAATTACAGAATGAAATATGCAAACTCTGGTCATGAAGAATGCTATGCAATTTCACTCAGTTTGGTAGTTAACCTTTTACAAATATCCTGATAAAAACATTAATGAGAGCAAGTTCTTATCATCCATATAGCAATGCTTTTTAATGAACGTTATTACAGTAATAAGCATTGTTGCATGAATAATACATTTATCCACACCTAACATGCAGTAAAGTATCAAATTGGGATAAACTAAAATAATGTCTGATTTATTAATGTCCATCCCCCCAAAACAGACAGCACAGAGTGTAATAAGTTACATTTTAGGTGTTAGTCATTTTTAGCTGTTAACAAACATCTCCTCGTGAGATGGCATGGCACCATGACAGATTTATTGTGAAGATGAAAGCCCACAAGAGTGAGGTAAGTTTACTTTAATTTTATACCTTTTATTCTGATGATGATTGCTAGATATAAAGCTACATTATTTTTATAAAAAAAATAGTGTGAGTGAACTCTGTCTAGCTGTGCTAACTCTCCTTTTCCTCCCGCAGCACGGCTGTCAGACCAGAGGGGAGACTGTAAATTTTTATATTTACACCATTTATTTTCCACTTTCAAAATGTGTTATATATGATTTTACTTGTAGGCTGTATGCATGTTCATTGATGAAATAGTTAATATTCTGTTAATTCTGTGTTGTTAAAGTTCAGCTCTGAAAAATAAAAGATGAATCATGAATAAAGCTGTTGGTGTGAAGCAATAACTTGTGTTATTGAATATATAACAAAATAATAAAATAATAGTACTTTTAAAATTTAATTTCTAAACTGAATAGTGTCACTTTTAACTTGTTCATATTACCTTTAGTAGTATAACTTGGGCAAAAATATGAATTGCTGGCACAACTTAATTATAACCACGCATTCTTTTTAATGCTTTTGTAAATGTTTTTGTAGTATTTTAAAATAATTGCCTTTTCTGTTTTTCTTTCTTTACTGTTTTTTTAGGTATGAAGCTGAGAAGTCTACACAGGCCCAGGAATAACACCATTTCATCCTGTTCTGTTCAAGTATTTTTGTATTAACACTTTCCATGAAGCCCATATTATACATTATAAGGGTATTCTTAAAGCATTATAAGGAGTGCATTATAACACAATTTATAATATGTTGGATCATCTCATGAATATTCATAAGAACAGGTTTAATATATTTACTCATTGTAACGATCAGTCCACTGAAGGCGAGCGTAGATGAACCCAAGTGCAGTTTATTTACAAGTTGACAATCCAATAATCCAAACAGTTAACAAAGACTTGACATGGCATGGCATGTACAGACAGGACTCACCGACAGCAGATACATACGTCAATACACGACAAGCCATAAGGGCAAAAACCTGACTACTTATAACAGACAAAAGGACACATGACATGAACAAACCAATGGGGAACAAGGCACACGACTAAAACAACCAATGAATAAACAGAAATGTTAATCACATGACAAGACAAACCAATCAGAACATGACACAAAGAACAAGAGGAACCAATAGCATGAAGACAAGAGGGCAAGGGAAGCATGACACAAACAATAACAAAATAAAAGACCTGGAAACAAGAACATGAAACAAAACCCAAAACATGACACAAAAGTCAAAACAGACATTACATATCCCCCCTTCTAAGGGCGGCTCCAGACGCCCAAACAACAAAACACAAAAAGTTCTAGAGGATGGTGGAGTGGAGGTGGAACGGGGGGGGGGATTGGAGGGCCAGGCCCGTGGAGAGCAACAGGACCTGGAGGGTGGAGCAATGGCAGACCATGGAACAGAGGGGGACTTGGGCCGTGAAGCAACGACAGTCCATGAAGCAGAGGGGGACCTGGGCCGTGGAGCAGAGACAGACCATGAAGCAGAGGGGGGAGTATGGAGCCATGGCGGTGCTGGCATAACGGGAAGCCATTGTGGTGCTGGCCTAGCGGGGTGGCCAGGCGGTGCAGGCAGAGCTAGAAGCCATGGTGGAGCAGAGACATGGAAAGACCACTTGGCCATAACAGTACAGGTATTGAATTCTTGAGCGGCCTCCGTAGACGTTACAGGACAGGCAGTGAGTTCTTCAGCGGCCTCCGTGGCCGTTACAGGACAGGCAGTGAGTTCTTGGACGGCCTCCTTGTCCATGCCAGGACTAGCAGTGATTTCGTGGATTGCCTCCTTGGCCGGGGACTCGGGCGTGGTGGCCATCTCGGCCGGGGACTCGGGAGTTGCGGCCATCTCGGCCGGGGACTCAGGCGTGGCGGCCAGACATTACACTTATTTGTGGTTATAGCTTTTTAGAGTATGATTATTTATAACACAATGAACATGTTGCATCCACTTTTACAATGGATTATATTTCTCATAGTTATAATGTATTATAAGTCTCATATCTTGCCATTTTTCTGATGCTACTTTACTTAAAGTGGTCAAAGACCACTTATAAGTAGTAGTAGTAATAATAATAATAATAATAATTTTAAAAAATGTTTTCTCTCAAACAGCCATAAGATCAGATATCAGATCAGATGAAGTTGTAATATGACACATTTGCTTTGAACTATTTTTATTGTAATATCAGTTTGATTATTTTGAGGGTACCCCTTAGACAGCTGTTGGGTAACTCTGCAACTGTATCAACTAGCGGTCATTGGAGTATTACTATGTCTGCTACTGTAAATGTATGCTAACACTTTATTTTGATGGTCAACCAACAGATAAACTGACATCAGTATGTCAGCTTACTCTACCATACTAGATTCTACCATTCTTGAGCATACTAATACTCCAGTGAGAGTTAGTTGGGATGTAGTGGCAAAGTTGCTTATAATAGATTGATTAAGGGGACCATCAAAATAAAATGTAACCATATAAAAGATTGTTTTTTATAAAAGAATTTTTTTTTTCAGTTTAGAGTGTTAAGCTCACATCAATTAACATTAGCTCCAAAGGAAACACTCAAGTAACACTCAACATCTAAGCACTCACAAGCTGTAGTAAGATACTGTGCAGATCTTAAATATGATCTTAAACAATGTCAAGATATGATACAGTCCATTATACTGAAAATTAAGTAGATTTAATATGGTGTTCATTGTGTGTTATACATAATCATACTCTTAAACTTATAACCATGATGAATTATATTTTGTATTGTATTATGATGTATTATAATTGTTATGATTATTCATGAGTTGATATAACATATGTTTTTTTATGCATTGTGCATTCATTATGCCTTAAGAGTACCCTTATAATGTATTATAAATATGGGCTTCATAGAAAGTGTTATGGACAAAAGTGTACGGGTCCCATTTGGGTTGCCCATGCAGGGCCCAACTGACAGCCCACCAAAAACCCACATGGGGCCCACATGGAAATGTTGGCTGGGTTGCAGGCTCAGTTTGTAAATTTAAGCTATTAATTTAAAGGGGGGGTGAAATGCTATTTCATGCATACTGAGTTTTTTACACTGTTAAAGAGTTGGATTCCCATGCTAAACATGGACAATGTTTCAAAAATTAAGTTGTACGTTTGAAGGAGTATTTCTGTTCCAAAAATACTCCTTCCAGTTTGTCACAAGTTTCGGAAAGTTTTTTTCGAGTATGGCTCTGTGTGACGTTAGATGGAGCGGAATTTCCTTATTTGGGTCCTAAGGGCACTTCTCCCGGAAGAGCGCGCTCCTGTAGAGCAGAGCAATTCACTGATCAGAGCGAGAGCCAAATGTCACAAAAGAAGTGTGTTTTTGGTTGCGAGGGCAAGCCAACCATGCACAGATTACCAAAAAAAAAAAAAAAAACATTAAGGGACCAGTGGACGGAGTTTATTTTTAAAGAGCATCGACGGAGTTGTGCAAGTGTTTTTGTTTATTCCCTGCATTTCGAAGATGCTTGTTTTACAAACAAAGCCCATTTTGACGCCGGATTTGCGTACCGTTTATTTCTTAAGGATGATGCAGTCCCAACAAAAAAGGGTCACGATTGTGTGTTGGAACCGCATGCGGTGAGTAAAACTGCTTCAAATATCTCTGTGTTGTTAACTTAGCTATCGGCGCGTAAGCACATCAAGTAAACAACATTCGATCAAACTGCACTTTCCACATGTACAGCTTAAAAAAAAAAAAAAAAGACGCCATAAAGTGGAACTTAGTCATTTTCCAAAACCCCTAAGTGTACAGACGCTAGTGGCGGTAGCCATTTAGCCTCCTTGTTAGTGCGTCCGCCTCCCATGCCGGAGACCGGGGTTCGAGCCCCGCTCGGAGCGAGTGTGAGGAGCGTCAGAAAGGACCCGGGAGTGAGGGGCACAAATGTAGTGACAAACTTCCGCTATTGTCAGAAGTCGGCATATCGGTTTCCGGTTTACTTCACCCCCATCCGCTATAAATAAACGAGATGAGTGGTGCAGCTGTTGTACGAAAAAAGAGATATAATGTGCGTGACACATCTAAGTTTCTAAAAACTGTGGGTGGATCTAAGGAGCACTGCTGTGTGCCACTTTGCTCTGCTTTAAGTCGATATAACACCCATTTGAGCTTCCACTGCTTTCTGAAGGACACCAACCTTCGTGCGCAGTGGCTGCACAAAATTAGGAGGGCACGATTTTCGGTGACCACCCATACTAAGGTATGCAGCCGACATTTCCACGCGAAGGAAATTCACACTACCGTTAAGGGTAGACGGGTTTTAGCAGTAGGTTCAGTTGCATCGTTATTCGAGTGGAATAATTACACTACGGCTTCACGGGCCGGTGTTTGGGAGCGCCGATCTCGACTACCAAGTCCAGAACCTGACCCGCCGGGGCCTAATGAAGACCTCGAGCAACCCGTCATGGTCCCGATGGTCGTGTAATGACACCCTCATTTCATGATTCAATACATATAGATTTATTTCATATGAATATGCTTGCACTCTGTCACATGGCAAGTAATTTTCATTTTGGGTGAACTTTAGACAAAACGGGTATTCATGGTCCACGTTAGATATTGTTGTTGCATTTTTGTATTGCGATATATTAGTACACCCCTACTCATTAAACTCATCTTCCCCCAGAAACTGCTGCTGATCGTGGAGTTCTTCCTCTTCCTCACATACCTGTCCACTGGCTGTACCCAGAGAGAGTTGGCTCATAGATGCAACAGTCAGCCGGATCATTGTGACCTGGGCCAACTTCCTCTACAGCTTACTGGGCTCGGTCTGTATATGGATGTCACCTGCAGCTGTGAAGGCCAGTCTTCCACCCAACTTCAGCGACACACAAGTAGTGCTTGATTGTACAGAGCTACGGTGTCAAACCCCTTCTTCCCTTCTCCTTCAGAGTGAAGTTTTTTCAAACTACAATCCCACTGCACCTTTAAGGCTATGGTGGGCATGTCCCCTCATGGAGCACTGACTTTTGTGTCAGCACTCTTTGAGGGTTCCATGAGCGACAGGGAGGTGTTTCGTCTGTCAGTGATTACATCACTCTTAACACCTGACATGGCCATAATGGTGGACAAGGGATTCTTGGTTGATGACCTTGTACCTCGGCCTGTTCATCGTCCTGCCTTCCTCTCCAAGAGGGCCCAAATGTCAGAGGTGGATGTTCTGAAGACGCAGTCCATTGCCCGTTTGAGGGTGAAGACTGAAAGGTCAATTAGAAGAGTTAAAGAGAATAAACTGTTTGATACCACTATCCCTTTCTCCATTGCCGGGAGCATTAACCAAATCTTCACCGTCGCCTGTCTCCTCTCAAACTACCGGAATGGACCTCTGGTCAAGAAATGGAGATTATTAAATTAGATACTGTAAACTGTAGCCATATCTTCTCCCAAAGAGATCGATATTAACTATTTTTGTGTTCAATATACAATTGTCATAAAAATAACATTATCACTTTGTAAATTGTCTCTGATATAATTTGTAAACATTTTTATAAATTGTGAACTGGAAGGTGCAACAATAAAAATAAAAAAAAACACCTAAAAATCACAAGCATGGTCATGTAATGATTTGCACTTTACAGTTGTTAAAGAGGCAGTTGTAGTGCCAGAGACGTCCACCTTCTCAAGGACAATGGTAATAAATGACTGGTCTTTTTCTTGGGGTGCAGTGTCATAATACATTTATTGTGCTTAATCATAAAAATTATGTTTAATTTTCACATTTAATGGTAGCACAGAAGAACATACAAAATGTAACTGGAAACACTATTAACACCTACTTCTGAAGCATTAGACATTTCTGTATGTAGACAGAGAAATAAAACCGGTCTACTTTTTCTTTGATTGTATCCAAAACATCACTGTCTCTGTAACCTTTTTGGATGAGCATGTCTTCCTCGGCTGAAACTACAAAATCACACCAATCCATTCCCGTAATTAGCATCTGCCCCTGTATTTGCCAGTAGTAAGCATGTTTTGTTTTTTTTTTGCTCTAATTTGCCTGACTCCGTTTTCAGATATGGGCAGTCAACGTAGCTTTTAACATTCGGGCATTTCATCTCAATCAGCCCAAAAGGACATGGCTCTGAAGGGTCAAAGATTATCCCATCTGGAGATGCCCCCAGCCAACACCGGGTTATAATAAGTAACAAGCTTATTACATGTACAAGCATACAGTAACTCAAATGGGGACTCGTGTTTTTCCGGAAAAAATCGGCACAGACTATTTTTCTCTTATAAATATAATAAAACTAAAGACTTTTTGAAGATATGAAGGATGCAGTACTACTCTATAGGTACTGAAGATTAACAGGAGATTGAGTGAAAATGAGCATTTCACCCCCCCTTTAAGTTATAGACAAGTGAAAACTCTGTGCTTAATGCAAATATTGGCTTCATTTACAAAATTAGGTGAATATTTTCGCCCATCTATGCAAATGTCTATCTATATAGAAACAAAAGAATGAGGTTAATCACTGTCTGTCACGTCAGTTTATAATGATATATAAGACACTGATAAATACACCTTCAGAAACATTTTTAGCTTTTGGTTTTATTTCTCAAACACAAAACAACTTAAAATCAAAGGATAGCAGCGGGAAATGTTCTTTATACTGTGTTTATTTATATCAATTTATTTGTATTAAACACCAAACTGACGGAAGGAAAATTTAAAATAAGAAAATTAGACAAGTAAATATTTATTTATTTATCCATTCATTCAGCAACGGATGTAGTGCTGGATGTTGCTCGGACGCGCAGACAGTAATGTACTACACCCTTCAAATAACTCACTTAAAGGCTCTACAAGGGAGTAGGGCACAGGGATCCTCACTTCTGTTTGGTGTTCGACCCAAATGACAACGAACTGGCGAAGTCCTGTTTTTGCCGCGTCGCTTTTCTTTCCAGTCCAGCGGGTGGCGCTAAACACATTCGTTTGTTTGAAAAACACTATTAAACCTCAGAAGAAGAAGTTTATCCGTTTATACCACACTCTCTGTTGTTGTTATGCCAGTATGCTGCCTTAATACAAACAGTTATATATATATCTTTATTTTAAGAGAAAAATACAGCTTTTGAATCAGGTCAGTAAATAGCTGTTATATTGGCATCCTCAGTCGTGACTAAGTTTTGAATCAAGCAGGAATATCTGGAGAAGTATCGTCTGAACTGGGAGCTGCTGCTGTGAAGATGGATTTTATTAAAGAAGAGAGTGAAGAGAATACAAGTGAACCAGAAACCTGGAGAATAAAACACGAGGAACCAGAAACCTGGAGAATAAAACAGGAGGAACCAGAAACCTGGAGAATAAACCATGATGAACCAGAAACCTGGAGAATAAAACAGGAGGAACCAGAAACCTGCGAAATTAAACATGAGGAACCAGAAACCTGGAGAATAAAACAGGAGGAACCAGAAACCTGGAGAATAAAACAGGAGGAACCAGAAACCTGCCAAATAAACCATGAGGAACCAGAAACCTGGAGAATAAAACACGAGGAACAAGGAGGTTGGAATTTATTTTTCATTCATCCTTAATATTTGTGGTTATGTTACATTAGGTAGGTATGTGACAAAAAAAAATCAATACTAGAAAATGTATATATAATCATAACCATCAATAATCATATGCTAGATAAAAAAAAATACATTTAGTGTTTTTAAAATGATTAAAGTCTGATAATTAAGAAAGTTGCAGATTTTTTAAATTCGGAAATTAGGGGTAATTTTTGTACCTAATTAAAACAATAAAACTCAAAATATCATAACTTCCTCGTTTCTTGGTCTATTTGCATAATTCAAACACCACAGTGTAGGTAATAAAAAGCCCAGCAATATTATAATATAACCAAGGCCGAGCACGCGGCGCCAGATTTTTATTTTATTTATTTTTTTTATTTTACCGCAGGTGCTGCTGTGCTACGGGGGGAGCTGTATGTATATATGTATGCGTGACGCATTTAATGCACGAGACAAAGCCAACACATATGTTGTCACTCCCCACGAATAGTTTAAAATGTTTGCATACCTCCGATTTTCCTCCAAATTTGCTCAAAGTTAATTCTCCTGTTTTTTTTTCTTTGCTTCTTCACGCTCCATGTTGCACTTAATCTACTGAATAGTAGGCTACAGCGCGCACAGCAGGTGTGATGCTTCACGCATGCGATACTGCGAGTGGACGAGACGCTGCGCATGACACGCGACGTGCTTTATCAAGGGCCCGACCCGACCCGACCCGGCCCGAGGACGATGGCGGGAAATATCGGCAGAGAAGATCGAAGCTCTAATCCTGCTCCAGTTTTTCATTATGATTTAAAATAAATTAAGACTACTACTCCATAATTCTATTTATTTCAGTTAGGATGAAAAATGACTCACCTTGGATGATATGGAAGTCAAGTTATTTTCCCACCACTGGCATAGTTTCATCAAGAAGGGCCGCCCATTAGTAAAAATACCTACAAAATAGACAATTATTTATTTCTCAACAGTAATATTAATTGAATGTTAATTATCATTTAGAAAACAATAAATGCATGCATGTTGAATTTTTTTTTAAGAATAAACATCAGTAGGCCAAAGAAATTCATTTTCAGAACACACAACAATGAGGCCTACAAGTACATTCTTGGATATTACAATCTGAGAACAGATGAATACAAACATCTGAACATTTTTTTAAAAAAAATAATCAGCCTTTTAAAAATATGATATCATATCAAAAGTATATAATTATATTTATTTATTTTTAAGTATAATATGATATTTATATTATATTTCAAATAGTAATATACAATATATACCTGTAAGCCTACAAGTACTACAGAAATTTGGTTGTTTTTGCTGCTTTAATTTACTTTTGAAAAAAAAAAAACATATTTCAGTAATTGTGAAAATAATTCAATTTTACCAACTCTGTGCAGAATAATACAGCACACATGGGCTGAAATTTTTGTCAGATTTGTCCAATCAGCTTGCCAGAAATGGGTCACGTGACCTAGCAGGCAACCAGAAGCACAGTTGTTCCTAAACGAATCCATAACCATCCATGGTATTTATTTATATGTTTGACAAAATTATGGCAATAATGTAATCTAGAGATTCTAAACCTTGGTTCTGTGTGATTACTTTGAAAAATACTGCAGGGATTGATGAAAACTGGCAGAAGTTTGGGAAGGCAGTATGATTGAATGGCCGATTCTGCTTTTGACAAAAACGTCGCTTGTGGATCGTAAAAAAAAAACAAAAAAACACACACATGCGAATGTTACAATAAATCCCAAATTTCACCTAATTCAAGTTAAATGTATATTCTATCAAAAGTATTGGGTTTAAAAAAATAAAAAAAAACACCTTCATAGCGGATTTTGATGCCAAACACGAGAGAAATGTTGCTTCGCTTATAACTTTCTTCTTATGACAGCCATCTCTGAAATTCGAATGTGAGAATCAACATGAAGTAATTTACGTCACTAGTATATGGGCTTTAGAGGTATTCACAAAGCAAAGAGAAGACATATTTCCTAAGTCACCGACGCGTCTGGCACTGCTTAACTGCTGGGAACACAGCCGCGGGAACAAAGCGCTCGTGCGTATATAGGTCAATTTGTCACATACCTACAGTAGGGTTACAAAGTTTTACTTATCTGGTGTTTTGGAGTGTTTTGGGGCCCTGACATCTGTGGTTTATTTATAAAGACAGCAACCATTTAAAAATGGGTTTCGCTGATTTCGGAGACGGTCATCTCCACACGATCAGTGGGAGCTCAGTGCACATTTATTCGCTGAGAGCATTCTCACCCCGGCTAGTCCTTCTGATATTTGCATCTGACTCTGATGTCTCTTTAGTGGTTAAACATAAAATATAATTTGTTTTGGGTTAATCTAACAGGGACTCTTTGGTCTGTATTCAAATTCAACTAGAAGGATACAATCTTTATTTTATCTTTAATTAAAATTTAGTCGCTTTTGGTTGTCAATAAATAACACGTAAATACATAATTTGACATGGATAAGCCATAGGAGGGCGGGCCCCCAGGTTACAAGCTGGACCAGGTCTAGGTTTCAATAACACACGTTGAACTAAAGCACACTGCTTTTATGGTAGAACAAACACTACAAACTCAGCAGTCATGCTCTTTGATGCATCCAGAACTTTGAAAAAGTACTACCTCACCTGCAGGGACTTTCTGAGGGACATTTTTTACCTGGAACTTTTAGATCCTGATTCCTCCGGTGGACCGAGTACCAGCCCGAAGTCCCTAGTTCCTGTGGTGGAAATGTGGTATTAGAGTGGCCTTTTATTGTGGCCAGCCTGAGGCACACCTGTGTAATAATCATGCTAGGGCTGGGCGATATAGCCTAAAAATAAAATATCCGATTTTATTTTTTTAATTCGATTTCCGATTTCCCCCCCTACTTAAGGAAAGCAATAAGTACAAACAGCAGACAACTTAAAGGTGCTGTAGGGAACTTTTGTAAAAAAAAATATTTTTTACATATTTGTTAAACCTGTCATTATATCCTGACAGTAGAATATGAGACAGATAATCTGTGAAAAAAATCAAGCTCCTCTGGCTCCTCCCAGTGGTCCTATTGCCATTTGCAGAAACTCCATCGTTCCCGGTAAAAAATAACCAATCAGAGCTGAGGTCCGTAACTTTGTTTGTGTTCAAAATGTAGAAAAATGTATATAATAAGCGAGTACACGATGAATCCATTTTCCAAACCGTGTTTTTGGCTCGTCCAGAATCACTAGGCTGCACCTATAATAAGTGTTTATATTCTGACTATTTTAGATTGCTTCAGGGGTACCATGGCGGAGTAACCCAGTACCTTTGTGATTCTTCATAGACATAAACAGAGAGAAGTAGTTCCGGCTACGATGATCTTCCGCAAGATGCAGGCAGTTCCGTTTATTAACCGCTAGAGCGTCAAAAGTTCCCTACCGCAGCTTTAAAGCAAATTTTGCTTTTATTTAATCAAAAGTAGGGCTGTTCCGTTCACGATCGGCCGATCGTTAATGCGCATCTCATCAGTAAAGCCGGTTTTCTAATCAGCGGTAAATTCCCTCAGGTGCGTGATTTCACATCGAGCAGCTGTTACTAAACAGAGCCGTTTGTTAACTGAGAAGATGCGCAAATAAACGCTGAAAATTAACGTGGATTTACGCATCTTCTCAGTTATGGCTCCTTGTAGTAACAGCTGCTCGTTGTGAAATCATGCACCTGAGGGAACTTACCGCTGATTAAAAAACCGGCTTTACTGACGAGATGCGCATTAACGATCGGCCCTAATCAAAAGCAAGACAAATGTAACCCCCATTTTCATATTCGGCTGGTGCTGCTGCTTTTGACTGGGGTCTCTTGCTCCACGTCTGTCGCAGCAAACCCATACCAGTTCCAAACAACAGATGATTTTATTCCTTTCTTGGGACCAAACTTCCAACTCTCACCGGTAGCCATGTTGTCGCTTGCTGTTTTATGTGTGCTATGATGTTGTTGTTTTTGTTGTTGCTTGCCATACTGCCATGTGAAACTAACGCTAGAGAAGCTCCGGGGAGCCAAAAATGCGCCATTACACAAAAACTCGATTTACTTATTTTTTAAATCGCCTGTAACAAAAAACTCTAATTAATTAATTAAATCGATTTTTCGCCCAGGCCTAAATCATGCTGTCTAATCAGCATCTTGATATGCCACACCTGTGAGGTGGATGGATTATCTCAGTAGAGGAGAAGGGCTAATTAAAGTGAAAGTGACATTCAGCCAAGTATGGTGACCCATACTCAGAATTTGTGCTCTGCATTTAACCCATCCGAAATGCACAAACACCGTGAACACACACCTGGAGCAGTGGGCAGCCATTTATGCTGCGGCGCCCGGGGAGCAGTTGGGGGTTCGATGCCTTGCTCAAGGGCACCTAAGACGTGGTATTGAGGGTGGAGAAGAGAACACTTCCCCCACCTACAATTCCTGCCGGCCCGAGACTCTAACTCACAACCCTTCGATTGTGAGTCCGATTCTCTAACACTAGGCCACGACTTCCTATAATTAAAACAGATTTTAGACTTGAACAGTGTGTCGGCATTAAGGACAAAGCTCTTAAATGGTTTCAATAATATTTGACATACAGAAGTTTTCACCTTGGTGAATTTTCATCAACTACTGCCCCTCTTTTTGTGGCATCCCCCAAGCGTCAGTAATGGGCCCTATGTTATTTTGTTCGTACATGCTGCTCTTAGGGTTTTTTCTAGAAAGCACAATATCAATTTCCACTGTTATGCAGATGATGTACAAATTTATTTGCCTGTCAAAGCAAATGACAAAGGTTATTCTGGATATTCTGGCTGGATCAGAACTTTCTTTGTCTTAATGAAAATTAGACTGAGATTGTTGTGTTTGGTAGTCCTGGGTATTTAAGGGCTTGTGTAGATGCACTTGGTAATTTAGGTGTGTATGTTTGTCTATTTACCAAGAATCTCAGTGTGATTTTTGACAGTGCTTTTAAATTTGAAAAATAGAGTAGTTCCTTTGTAAATGCCAGTTTCTTCAACTGAGACTATTGGCTAAAGTCAAGCCCTACCTTCCACGTAAGGAGTTTGAAAGTGTAATTCATGTTTTTATAACACCTAGACTAGACTACTGTAACTCTTTAAAGGGGGGGTGAAATGCTATTTCATGCATACTGAGTTTTTTACACTGTTAAAGAGTTGGATTCCCATGCTAAACATGGACAAAGTTTCAAAAATTAATTTGTACGTTTGAAGGAGTATTTTTGTTCCCAAAATACTCCTTACGGTTTGTCACAAGTTTCGTAAAGTTTTTTTCGAGTATGGCTCTGTGTGACGTTATATGGATGGGAATTTCCTTATATGGGTCCTAAGGAACGTCTGCCGGAAGAGCTGCGCGCTCCCGTATAGCAGAGCACTGAGAGCACAGACATTCACTGATCAGAGCGAGAGCGTCGCGAAATGTCACAAAAGAAGTGTATTTTTGGTTGCCAGGGCAAGACAACCCTGCACAGATTACCAAAAAAAAAAAAAACAGCATTAAGGGACCAGTGGATGGAGTTTATTTTTAAAGAGCATCAACGGAGTTGTGCAAGTGTTTGTGTTTGTTCCCTGCATTTCGAAGATGCTTGTTTTACAAACAAGGCCCAGTTTGACGACGGATTTGCGAATCGTTTATTTCTTAAGGATGATGCAATCCTAACAAAAAAGGGTCACGATCGTGTATTGGAACCGCAGGCGGTGAGTAAAACTGCTTAAAATATCTCTGCCTCCTTGTTAGTGCGTCCGCCTCCCATGCCGGAGACCCGGGTTCGAGCCCCGCTCGGAGCAAGTCGTTGCTGCTGCTGCTCTCGTTCAGTTTCAGCCTCGGGATCTGAATCATAAATTCAGATCATAAATAAACGGCTGAATCTGACTGTTAGCCATGGTTTGTTTTGGATGATGTTTTTTTTTCCTCACGGTAATGTCACAACTTCCAAACGCTCTCAACGCAAAAGCCTACTGGCGCTCGTGATTCTTTAGCTCCGCCCACACGTCACGCCTCCAGCCGGTCGTGTTTTTCAAGTCGAAAAATCGGTACAGACTATCTTTCTCTTATGAATATAATAAAACTAAAGACTTTTTGGAGTTATGAAGGATGCAGTACTACTCTATAGGTACTCAAGATTAACAGGATATTGTGTGAAAACGAGCATTTCACCCCCCCCTTTAAATGTTGGTTTGGATCAGTCATATCTTCAGCGCTTACAGTTAGTCCAAAATGCAGCAGCTCGGCTTTTAACTGGGACTAAAGAGTATGAGCACATTACCCCTGTCCTATCTTCTCTACATTGGCTTCCTGTCCTCTTCAGGATTGATTTCAAGATTTTATTGTTTGTTTTTAAGATTTTAAATGGGTTGGTGCCTGTGTATTTATCAGAGCTTTTACATGTCCACGCTCGTGTTAAAGCACTGAGGTCATCCAATCAGGTGCTCCTCAATGTACAGAGAACTAGGTTGAAAAATAACGGTGACCAAGCTTTTTCAGTGGTGGCACCTAATTTGTGGAATAGTTTACCTGTAAACATAAGAACTGCTCAGACTGTTGGAATTTTTAAGTCATTACTTAAGACACACCTGTATTGGCTTTTATTTCAAGCTGAGATGAGACATTGTGATGTTTTTACTGTATTTGTCTAATTTGTGTGTGACTTTTTATTTTTATTTTCCGGACATTAAGCACTTTAATCAACCATGGTGATTTTATATGTGCTGTATAAATAAATTAAACCGAACTGAACTGAACAAAGACCCTTGGGTCAAATTGACTCCAAAGTACAACGATGCTTCAAAATGTGTAGAGGGCATTGAAAAAATAACATCATGTTCATTTTATGTTATTTTATCGAGTTGTTCCCATACAATCTGAAGCAACGAAAATTAATTGTGTATTTACAGATGTTAAACATTGAATGGGGTCACTTTTATGTTCACTTTTTTTAACAAGTTACCAAAAATAATTTTTACTTTTATTTCAGAGTTAATTGAAGAAAAAGAGGAGAATGAAGAATCAAATGAAGTTGAGGAGAAAAATCATTTCAAAACTGGAGGAAAACCAATGAGTTGCACTCAAACCAAACAGAAAGATTTAAAGAAAAAAAGAGTCAAGAAATCTTTCACCTGCACTCAGTGTGGAAAGAGATTCACACACAAAACAGGTTTTGAGCGTCACATGAGAATTCATACTGGAGCAAAACCATTCTCTTGTGATCAGTGCGGGAAGTGTTTCAAACAATCCGCAAACCTGAAGAGACACATGAACATCCACACTGGTGAGAAGCAGCACTCATGTGATCAATGCGGTAAAATGTTTTTATGGGTTTCACTTCTGAAGAAACACTTAAAAGATCATGCAGAGGAGGAGCCACATCCAAGTCATTTGTGTGGTAAGAGGTTTTTGCATCTGCAAAGTTTTAAAGTACATAAGAAAACACATACTGCTGATACAGAGTACATGTGCTTTGAGTGTGAAAAGACTTTTAGTTCAGTGAGCAGTTTAAAACAGCACCAGAGGATCCACACTGGAGAGAAACCTTATAAGTGTTCACACTGTGACAAGAGATTCAGTCAGTCATCAAATCTGAAAAGACATGAGAGGATCCACACTGGAGAGAAACCTTATAAGTGTTCACACTGTTACAAGAGATTCAGTGATTCGGCAAGTCTGAAAAAACATGAGAGGATCCACACTGGCGAGAAACCTTATAAGTGTTCACACTGTGACGAGAGATTTAGTGATTTGTCAAGTCTGAAAAGACATGAGAGTATTCACACTAGCAAGAAACCTTATAAGTGTTCACACTGTGACAAGAGATTCAGTGATTCAGCAAGTCTGGAAAGACATGAGAGGATCCACACTGGCGAGAAACCTTATAAGTGTTCACAATGTGACGAGAGATTCAGTCAGTCATCAATTCTGAAAACACATGAGAGGATTCACACTGGAGAGAAACCTTATAAGTGTTCACACTGTGACAAGAGATTCAGTCAGTCAGCAAATCTGAAAACACATGAGAGTATTCACACTGGCAAGAAACCTTATAAGTGTTCACACTGTGACAAGCGATTCAGTGTTTCATCAAGTCTGAAAAAACACGAGAGGATCCACACTGGCGAGAAACCTTATAAGTGTTCACACTGTGACGAGAGATTCAGTCAGTCATCAAATCTGAAATCACATGAGATGATCCACACTGGAGTGAAACCTTATAAGTGTTCACATTGTGACAAGAGATACAGTCAGTCAGCAAATCTGAAAGCACATGAGAGTATTCACACTGGAGAGAAACCTTATAAGTGTTCACACTGTGACAAGAGATTCAGTGTGTCATCAAGTCTGAAAAAACACGAGAGTGTTCACACTGGAGAGAAACCTTATAAGTGTTCACACTGTGACAAGAGATTCAGTGATTCATCAAATCTGAAAAAACACGAGAGGATTCACACTGGAGAGGAACCGTATCACTGCACTGTACGTGGGAAGCATTTAATTTAGTCATTTGTTATACACAGTCATATAAAACAATCACAGTAAGGCCCCGTACAAACGGAGACACGTTTAGCTGTATATGTACATTTTTCCTGTGGTATATATATTTTGTCCAGACAAATCAGGTGTTTTGGGAGAGTGAAATCCCTATTTCTTGAAACCGGTTCCCAGAGTGGATAAATCTTAAAATGACACCTTTGCATTTTTGTGAAACAATGATGTCATCACCCCACGTCTCAACCCTACGTAATGTAACACAAACACCAACAACAATGGAGAACTACATGTTTGTGTTCATGCTGCAGAAGAGCAAAGAGAATAGATGAGTGTCAGCGAAAGTGAACTAGACTTTCAGTGAAAATGTTCTTTGATAATGTAAATGTTCTCTGCTCTGTTTCTGTACAGTGAAAGTGATATGATTAGCAGGGGCGGGTTTAGTGATTTGGGGGCCCCAAGCAAAATACAGGAATTGGGCCCTATACACTAAACAATTGTCTACACAATCCAAGGTTGATAAAATTATAAACTTTAAAATACATTTATTTTATTTATTTTAATTAGAAATTTAAACTTAACTGAAGGAAATTATACATTTAGATGCTTGAGGATTATTTCAAGCAAACATGAAGTTTGCTTGTGTGGAAAGTAACTGCATGATTCCTTCACAGAAATGAGTGAGCACCATTTAAAACAATAAACATATAATACACACTGTTGCTTATTATTAAAATACAGCTTCAGATGCATGACATTTTCATTTGTAGGGTCCTATGAAATCCATTTTAATTGTTACCAAGTTAAGATCCAAAATCCATATTTTTTTTTTTTTTCGGTTCAAAATTTTCGGAATTAAAATAAATTATTATGGCCCAAATTCTGTGCTTCTTTTTATTTTAATGGTTTATTCAAAAACATATCTATTGAACTGAATTAAAAAAAACAAAACAGCTTGATGTATTAATTTGTATACAAATCAAATGAAGGCCAAAAAAAAATCTATCTTTAATTGCAATAAACATCAAACAAACCCTTTTTGTACAAAGTGCTACACAACCACGAGTCTGTGCCATTTATCTGACCATCTGCATTAAACAGTGAATACATTTTTTTATTAATGTACTCCAGAATATTTTCCCTGTTTTCTGTATCGCAGAAATCCTATTATTGCTACAAGAAGCACATTCAACGCAGATGTAATAAACACCACAAACAACTTGTGCTTCCATGCTGAACACACATCTCATATATAAAAATAATTTTGGGGGTGCTTGGTTTTTTTAGGCAGTCGTTAACCTTCATTAACCTTTGCCTTATGGTTAAGTCCGCCAGTTTTTTTATGCATAGTTATTAGATTACATTGTTATGTTACTTCAATCATTGCCCACAATAGCCTAGATAAATTGTTTTTTTAGTCATCTTTATTTAATTTATGAAACTGATAACCGCTAAATCAGTGAGTGAAAGACATTGTCTAGAAATGTACAATGTTAAAACATGTGAAAGCTCACGTCTCACTTGTTGGTTTTGTTGATTTTTTTTTTCAGTTTACAATACTAATGTTAGTGTAGTATAACTGTGACATATACCCTGTACATGTAATGTAATTTGAATATAGACCTACATTAAAATTAAGTTGTTTCATTGTTTTCTCTGTTCAACCCCAACATTTGAGCTTTTTTGTGCTTCAGCTAGGTCAGATCACAGCTCATTCGCTTTGAAATGCTGGGAAAAAATCAAAATAATACATATTTAACCTTTTCAGTGATGAGATTAAAATATTCTAGTGGTCCCCCCAGAGTAAGTTTTTTTTTTTTTTTCTCAGTTATTTTTATTACCATTTTCCAACAGTTTTATACAAATCACTTACATATATACAATTTGTATATGTATGACTGTAAACAAAAAACAAAAAAACACAACCAAAGCAAAAAAAAAAAAAAAAACCTGCACATACATTAAGTATTAAGTAAAAATATATCAAATCAAGCAATAGGAGGGCCGTCCAAATTTACTCATTATAATAATTAATAAAAGGTTGCCAAATTGAGTAAAATGTTTGTTCCTTCTTCCTTAAAGAATATTTAATTTTTTCTAATTGTAAATATTGCATTACGTCTCTAAGAAGGTTTTGATGAGTAGGAGGAATTTTATTTTTCCAGTTTAGTAAAATTAGACGTCTAGCTAGCAACATCACAAAGCACAATACATTAATTTGTGAGCTGCTCAAATGTATACCTGTAGGTACAACACCAAATAGTGACATTACTGGATCTGCTGGGAGTCTAACATTAAAAATTGTTGACAAAGTCTCAATTATTTTAGACCAATAGAGGGTAATGTGGGAACAGTTCCAAAATGTGTGTGATAATGAAGCAGGAGCATAGCCACAACGTTCACAAGAGGCGTCCACTCCCGGAAACATCCTGGACAGTTTTTGTTTAGAAAGGTGCAATCGGTGCAGGATTTTAAACTGCAGCAGACCGTGTCTGATACAAACTGAAGAGGAGTGGACCCGCTCTTGAGCTTCGATCCATTGGTCATCTGTGATGTTTATTCCTAAGTCTTCACTCCAAGCATCCTTTATATGGTCAAGTGTAGTTGTACAATCTATCTGTGAAAGGTAATTATACACATTTCAGGCTGATTGGGAAAGGAGGAAAATGTTACTTTAGTAAAGTTGCGAATTTGCAAGTATTTAAAAAAGTCCTTGTTATCAATATTAAATTTATGTATTAATTGTTCAAATGTTGGAAATATTTTGTCAATAAAGAGGTCTATAATTGTGTGCACTCCTTTAAGGTCCCATTGTTGAAATGCTTGACCTGAAAACAGCTTATGTGCTTGATTACCAGTTATTGGTGTAAGGACTGAACATTGATTCCACTGAAAATGTCTTCTAATCTGAGACCAAATTTTTAGTGAGTGAGACACAACAGAATTTTGAGCCTTAAATTTAGAAAGATCAGAGGTATAATGTATCAGTGATCTCAGTGTATTAGGAGAAAAAGCTTGATTTTCCATCTGTTCCCAATCAGGTTTGAGAGATCCATTCCAAAATGACATACATCGAATATTGCAGGACCAATAATAGAGCCAGAAGTTGGGCAATCCCATTCCTCCCATGGATTTGGGTCTTTGTAAAAAGGATTTTTTAATTCTTGGTGTCTTTTTATTCCAAATAAAGGACGCAATTAAAGAATCTATTTTGGTAAAAAATTTCTTATTAATCAAAATTGGAACACACTGAAATAAAAATAAATATTTCGGCAAAACATTCATTCTGATAATATTAATTCGGCCAGCGAGAGAGATCGGGAGATTAGACCACCTCTCGATCTGTTGCTCCGTTTGTTTATATAGGTTCACAAAGTTTTTGCTGAAGAGGCCAGATATTTCCTGTGTGATATTTATTCCGAGATATTTAAAACAGTCTGAAACAGCGAACGGAAAAGGGGTGAGCATATGTACTTGATCTTTTGCTTTAGAGCTGATAGGAAATAATATGCTTTTTGACAGGTTAATTTTATATCCTGATACTTTCCCGAAGTCAGATAGCATGGTCATAACTTTTGGTAGAGTCCGAGATGGATCTGAAATATACAGAAGCAGATCGTCCGCATATAAGGACACTTTATGCTCCCTATCTCCTCTTACAATCCCTTTATAAACCCCCATAGAGCGCAGCAAAATAGCAAGAGGTTCTATGACCAGTGCGAACAACAAGGGAGACAAAGGGCAGCCTTGTCGTGTTGAACGGTGAAGAAGAAAAGAGCAAGAGTCCATATTATTTGTGTGAACACATGCTTTAGGCTGAGCATAAAGTAGCTGAATTAAAGAAATGTAGTAGGGGCCAAATCCAAACCTCGACAGGGCCGAGAAGAGAAAATCCCACTCAACCCTGTCGAAGGCCTTCTCGGCATCTAGTGAGACCAATATTTCGGATACTTCTTTATTTGGATTTTGAGTGTAGATAATGTTGAATAGTCGCCTGATGTTAAAAAATAACTGCCTATCTTTAACAAATCCAGTTTGGTCTGGTGACACAACAGTTGGAAGGACCTTTTCCAAACGCATGGCTAAGATCTTTGTCAAAATTTTGTTATCTACATTCAAAAGGCTTATAGGTCTATATGAACCTGGTTCTAGAGGGTCCTTGCCAGATTTATGGATTAAAGTGATGCGTGCATCGTATAATGTTGGAGGTAGAGAATTTATAGTCAATGCTTCATTATAGACACTTAAAAGAAGTGTTGAAATTTGATCTATAAAAGCCTTGTAAAATTCAACACTGTAACCATCAGGGCCAGGGCATTTAGAGTTTTGCATACACTGTATAGCTTGTTTTATTTCTAAGTTTGAAATAGGTTGTTCTAATATTTTTTTGTTTTCTAAACTTATAGTAGGTATCTGAAGGTTATCAAAGAATTGTTCTATTAAATTTGAATCATTATTGGATTCTGAAGAATATAATTTAGAATAGAAATTCTTGAATGTGTCATTTATTACTTTGGGATTGGTTGTTGTCTGACCAGAATCCGTTCGTATCTCTATAATTAACCTTGACGTTGCTTCTTCTTTAATTTGCTGGGCTAATAGTTTACCTGTTTTTTCCCCATACTCATAATTTTTGTGTCTTAATTGTGTCAAGAATTTAGTCGTTTCTGCTGTGTAAAGTAAATTGAGTTCAGTCTGCAATGACTGCTTTCTTTTATAAAGGTCTGGTGTGGGGGAGTTGGCATAAACTCTGTCAATTTCTTTAAGTTCTTGGGTCATTTTCAACTCCTTTTCCCTTCGCTGCTTATTTTTCAAGCTATTCAAGCAAATAATCTGGCCCCTCATGTATGCTTTAAATGTTTCCCACAAGGTGGATCTTTTGATCTCTGGATCATCATTTGTGTGCAAAAAAATATCAATTTGTTTTTGCAGTTCTTCTATTACTTTGTCATCTGATAAAAGAGCATTATTAAACCGCCATTTTTTAGTTGTCGGGACATGCCCCATCTCTATGTGGAATGATACTGGACTATGATCAGATAACATAATAGCTTCATAATCACAATGTTTGATTTTTGTTAAATTTGCATAATCAATTAAGAAGAAATCTATTCTAGAAAACGAATGGTGAACCGGAGAGAAATAAGAATATTTCCTTGTGTTGGGAGATAAAACTCTAAATGGATCAAATAATTTATAGGTATTCATGAGTGTATGAATGGCTTTAGCGGATTTTGATATGTTGGTTTGTTTTTGTGATGATCTATCAATTATTGGATCTAACACCAGATTAAAATCCCCTCCAATAATCAATTTATGAGAGTCCATATTAGGTAATGCTGCAAAGAAAGAGGTAATAAAAGCCTCATCATCAACATTAGGGGCATATACACTAGCTAGAGTAACTGGTTTATTGTACAATTTTCCTGTGACAATAACATATCGTCCTCGAGGATCAGATACTATTTTTGATGCTAAAAAGGGAATTGTTTTCCTAATAATTATAGCTGTGCCTCTGTTTTTTACAGGGAAATAAGAATGAAATATCTGTCCAATCCATTTAGTTCGTAACCGTTTATGGTCCTGATCTCTCAAGTGTGTTTCTTGCAAAAACCCAATATCCATCTCTAATTTTTTAAGATGGGTCAGTACATTTCTTCGTTTAATAGGTCCATTGAGTCCTTTACAATTCCAGGAAATAATTTTGACCAAATTCTTGTGACTAGATGAGTCTAAAATATAATTTTTTGCCATAACCGTTTAGTTGGGAAAAAAAGAAAAGAAAAACAAAATAATTACTCTGTTTTTTTTTTTTTTTTTGGACAGTCTCCAATAAAAATCTAAATTATATTCAATTGTAGTGCAGGTAAAAACACAGAACAAACCAAAGTCCCCAAATACAACAAACCCTGTTCCCACCCTGAACTCCCCTGAACTAGCTACTCTGTCAGAACTACAGAGGAAGCGCGTATTCCCAAAAGAAAGGTTATTTATACATTCAGAGAGGTGTGTGAACATTTGACTTTACCACTAAGCTCCTAAACAAAAAAGAAAGTTAAACCAATTTAGTTTTCCAGACCTTCTTAACCATATTTTGGCCAGTACTTATGTATAATTCCCTAAATTTAAAGCAAGTAAATATTAAAAAAATATATATTAAAAAAATAATAATAATTAAATAGACAAAATAACAGTAATAGTAAAAAAATAATAACAATAATAATAATAATAATTAAAAACATTTGCCGAAGCATATACAGTATTGTTCAAAATAATAGCAGTACAATGTGACTAACCAGAATAATCAAGGTTTTTCGTATATTTTTTTATTGCTACGTGGCAAACAAGTTACCAGTAGGTTCAGTAGATTGTCAGAAAACAAACAAGACCCAGCATTCATGATATGCACGCTCTTAAGGCTGTGCAATTGGGCAATTAGTTGAATTAGTTGAAAGGGATGTGTTCAAAAAAATAGCAGTGTGGCATTCAATCACTGAGGTCATCAATTTTGTGAAGAAACAGGTGTGAATCAGGTGGCCCCTATTTAAGGATGAAGCCAACACTTGTTGAACATGCATTTGAAAGCTGAGGAAAATGGGTCGTTCAAGACATTGTTCAGAAGAACAGCGTACTTTGATTAAAAAGTTGATTAGAGAGGGGAAAACCTATAAAGAGGTGCAAAAAATGATAGGCTGTTCAGCTAAAATGATCTCCAATGCCTTAAAATGGAGAGCAAAACCAGAGAGACGTGGAAGAAAATGGAAGACAACCATCAAAATGGATAGAAGAATAACCAGAATAGCAAAGGCTCAGCCAATGATCACCTCCAGGATGATCAAAGACAGTCTGGAGTTACCTGTAAGTACTGTGACAGTTAGAATACGTCTGTGTGAAGCTAATCTATTTTCAAGAATCCCCCGCAAAGTCCCTCTGTTAAAAAAAAGGCATGTGCAGAAGAGGTTACAATTTGCCAAAGAACACATCAACTGGCCTAAAGAGAAATGGAGGAACATTTTGTGGACTGATGAGAGTAAAATTGTTCTTTTTGGGTCCAAGGGCCACAGGCAGTTTGTGAGACGACCCCCAAACTCTGAATTCAAGCCACAGTACACAGTGAAGACAGTGAAGCATGGAGGTGCAAGCATCATGATATGGGCATGTTTCTCCTACTATGGTGTTGGGCCTATTTATCGCATACCAGGGATCATGGATCAGTTTGCATATGTTAAAATACTTGAAGAGGTCATGTTGCCCTATGCTGAAGAGGACATGCCCTTGAAATGGTTGTTTCAACAAGACAATGACCCAAAACACACTAGTAAACGGGCAAAGTCTTGGTTCCAAACCAACAAAATTAATGTTATGGAGTGGCCAGCCCAATCTCCAGACCTTAATCCAATTGAGAACTTGTGGGGTGATATCAAAAATGCTGTTTCTGAAGCAAAACCAAGAAATGTGAATGAATTGTGGAATGTTGTTAAAGAATCATGGAGTGGAATAACAGCTGAGAGGTGCCACAAGTTGGTTGACTCCATGCCACACAGATGTCAAGCAGTTTTAAAAAACTGTGGTCATACAACTAAATATTAGTTTAGTGATTCACAGGATTGCTAAATCCCAGAAAAAAAAAATGTTTGTACAAAATAGTTTTGAGTTTGTACAGTCAAAGGTAGACACTGCTATTTTTTTGAACACACCCCTTTCAACTAATTGCCCAATTGCACAGCCTTAAGAGCGTGCATATCATGAATGCTGGGTCTTGTTTGTTTTCTGACAATCTACTGAACCTACTGGTAACTTGTTTGCCACGTAGCAATAAAAAATATACTAAAAACCTTGATTATTCTGGTTAGTCACATTGTACTGCTATTATTTTGAACAATACTGTACATACATATTCATAGTAAAGAAATGAAAGAACTAATAAGTAAAAAAAAAAAAAAAAAAAAAATTATATATATAAAAATAAATGAATAAATGATATAAGGATTCACATTCTTTGGGTACCTGGTTGAGAGCCTGTTACTCAGTTCGTGTAGGCCATTGAATTACCACACGCAAGTGTCCAAATTAATGTTTTTACGTTTAATGCTCCTTCAGTGATGACGATTTTTTGCTGTTGATAAACCTCTCCACTGCCTGTGGGTCGGTGAAAGAATTTTTTGAACCATCGGTTGTAATCTCCAGCTTGGCCGGGAAAAACATTCTGTACTGGATTCCAGCGTCACGTAGTTTGGCTTTCACTTGATTAAAGGCTGCTCGTTGTCATCCTACCTCTGGGCTCATATCGGGGAAGATATGAACATGTGTTCCCTCGAAGGACAGCTTGCCTTTGGACCGGGACAACGACATGATCTTTTCTTTATCCGAGTAGTAGTGAAGCCGGGCGATTATGGGTCGGGGCCGTTCACCCTTACGTGGTTTTGGGGCAAGGCTTCTGTGGGCACGATCAATAAGGATGGGGCCGTCAAAGTTTTCTTCACCAAGCACTTTAGACAGAAACTTGGCCACAAAAGCAGTTGGTGTGTTGTTTTCGGACCCCTCTGGGATGTTTAGTATCCTAATGTTTTGGCGGCGGTTCCTGTTCTCCAAATCAATGCATTTTTCCTGAAGTTTCTTATGATCAGCAGCAAGAGATTGGCAAGCATTCTCTAGAGCCACGAGCCTGTCAGAAAATTCTGATCTCAGCTCGGCCCGCAAACTGCCTAGTGAGATTGGGCTTTCTTCTGTTAGCCCCCCGGCTCCACTAGCTTTAGCACCTTCACTTTTTTCTGCGGTGGCAGCGTGGGACTCAACCTCCAGAGTCGTCTGCGTGTATTGTCTACCTTTCCTTTGAGACATTTTAATATCACGGGCGTTGTGGCTCAGTTTGTTTGAAATTAGATGGACTGGAAAATCAAATTTAATACAATTTACACGGAGCTGGTCCTTCGCTCTGCTCACGCCATACGACCGGAAGCGGAAGTCCAGAGTAAGTTTTTTTTTAAGACGACCGTTATTTCACAACGTTCACCTTACTGTTTCCATGGCGACGCGTCAGGCTTGTCACGTGACACACCGCATCTACAGAAACACCGCAGGTGGTTCGCTTTTATTTAAAATATCCACAAACTTGTATACCATGTCATGAACAATCTGATATTTCAGTTCATAAATATGTGTAAATGAGTGTTTGGTAGTTTAAAAACCTTTTCTAAATGATCTTGATCGTGATCTGTAATGTGAGACGGGCGCTGCCATGTTTTTTGCGCGCTGTAGTTCAGAGAGTCCTGTCAGTCGGATTTACAGCACGTGAATTCATCAGTTTCTCCCGGAATACAAGTAATAAGTGGCGGGTGAACTGGGTAATGAACCCAATGAACTTTATAGTTACTTACACTATGTGTATCTGATACGAATAGGGCTTGGGCGGCAAGTTGCATTCTGGGACGTGGCGGCCATGTTGCCAGCTTCGCAAATGTAAACATACAGCCAGTTGAACGAGAAGAGCAGAGTTGGGAGAAAGAAAAAAAGATGTCAAAATCGCGAAAAGGTTGTGGGATTTATAGGGATACGCTAAATAGGGATGCCAGGGACTGGTATGTGGACAAAATCGGCTCTATTAACGGTTTGGATCCTACAAATAGTGGAGTACCGACGGAGACTTGTTGCCGCACATTTGCATTACAGATATCTTCGGCTACCTTATTTGTTTTGTGAGCGCCTACACTTCAGAATAGTTCCGAAGCTACAAGTCAAGTCTCATGTACAGTTCACAAATGGATGGGTTCAGGAGCTGCAAATCATAGAAACGGAACAGCGGCAAAACAGTATACAGTAATCCGGTAAGCTGCGCTCCAACGTTACCTAGCTGCTAGTTTAGTTACCGTTAGTGCTAACAACCATTCACACATGGACTTTTAACAATGTGTTTCAAAAGTGTAGTTAGTAACTGTCCACCCTCCCGTTTTTCCGGGGTTCTCGCGTATTTGAGCTGTTTTCCCGCTGTCTTTCCTTTTTAGTATTTTCCTGTAAAATATCCCGTTAGCCCCTCCATCAGACCTGTCAAGTCTCTGTGTTGTTGTCCTGTTGCTACTCCTTGTCCTTCCAGCGAAACAGATGTTTTCAAACCATCGTTTTGCTTACTTGAAAGCAACCTTAGCGTGATGTTGGGCTTTTTAAGATAGCGTGGTTGTTGTGAGAGCACGATTTCACGCCAATCTGTAACTAAAGTCACGTTAGACCTAGCTTCACAAATCGCTTAACGTTAGTTAATGCAGCAGTTTTATTGTACGAATTTTTGCTGTCAGCAGAGGGCTAGCAACAAAAAGATGAATGTTGAAATTTCCCGTATTTTGGATGAGTAACTCGAGAAATTTCCCTTATTTTCAATGTTGACTTAAGCTATATAAATTAATATTCAGATGTTACGGTCTCCGTAGTCGCGCCTCCATGCAGGAAAGCGGTGTAAAGTTAATCCATTCTCATTTTATTTTCCCCATGGCTATTATGTGTTGCGCTATTACACTAATTCATCAAATTAAGACGCACGGATGAGAGGGAGTACGTCTAAACACTGCGCAGTAGTCCGAGTGGCAGTAAAGGAGGCATTTAACGTGGTAGCCACGCCAAGTAATGACGTCACGATGCCCAAGCCCTATAAAGCACATCTGCAAATTAAATTTGAATGGATTGTTATTGTTGCTTTCATAGACATATGCATGTATTTAGGGAAGTCGTGGCCTAATGGTTAGAGGGTTGGACTCCCAATCGAAGGGTTGTGAGTTCTAGTCTCGGGCCGGACGGAATTGTGGGTGGGGGGAGTGCATGTACAGTTCTCTCTCCACCTTCAATACCACGACTTAGGTGCCCTTGAGCAAGGCATCGAACCCCCAACTGCTCCCCGGGCGCCGCATCATAAATGGCTGCCCACTGCTCCGGGTGTGTGCTCACAGTGTGTGTGTGTGTTCACTGCTCTGTGTGTGTGCATTTCGGATGGGTTAAATGCAGAGCACAAATTCTGAGTGTGGGTCACCATACTTGGCTGAATGTCACTTCACTTTTTTTTATTCTCAAACTCTAAATGTATTGTTTTACTAGTATTTACATGTATTTAAATGTCTGAAACCTAAAATATGCATTATGTGGTTAATACTACTGCATAGTTGTGATATGAATTTACGCTCATTGAGAAAATGTAATACAACAAGCGAATACAAATCAAAAAGTGGCACACTGCAGTGCTGTAATGTAAAATATGTGACCAATAGGACCAATTGTATGCCCATAACATGACTACAGGTATGTACACAGTGTGGGCTGGGTGTGGGCACAGTGGGGAGAGTGTGGGGACAGTGGGGAGAGTCTGGTAACAGTGTGGGCTGGGTGTGGGCACAGTGGGGAGAGTGTGGGCACAGTGGGGGTGGGTGTGGGCACAGTGGGGAGAGTATGGGCACAGTGGGGGCTGGGTGTGGGCACAGTGGGGAGAGTGGGGGACAGTGTGGGCTGGGTATGGACACATTGGGGAGAGTGTGGGCTGGGTGTGGGCACAGTGGGGAAAGTCTGGTAACAGTGTGGGCACAGTGGGGAGGGTGAGGGGACAGTGTGGGCTGGTTGTGGGCACAGTGGGGAGAGTGTGGGCTGGGTGTGGGCACAGTGGGGAGAGCGCGGGGACAGTGTGGGCTGGATGTGGGCACAGTGGGGAGGGTGTGGGGACAGTGTGGGCTGGGTGTGGGCACAGTGGGGAGAGTGTGGGCTGGGTGTGGGCACAGTGGGGAGAGCGCTGGGACAGTGTGGGCTGGGTGTGCACAGTGGGAAGAGCGCGGGGACAGTGTGGGCTGTGTTTGAGCACAGTGGGGAGAGCGCGGGGACAGTGTGGGCTGGATGTGGGCACAGTGGGGAGAGTGTGGGCTGGGTGTGGGCACAGTGGGGAGAGCGCTGGGACAGTGTGGGCTGGGTGTGGGCACAGTGGGAAGAGCGCGGGGACAGTGTGGGCTGGGTGTGGGCACAGTGGGAAGAGCACGGGGACAGTGTGGGCTGTGTTTGAGCACAGTGGGGAGGGTGTGGGGACAGAGTGGGCTGGGTGTGGGCACAGAGGGGAGAGTGTGGGGACAGTGTGGGCACAGTGGGGAGAGCGCGGGGACAGTGGGGAGAGCACGGGGACAGTGTGGGCTGGATGTGAGCACAGTGGGGAGAGCGCGGGGACAGTGTGGGCTGGGTGTGGGCACAGTGGGGAGAGCGCGGGGACAGTGGGGAGGGTGTGGGGACAGTGTGGGCACAGTGGGGAGAGTGTGGGGAGAGTGTGGGGACAGTGTGGGCTGGGAGTGGGCACAGTGGGGAGAGTGTGGGAATACTGTGGGCCAAAAGATTGCCCTCTATTCATCCAAAGTAGCGTCCCAGCTAAAAAATGTGGACCTAAGGCACCAGCAGTCCTCACAGTATGCCCACACTTTGGAGGGAAATGTGGACATAAAGCTGTGTAGGGCCTTTGTGGCCTTAACAGATAAAACTTTGTACCTGCAGTACAAATGCTGCAATATTACTATTAAGTCACATGCAGAATAATTATAAGTAGGAGTAGAAGTAATAAATTAAAGATTCATAAATTTCAAATACTTTTATTTATTCACGGCCATGTAATAAATGAAGAAAAACACTGTTCAAAAGTTTAGGATAGGTAAGATTTGTAAATGTTTTTGAAACAAGTCTCTTATGCTCACCAAAACTACATTTACTGGATAAGAAATACAGTTAAAGCAGTAACATTATGAAATGCTTTCATAATAATGTAATGCTGAATTACAATTTTAAATAACCATAATAAAAAAGTAGTGTTATACTATGATGTTTAATTTTCAGCAGCCATTACTCGTCTTCTGTGTCATACAATCCAAAAGAAATTATTAAAATATTCTGTTTTGGTGCTCAATAAACTTTTTTTTTCTAGTATCTCAAAAACAGTTGTGCTGCTTCATTTTTGGAAACAGTAATACATTTATTTTTTCAGGTTACTTTAGAGGTTTTAAAAGAGCAGCATTTTTTTTTTATATAAGATTTTTGTCCAACAATGTAATTTTTTTACTGTTGCTTTTTATCAGTAATCTTAAAGAAAAAAACTTTCTGACCCCAAACTATTGAACACTAGAATATGTTGAATTAATTTATAAAACAGAATAATGACCAACTAGAAAAAAAGTTTGTTGAGACAAACTTTAAGTTGGCTTGAGAAAGCCTGACCAGAAAGTTTGAAGAAGTTTAAAGAAGTTAGAAGTTTATAGTTTAAAGTTAGATTGATAGATTAGTTGAAAGAAAGAAAGATATATTAGTTAAAAAAGAATGACAGATAGATTAGTTAGAAAGAATGATATAGATAAGCTCAAATAAAAGAATGATAGATTAGCTTGACAGAAAGAATGCATGCGACTAACATGTTTCTAGAATGATTATCAAAGTTACTAGCATGTTGTTAGCATGACTAGCATGTCGCTACCATGTTTTTAGCATGACTAGCATGTTACTAGCATGTATATAGCATGATTAGCATGCGAATAGCATGTCGCTAGCATGTTTATAGTATGATAAGCAAGTTACTAGCATGTGGTTAGCATGACTAGCATGCGACTAGCATGTTATGTTTTTAGCTTTATTAGCATTTGAATAGCACATTGCTAACATGTTTCTAGCATGATTAGCATTTGTTAGCATGTTTCTAACATGATAAGCATGTTGTTAGCATGTTGCTAGCCAGTGTTAATTTTGACACAAAATTTTAATTTAGTTTTAGTCTTAGTCTTTTGACTATAATTCTTTTTAGTTTTAGTCAAGTTTTAGTCATCTAAAACTTAGCATGCAACTAGCATGTTGCTAGCATGATTTTTGCATGATTAGCATGTCTTTAGTATGATTAGCATGTTGCTGGCATGTTTCTAGCATGATTAGCATGTTGTTGGCATGTTTCTAGCATGATTAGCATGTTGCTAACATGTTGCTAGCCAGTGTTAATTTTGACACAAAATTTTAATTTAGTTTTAGTCTTAGTCTTTTGACTATAATTCTTTTTAGTTTTAGTCAAGTTTTAGTCATCTGATTTGTTTTAATTTTAGTCTTATTTTAGTCGACTAAAATTGCTTGGTATTTTAGTCGACTAAAATTGCTTGGTATTTTAGTCGACTAAAATAAGACTAAAATCAATAACAGATTTACTAGACATTTTTTTACAGCTGGTATAGGAAACAAACTTAACCAAAATATATAAAACACAAATTCAACTTTATTTCAACACAACTGTGTCTTTATTTCGATTCAAAAGCTTTTATGCAGCAACAAACACTGTCATGATAATGTAAACAATAACTAGCTGCCAATTGACCATCAATAAAAGAAAAATAAAGTTAGGTCCAGGACCTTAAAGCTTACAGCTGAGCTGAACAATAAGTGCATACATTTAAAGTAAATATTTAATAAGTTGGCAGCTAGGTGGATAAAAAAAGTAACAAGATTTTATAAGGTATTCATTTGTCTAGCAATATTGTATGTTTTAAATACTACAATATTGCTAGATTTGTATGTATAATGATAGGATGTGAACATTCATGTTTCACATGACTAATATAGAAACATTTGTGATATTATCAACAAGTAGAACATTATAAAATATACTAAACATTAGTATTAATCAAATGTATTTATCATGATATTACGTATTAGTATTGTGCTCTCATCTAACTTGAAGAAGGGGCTATTTTACAGTACTTTTCAGTTCATAATATTAAATGCTACAACATCTACGCACTGCACTATTCCAATTTTGCTTAGCTCAATAAACAAAAGAACATCGTTGTAAAATTACATTTGAGAAAATGTCCGGGTGGCTCGTCTGTAAATGTCTTTTCAAATTGGTTGTGTTCTTGCCACGAATGAGCGCTCTGCGTGCTTTACACTTTGTTTTGTTTTGTTCGTCGTCAAACGTGAAGTGAGCTGTGGACATTTTGTCGCTCTTTTAGACAGTAGGGACTTTAAGCAACAGCTGCGAATGGAACGGCTACAGCGACCGGAAGTTTGCCGTCACACCGCTGTAGCCAAGAACGTAAAAGTCAGTAAAGCAACGGTAAAACAGAACAGCGCAACGCAGCATTAATTCATTTATTGAGATCCAAAAAAATATATAATTTAAAAAAGCAAGAGAAGGATTGCTTTTGGCGTTAAATGACAATCTTTTGTCAGAAGAGGAGTTTTTAATATTGTATGATGTAAATAAGTCTAAAAACATAACATTTATTTACCTAACCTCTCACGTTGTAGCGACTCCGGCAAATCAGCTGTTCTCCCGAAAGTAGCAGTTAAATTCGCGCAGGCGCAATGGCGTTTCCGTTCCACCAGAGGCTGTTGCTTAAAGTCCCTATCACCTCTTCGAATGCCGTCTTCCCGGGAGCTCATAAAAACTGAAAACCTTCGTTTCACGTCTCAATAAGTCAGGCTCTGATTGGTTCTCTTCTCTCATGCAGTCTGTTCTGTTTTGCCGGTTCTTTTGCTCATTCCTCGCATCTCTCCCGTCTGCTGATTTGATTTTCGTCACAGTCTATTTTCGTCTCATCCTTTATTTGTTGACGATAATGTCAATCAATTTAGTCATAGTTTTAGTCTCCATCAGTGCCTTCTATTTTAGTTTTCGTTTCGTTTTCGTCGGCAAAAATATATTCGTGACGAAAATAATGACGAAAATATTTAGTCAATGAAATTAACACTGTTGCTAGCATGTTTTTAGCATGATTAGCATATTGCTAACATGTTTCTAGCATTATTAGCATGTTGTTAACATGTCGCTAGCATGTTTCTAGCATGACTAGCATGATTAGCATGCAACTGGCATATCGGTAACATGATTTGCATGTTGCTAGGATGTTTCTAGCATGATTAACATGTTGCTAACATGTCGCTAGCATGTTTCTAGCATTACTAGCATGTTGCTAACATGTTTCTAGCATGATTAGCATGTTGCTAACATGTCGCTAGCATGTTTCTAGCATGACTAGCATGACTAACATGCGACTAGCATGTTGCTAACATGATTTGCATGTTGCTAGGATGTTTCTAGCATGATTAACATGTTGATAACATGTCGCTAGCATGTTTCTAGCATGACTAGCATGATTAGCATGTTTCTAGCATGCAACTGGCACGTCGCTAGCATGTTTCTAACATGATTAACATGTTTCTAGCATGACTAACATGCGACTAGCATGTTGCTAACATGATTTGCATGTTGCTAGGATGTTTCTAGCATGATTGACATGTTGCTAGCATGTTGTTAACATGTTCTAGCAAGATTAGCATGTTACTAGCATGTAGCTAGCATGTAGCTAGCATGTTTCTAGCATGACTAGCATGCGACTAGCATTTTGTTAACATTTTTCTAGCATGATTACCATGCGACTAGCATATTGCTAGCATGTTGCTAGCATGATTTTAGCACGATTAGAATGTTGCTACCATGTTTCTTGTATGATAAGCATGTTGTTAGCATGTTGCTAACATGTTTGTAGGATGACAACCATGCGACTAGTATGTTTCTAGCATGATTAGCATGTTGCTATCATGTTTCTAGCATTACTAGCATTCGACTAGCATGATTTTAGCATGATTAGCATGTTGTTAGCATTTCACTAGCATGTCTCTAGCATGTTTAGCATGTTGCTAGCATGTTGCTAGCATGATTAGCATTCGACTAGCATGTTTTTAATATGATTAACATGTTGCTAGCATGTTTCTAGCATGACTAGCATGCGACTAACATGTTGTTAACATGTTTCTAGCATGATTAGCATGCAACTAGAATGTTGCTAGCATGATTAGCATGTTGCTAGCATGTTTCTAGCATGACTAGCATGCGACTAACATGTTGTTAACATGTTTCTAGCATGATTAGCATGCAACTAGAATGTTGCTAGCATGATTAGCATGTTGCTAGCATGTTTCTAGCATGACTACCATGTGACTAGAATGTTGCTAGCATGATTAACATGTTGCTAGCATGTTGCTAGCTTGTTTCTAGCATGACTAGCATGCGACTAGCAAGTTGTTAGTTTGATTACCATGTTGCTAGCATGATTTTAGCATGATTAACATGTTGTTAACATGTTTTAGCATGACTAGCATGCGACTACCATGTTGCTAGCATGATTTTAGTATGATAAGCATGTTATGATGTTTCTATCATGCCTAGCATGTTTCTAGCATGATTAGCATGTTGTTAACATGTTTCTAGCATGATTTTACTATGATTAGCATGTTGTTAGGATGTTTCTAGCATGCCTAGCATGCGACTAGCAAGTTGTTAGTTTGATTACCATGTTGCTAGCATGATTTTAGCATGATTAACATGTTGTTAACATGTTTTAGCATGACTAGCATGCGACTACCATGTTGCTAGCATGATTTTAGTATGATAAGCATGTTATGATTTTTCTATCATGCCTAGCATGTTTCTAGCATGATTAGCATGTTGTTAACATGTTTCTAGCATGATTTTACTATGATTAGCATGTTGTTATGATGTTTCTAGCATGCCTAGCATGTTTCTAGCATGATTAGCATGTTGCTAGCATGTTTCTAGCATGAATAGCATACGACTAGCATGTTGCTAGCATGTCTCTAGCACGATTAGCATGTTGCTACCATGTTTCTTGTATGATTATCATGTCGTTAGCATGTTGCTAACATGTTTGTAGGATGACAAGCATGCGACTAGTATGTTTCTAGCATGATTATCATGTTGCTATCATGTTTCTAGCATGACTAGCATTTTGCTAGCATGATTTAAGCATGATTAGCATGTCTCTAGCATGATTAGCATGTCTCTAGCATGTTTCTAGCATGACTAGCATGCGACTAGCATGTTGCTAGCATGATTTTAGCATGATTAGCATGTAGCTAGCATGTCACTAGCATGTTTCTAGCATGATTAGCATTCGACTAGCATGTTACTATCATGATTAGCATGCGACTAGCATGACACTAGCATGTTTCTAGGATGATTAGCATGTTGCTAGCATGTTTCTAGCATGAATAGCATACGACTAGCATGTTGCTAGCATTATTTTAACATGATTAACATGTTGCTAGCATGTCTCTAGCACGATTAGCATGTTGCTACCATGTTTCTTGTATGATTATCATGTCGTTAGCATGTTAATAACATGTTTGTAGGATGACAAGCATGCGACTAGTGTTTCTAGCATGATTAGCATGTTGCTATCATGTTTCTAGCATGATTAGCGTGTTGTTAGCATTTTTCTAGCCTGATTAACATGTTGCTAGCATGTTGTTAACATGTTTCTAGCATGATTAGCATGCGACTGACATGTTGCTAGCATTATTAACATGCATGTGACTAGCATGTTTCTAGCATGATTAGTATGTTGCTACCATGTCGCTAACATGTTTATAGCATTATTAGCGTCTTTCTAGCATGACTAGCATGCGACTAGCATGTTTACAGCATTATTAGCATGTTGTTAGCATGTTTCTAGCATGACTAGAATGATTTTAGCATGATTAGCATTTTGTTAGCATGTCTCTAGCATGATTAACATGCGACTAACATGTTGCTAGCATTATTTTAGCATGATTAGCATTTTGCTAGCATGTTTCTACCATGATTAGCATGCGACTAGCATGTTTCTAACATGATTAAAATGTTGCTAGCATTTTTCTAGCATTACTAGCATGCGACTAGCATGTTGTTAGCATGTTTCTAGCATGACTAGCATGTTGCTAACATGATTTTAGCATGATTAACATGTTGCTAGCATGTTGCTAGCTTGTTTCTAGCATGACTAGCATGCAACTAGCAAGTTGCTAGTTTAATTAGCATGTTGCTAGCAATATTTTAGCATGATTAACATGTTATCATATTTATAGCTTGACTAGTACGCGACTAGCATGATTTTAGTATGATTAGCATGTTGTTAGCATGTTTCTAGCATTATTAGCATGTTGCTAGTATGTTTCTAGCATGACTAGCATGCGACTAGCATGTTGCTAGCATGATTTTAGCATGATTAGCATATTATTAGGACAGATAGATAGATTGATAGATAGATATATTTACTATAGTATACCATGATTTACCATGTTCAAGTATGATTTATTGATTCTAGCATGATTTACCGCAGTTTACCATGATTTACTATAGTATACCACGATTTGCCATGTTCTAGTATGATTTATGATAGTTTACTACGATTTACCATAGTTTACCATGATTTACCATAGTTTACCATGATTTACCATGATTTACCATAGTTTACCATGATTTACTATAGTATACCATGATTTACCATGTTCAAGTATGATTTACTGATTCTAGCATGATTTAGCATAGTTTACCATGATTTACCACAATTTACCAGTTTACCATGATTTACTATAGTATTTCCCACGATTTACCATTGTAACAACATTGAGTTTTACAGCATAATTAACTCAAATGATATATAGGGAATTTGAATAATTAATCAGGAATATGATTAATTTATATCTCAGATGACAGTTACATTAAATTTGATTGATTATGAAAAATAGCTCAAATGCCTATACCAATAAATAATCACAGGGCACTGTAACTTACTCATTAATATGTCAATATTCCATTCTTCATACCAATTATTGTGATATCTCTTACTGTAAATTACTGCAAATCAAACAGTGGTATGTCCAGCAAACCACTGTTGACCTATCGATTTTCAATAAAGTTATCACGACTTATAATTCAAGGAAAAGTATTCTCTGGCCATGAAAATATTATCCTATCCTTATGATAAATTTAGTTTCTAAATTTAGAGCTTGTAGCTATAGATCAGACATCTCAGTGACTCATAATGTGAGTGGGGTGGAGTCCAAGCCAATCGTCAGTATATGGGTTTTTAATAATTAAACTAGTAATACATCAAACTACAAATCACACAGAGTAAATATGCGTACGACAATACAAACAGTAAGCTTTACAAGACATAACTGAATCCAAATAAAAGAGAGAGAGAGAGAGAAAATAGAATGAGATCACATAAGGAGCTCAGGTATGGAGACCGGCGCACGCTGGAGCACGTGGTCTTTTGTTCTGTCCTCGCGTGGTATTTGAAAGGTTCGACAAACAATGTTCCAGAATTCGTCTTCCTTGCGTGGAGAGGCAAATAGTTGAATAAACTTAGTAAAGAAAAGAAAAGAAACAACAAAAACGAAAGCTTCCAAAGGAGCCATTAAAATGGCTTTTTCTCTCAGCCCCTGTGCTGAGGGGGTTTGCGCTATGAGCGGGGCCTATGGCCGCGCGGAAGCAACGTTGGTCGCACAGGAGAGCAGCGTGTCCGAGAATGGAGAAGGAGAAGAAGAGAGAGGGCGGACCTTGTTCGGTCGTTCTTATGGCTTGAAATGGTTCACGCCCCTTTTTCGCGTAAACAGCCAATGAAAGTCCGCGATCTGAAGCGGAGGGAAAAGTTCCTTTGTCTCTGTGGAGACAACCCCCTGGAGATCTAGGGCTTGTCCAAATTCCAGGGATTATTCTAGCAAGTTTGTAATTCAGATTACATAATTTTTTCATTACTCTGCTCTAGATAAATGGGTCTGTCAGAGCATGACGATTAGAACAATACTAAACATAATATATATATAAATGATCAAAACATGAAGTTACATTCAAATGCAGAATTACACATATTTAAAGATTTGATTAACACATGATAACACTGCAGATAGTCCCAATTTATATGGGAAATTTCTAATGCACCGCAAAATCAATAACATACACATTAAGACTACATTTGAGTACATTTTACCATTCTTTTGTAAGGATTAGGTTTCCTGTCCTGTGTAGTCCTGTGTGGTCGTAAAGTTTTACGACCTGCAGGGGTGGGGGTTGCAGAAACATGGCTCTCTTTGAGAAAGTTAAAATGAGGAGAGACATTTCCTAAAGTATAAGCTAGCAACTTATACTCTTCACATAACAAGAATTAACCATTTTATGCAATCCATAAACATATTTAAAATACATATTAATAAGGACTTACAAAAGTAAGGAACTTTACGAAAGGTTTCCTTTGTCTCCAGTGTGTTGGAGGAATTTGGGGGGGGGGGGGGGGTTTCAGGTCTCCTTTGAAGCTCGCCCACGTGACTCTGGAATTTCTTGTCGTAAAATAATTTAAGTCCAGCCAGGCTGGCGCCAGGCTGAATTTAACCCATGAATCGATGACCTGCATATGTGTTACACCATGTTCAAGTATGATTTGGAGCTTGGGTCATCTGAACATCCTGTCAATGAAAGTCTATGGGCATTTTTATGATTTGTAATATTAATTTTTAAGAAAACCATAACTCAAACCAGTCTGAAAAGATATAGCACACCGAGTCAGAACAGTATGAAGGTCTGACCCGAGTTTGGAGTATGTAGCTTGAACGGTCTAGGAGGAGTAGGTGTCCAAAAAGTTTCCGGCCAGAAAAATAATAATAACTAGACTTAAAAGTTAGTGAACTAACTTTGATGTTGGCTTGGCCATCTTGGCCATGGGGCAAAAGAGCCACAGTACTTGTGTGCCCAACATTCTTGAGTTGCCCCGCTGCAAAACATAAAAAATAATACTACCATAAAAAATACACCTGCAACAGTCTTTTTCCATGGTCCCTTGCTGTTTTCTTTTTTAATAAAAAGCCTAGGCTATGATAACAGCTACGACAGGGTTGTCTAGCTGAATGCGAAATAAGTCATGCAAAAACCATAATCTCCTAAATACCATTCAATTTAATGTTATTTTAATAGTACTGACAACATATTTTAAGTTATCACACTACTGAAAAATTAAAGAAGGGACAGTATATATAGTATACTTCGGTGAGTCAAGAGCTAAACAAAAAGTCCTGTTTCATTACAAAATACTGTAACTTTTATAAACGTTATACTATCACCACAAAATTTTAATTAATATTTATTAAAAAATAAATATTTCATAAAACTGAAACTTAAATATATTATTTCTATAGGCTATACAAAACAGAAAATAAAAAAGACTAAATAATAAGGCTGAATAAGCTGATCTATAGCATGTTAAATTGTGGTTGCCTGTCTATGAATGGTACACCCCTCTAAGCACACAGAAGTGGTTTGACCCAAGTCCTCAGCAGCCAATGACACTGACCTGTTCAAACTTATTTTTAAGGCATACTTCACGTGTATTTCACGTGTATTTAACGTGTATTTAAAACGTGAAATACAAGTTAAATACACGCTGATTTTTCACGAGTAAACAACGCGTATTTAACGTGTATTTGACCCTCTTGGCCTTCCATACACATTAGAAGGGAGACGTGTAAAAAGGACATCGCGTACTTTATCACAGAATATTTGTTCGGCAGCACTTGTTTGGTTTAAAAGTAGACATGTCAAGCTTTCTATAGATATATCTCTCATGTCTCTTCGTTGAGTATTCATGGAGTTACAGTTCATTTTAATGACGTGTTTGTAAATGAAGATCAACGCAGACCAAGGCTGCAGACAGCACACCTTGTTTGTTATCTTTATTTTATAAGTGCACAAAGTTTTGTTGTTACTATGTTTGTATCAAAAAAAGTAGACCCTTTACAGATTCGATTGATGTATTTCTCTTATCTGTACGATACATCAATAAACATCAATAAATATCAGTGAAATATTGCATATATCAATACAAATTAAAATGTATTTTTATTTTGACACCATTGAGAAGAGACGCAGGATGACTGCTAGGTTGATCACTTACAACAGTGGCGTCCTGGAGGACCAGCTTCCTGCTGAGTTTATCTCCAGTCTGTCCACACACCTGTCTGAAGTGTTTGGTGATCATGAAGACCTCGATCAGCTGCTTCGGCTGTACAGGATTGAGACTGGAGCTTAACTCTGCGATCAGGACTAGATGGCAATCAATACTCAAAAGAGAGAAGACAAACATTATGTTAATGGATTAAAACTAAAGTTAAAAATAAATAATAATATATGGTATATGGCTTAATATCTGAGAATGGATAAGGGAGAAAAAAGAAATGATCACTTAACGTTAAATATTTCATAGGTTTGTATGAAAGAATGTACATACAAATTAACTGTACAGTCAAGAGAAAACTATCAGTTATGAACAGCCCTACATTAATGATAACGAGATTTGATAAGCGTGCGTTTGAAGAAGTCGGAATGACAGCTCATTAAAGCTGCAGTAGGTAACTTTTGTAAATATATATTTTTTACATATTTGTTAAACCTGTCAATATGTCCTGACAGTAGAATATGAGACAGATAATCTGTGAAAAAAATCAAGCTCCTCTGGCTCCTCCCAGTGGTCCTATTGCCATTTGCAGTTACGTAACTTTGTTTGTGTTCAAAATGTAGAAAAATTTATATAATAAGCAAGTACACCATGAATCCATTTTCCAAACCGTGTTTTTAGATTGTCCTGAATCACTAGGGTGCACCTATAATAAGTGTTTATATTCTGACTATTTTAGATTGCTTCGGGGGTACCGCGGCGGAGTAACCCAGTACCTTTGTGATTCTTCATAGATATAAACAGAGAGAAGTAGTTCCGGCTACGATGTTCTTCCGCAAGACGCAAGCAGTTCTGTTTATTAACCGCTAGAGCATCAAAAGTTTCCTACCGCAGCTTTAACTATGCAGAGTTCCGGCAGTTTCTGCTCTCACTGGCTAGAATTAATCAGGTGCTGAAGAGCTGACACAAATTTAATGTATTATATTCATAGACTGTATAAAAACATGGACGTAGTGTCCGTGACGTCACCCGTAGACTCCTGAAGAGAAGGTGTTTCTCAATGTCAAGGAAGGATCCTCGGAAGCCAGTATTTCGAGGATGCTACGTCATCGACATCCGTCGAAGGACTGTTCCAATGTCGTGGATCCTCGGAATTTCAACCAAGTACTGAGTCCTTCGTTCCAAGAATATCCCATACACAGGAAAGGATGCATATGTGTATCCTTCACTCTTTGCGCTCTGAAATCACCCACAATCCTATGCGCGCAGCTTTGCTATCTTGTTCAAAGATTCAAAAATGTCGAACGTTAGCAGAGTCGGAGCGTTAACGGTTTGTATTTACGTTACCAAACATTTGTTATAAATTATAAATTATATAGTATTATAATTTGTTATAAATTATTAGTAAATATAATAAAGTTTAACGTTTTAACGTCTTGGCAGCGCGTCACCGCGCGACTCTCCCGGACAATCAAAAATGGGCAAAAAGGCGGGAGCTAGTTGCTGAAGCCACACCCACCTAGCACGACGGCAGTGTCAGCAGCGGCAATCCACCTGTCACTCAAGTGGCTATGCCCTTAATTATGCAGAACTTTAAGTCTTAATATAATGTAAACGGATGAGTTATAAAAACATTCACCCCCCCTCACAGTTTTCATGAAGGGCAAAATTAGCTATTTAGACCAAAATCATTTTTTGCACCAGGCTGTAAACATGTTCTTCCTGCTGTAAAGTTGGGCTTTCTAACATGGGGAGTCTATGGGACTGACTCCCTTTTGCAACCAGCCTCAAGCGGCCAGTCGATGAATTGCAGTTTTAATCACTTCCCTATTGGCCTCATGAGAGAGAGCGGGAGGTTGGCGCTCGAATATATTATTAAATATTACTTTTTCCTTTCAGAAATATTTGATAATTAAACGATCGATCATGAAACGTATCCAAAATAAATAAATTTTTTTTTTTTTTTTACATAATATATGTGTGTGATGTGTATATTTATTATGTATATATGTTTATCAATTTGCACTGGCTATAAATTGCTGCTCACATAAAATTCAAGGCATTGATGTTTGCATACAAAACCAACACTGGCTCTGAACCCCTTTACCTAAATGTGTTACTTCAGACTTATGTTCTTCTAGAAGCTTGCGTGTCACTTTTACAGACTTTTAAATTAAATGTTCCCTCCTGGTTGAATGACCTCCCCATCTCAATCCCAGCAGCTCAGTCCTTAGCCATCTTCAAGAATCGGCTTAAAACACATCTCTTCCATCTTTATTTGACCCTCTAACTTTAGCACTCACTATTCTTATTGTATTCTTAAAAAAAGTTCCCCATTTAGACTTAAACTCTATTAATTTACTTGTTTTCTCAAAATAAATATATAACACTAACTGTTCTATTCTTTTTGCATTCCATTTTCTTTTTATTTATTATACAATTAACAAAAGCAAATAGGCCTCTAACACTAGCTTACTCTATTCTACCTGTTTTCTTTTTATTATATAATTAAAAAAAACTTGCTACATGTACTGCGTTTAAGCTAACTGAGACTTGTTATAGCACTTATTATATATCATTGCTCTTTTGTTGTTTTTGATTGCTACCATTGTCCTCATTTGTGAGTCGCTTTGGATAAAAGCGTCTGCTAAATAACTAAATGTAAATGGATATAAATACAAACACATGCATGTATATATTTAAGAAAAATGTTATGTTGATATATTAAATATATTTAAATATAAAATATAAGAATGTAAATATAAAAACGTATATACACATGTAAATATATAGGCCTAGAGTAAAAAAATATATAAATATATACTGTATGTGTGTGCATTTATTTTATACATATTTAAAATACACACTACACATATTATGTAAACAAAAATGTATATAATTAAAAAAATATATACAATTAATGGCTATTAGTGCTGTAAAACAATTAATCACTATTAATCACATCCAAACTAAATGTTTTTGTTTACATAAATATTTTCTACATTTATTATGTATATAAATACAAACATTTATTTATATATAAATATATTTAATATAAAAACATTGATTTTTTTTCTTAAATACATGCATGTGTGTATATTTATATATACATAATAAATATACACTTAACACAAATATATATTATAAAAAAATAAAAAAAACAGTGTGCCCACAGAAAATCTCCATAGGGCCCCAAATGACCAAACTGCTATGGGCCCTGCATGGGCTAACCCACAAGGGGCCCCAAGCGGGTTTCGTGTGGGTAAGACCACAGTGGGCTTGCCCACACGAAACCCACTTGGGGCCCCCTGTGGGCAAATCTGCTGTGGGTTTAGTGTCACATGGGTTTAGTGTGAGTTTGCTCTGCCCACACGGTCCCACAGAAAACCCGCAGTGGGCCCACGTGGGCATGTTTGCTGGGATGAGATCATGTTCTATTTCACCCCCAAAACAAAATCAAGACTTTGTAAAAGAACATAGACTCCTTTTAAAAGTAAATCACTTCTGTGTCTTTTTAAAAGCAGGGCTAGATTTACCTCTAATCATCACACACAAGCAAAACTCATTTTAGTTTCCCTTTCATAGGTCACTTCGATGCTGCGGTGACGTCACCACGTATGGGAACACCTTCGGTGTGACGAATGTCTGAAGCCCTATACCATCCCGCCAATCCTATTGGCCAAATAGCGCTTAGCACCGCCCTGCGCATGCGTACGCATCGTATACCCGGGTGCCGCGCGCCAATTTGCTCAGATTTCATTCCTTCAGGAATAGGGAATCATCTGTGCCCTATCATCTCGCGTTCTCCAGCGATTTTCTTTGAGCAGTGTTTAATTCCTCTTTCGCGGACGCGATGAGTCAACGAAAGGTAAGAGCCGTATAATGGGTTTATCACAGGGAGGCACTCATGAGAGATGAGAGCTTCGAACTCAGAGTAGGCTCTGGCCGGCATACGCGGTTCTCATATGCGGTTCTCTCCCTCCGAGCGGACAGGAGAAACACGCCTCCCCTTCCTCAGTGTGCTATTATGTGGCTATCCGCGCGGTGGATAAACTACCCTTCTCACGGACCTCCACCAAGAGGTTTCGAGGTCCTGGAAGCAGCCTTAATCAGCGCATATCACGAACGGCGCGGGTTTTTGCCACGATTAAGTGACATGGCAGACTGCTATTATATAGCTATGCCGTTTGACTACCTCTCTAGCCGAACGAATCGCGCCGAACTCCGCCGCGACCTAAGTCTCGTCGAAGACGTATCGAGTCGTGTCTATTTCGGCAAATTTTATTCTCTCTTAACCCCACGATCTAACATTGACTGTCTCGCAGCACAGGCACTTCGAGCGTCACTGAACTGAGCTGTTATGGCGAATATGGCCAATTTATGAGGGCTCACACAGCTGCCGCGTTTTCGCTAGCGGCGTGGCCCTATGTTTATTTTGTTGGATTAAGTCCTGCCGTGGACACGCTTCAGGATTATACACAACGAAACGCAGCGAGTTTGACTCATGCACTTTCCTTCAATGTTTACCAGGGTCTGTGCCCTCCACTAAAGAGTGCTGTTGGACTGCTAATGCACATCCAACCCTCTCACTGCAGTCCCCACACTCTAACATTGACTGTCTCGCAGCAAAGGCACCTCGAGCATCAGTGGATTGAGCTATCATTTGAGCGCCCCCTCAGACACTCTGCACAATCCAGCCTTCAGAGTCTGAGGGACGGCACAAGAGGCTGGCAAATATGGCCAGTTTATGACGGCTCATACAGCTGCCGCGTTCTCGCTAGCGGCGTGGGCCGATGTTTATCTTGTTGGGTTAAATCCTGCCGTGGACACGCTTCAGGATTATACACAACGAAACGCAGCGAGTTTGACGCATGCGCTTTCCTTCAATGTTTGCCAGGGTCTGTGCCCTCCACTAGAGAGTGCTGTTGGACTGCTAATGCACATCCGACCCTCTCACTGCAGTCCCCATGCTCTAACATTGACTGTCTCGCAGCAAAGCCACCTCGAGCATCATTGGATTGAGCTATCATTTGAGCGCCCCCCTTCAAACATTCTGCACAATCCAGCCTTCAGAGTTGAGGGACGGCAAAAAAGGCTGGGAAAGATGGCCAGTTTATGATGGCTCACACAGCTGCCACGTTCTCGCAATAGCGGCGTGGCCCGATTTTTATCTTGGTGAATTTAATCCTGCCGTGGATACGCTTCAGGATTATACACAATGAAACGCAGCGAGTTTACGCATGCGTTTTCCTTCATGTTTGCCAGGGACTGTGCCCTCCACTATAGAGTGCTGTTGGACCGCTAATGCACATCCAACACTCTCACTGCCGTCCCTACGCTCTAACATTGACTGTCTCGCAGCAAACAGCGCTTCGAGCAGCATTGGATCGGGCTGTAACGCCAAAGTAAAAGAAAAAAAAAATAATCCCTCAGACACTCTGCGCAATCCAGCTTTCAGAATTCGAGGGGCAATTCAAGGGTCCTACACAGACGGCCCGTTTATGACGGCTCGCACAGCCGCCGCTTTTCGTTAGCGGCAGAACCCGATGTTCAATTCGTTGGCCTAATTCCTGCCGTGGACACGTTTCAGGATTATACACAACGGGACGCAATGGCTCTTATGCATACACTTCCCCTGTGCACGAATGCCGCAGGTTTTTCCATGCACGGACATTTAATGTGTATTACAGCATTGCAGAAAGTGAAAATTTTGAGACCGCTAGTATGGTTTCGGGCCGTGTGGAACGCTTGCCCGGCATTTCTCAATGGGTGTTACACACAATTTGTCACGGATACACTATTCAGTTTTTTAAGAGGCCCGCCTCTTTCCGCTGAATTCTTTCCACGGTGGTAAACCGATGGAAATAGCGGAGTTGCGACAGGAGATGTCAACTCTGCTGAGCAAAGGGGCTATAGAAGACGTACACCCCTCTCAGATGGAGGCAGGGTTTTTACAGCCATTATTTTGTAAAAAAAAAAAAAAAAAAGAGACGGCGGATTGTGACCCCGTACTTCTCAAAATGCATGGATGCAGCTCTGGCCCCGTTGCGGCTCCAGGGCGTCCGTGTTTGAACCACTTAGACGATTGGCAGGTTTTGACGCAATCGCAGACTCAAGGACATTCTCATCCTGGGCACATAAGAGCCTGGGCTTACACACAAATTTTCAGAGAAGTGTTTTATCTCCTCTCAACGGATAACCTTTCTGGGAATAGAATTGGGACTCTCGCGCGATGACAGCCAAGCTTTCTCTCCCGCGCGCTCAGTCGATTGCATCATGCGTGTGGCGCTTCAAAGTGGGTCGCACAGTGACAGCGAGATTGTGCCTCAGACTTTTAGGTCTAATGGCAGCGGCATTCCCCGTAATTTGTCTGGGGTTACTTCACATGCGCCCTTTTCAGTGGAAAAATGGGCAAAAAGATGAAATATTTCACCCCGTTGTCTTCCGCATCGGACGATTTCGGTGACACAGAGTTGTGTGATGTTGTTAAAACTGGATGCCAACCGAATTTCTCCTACCGGAGTTCGGCTGGGGATTTGTGCTTTCCCAGAGACCGTCACGACGGATGCGTCTTTGACCGGTTGGGGTGCTGTTTGTCAAGGGCGACCAGCCCACTGAGTGTGAACAGCGGCACAACGCAGTTGGTATATAAACAGGTTGGAATTACTGGCAGTTTTTCTGGCTCTCCGGTAATTCGCGAATCTGCTGATCGGCCGTCTTGTGCTGCTTAGATCAGACAACACAGCGGTTGTGTCATACCTGAATCATCAGGAAGGATTACGCTCTCGCCCCCTGTGCAGGCTGGCGAGACATGTTCTTCTTTGGTCTCAGAAAAAATTTCTGTCGATCCGAGCTGTTCATGTCCCCGGACGTTTGAACTTCGGAGCGGATATGCTATCCAGACAGGCTCTGGAACAAGGGGAATGGAGATTACACCCCAAACGATGAATCTCTCATGGCCTACGCATTGCCCACTATGCTTCTCCCCATCGCCCCTGGGCTTTGCTGCGTTAGCTCACAGTTGGCCCAGGACCAGTCTGTATGTTTTTCCCCGATTCATTTGATCCCAGCGGTATTATCCTAATAAGGCTGGATGGAGTGGAACAGCTACTACTGGTGGCTCCGCGATGGCACACGCAGCCGTGGTTTGCGGACCTGATCAGTCTGTTAGCGGGCTCTCCATGAAGTTTCCCCTCAGACAGGATTTATTATCACAAGCACAGGGACTGATTTGGCACCCGAGGCCATATCTTTGGAAACTGTGGGCGTGGCCTCTGAGCAGAGTGAGTTGGTATGTCCCGGTCTTTCTGTTGAAACTACCGAGACTATTCTGAATTCTAGAGCAGCTTCTACAAGACGCTTATATGCTTTCAAGTGAAGACTGTTTACGACCTGGTGTGAAAATTGTAATGTGGATCCAGTTTACTGCCCAGAGGTTTCAGTGCTGGAGTTCCTTCAGGATCGTTTTTCGAATAGAGTGACACAAATATATAGACGGTACCTCAGTGGACCGTTGTCCACTGGTTTCTCGTTTCATACAGGGTGCGTGACGGCTGAGGCCTCATGGGATTTATCCATTGTGTTGCAGGGTTATTAGGGCATCTGTTGAGCAAATGGTCCTGGAAGCGTTATCCCCTGCTGAGGCAGGGTCAGAAGATCTAGGTCTTTGCCCCTTAGGGCTTTAAAGACTTATGTGTATCTTACAGCCTCATGGGCCATGCGGTTACAAACATCGCATGTCCCATTGGCTGGTGGAGGCAATATCTTTGGCCTATGAGGCGCGCAGACTCGCTTCGCCCTTAGGAGTTAAAGCTCATTCCACTAGAGCTGTGGCTTCTTCTCAAGCTTTTCTCAGTGGATCTTCTATGGATGATATCTGTGCTGCGGCAGGATGGTCCTCACCGAGCACTTTTATCTAATCCTACAGTCTGAATGTGAGGATGGCTCCTGGCTCCAGGGTTCTCTCCGCTGAGCAGATACTTCCTCGGATCCCAGCTATCAGGTACGTCAGGCGTTTTGGTGTAGCGTTCCCATACGTGGTGACGTCACCGCAGCATCGAAGTGACCTATGAAAGGGAACATCTCGGTTACGTATGTAACCATGGTTCCCTGAATAGGGAACGAGATGCTGCGGTCCTGGCCATGCCGTACCTTGATAGCATTCTTCTTCTTCAGTCATGAAATCTGAGCGAAATGGCGCGCGGCACCCGGGTATACGATGCGTACGCATGCGTATGGCGGTGCCAAGCGCTATTTGGCCAATAGGATTCGCGGGATGGTATAGGGCTTCAGACATTCGTCACACCGAAGGTGTTCCCATACGTGGTGACGTCACCGCAGCATCTCGTTCCCTATTCAGGGAACCATGGTTACATATGTAACTGAGATGTTCTTTGCAGGCTCAGTTTGTAAATGTAAGCTATTAATTTAAGTTATAGACAAGTGAAAACTCTGTGCTTAATGCAAATATTGGCTTCATTTACAAAATTAGGTGATTATTTTCGCCCATCTATGCAAATGTCTATCCATATAGAAACAAAAGAATGAGGTTAATCACTGTCTGTCACCTCAGTTTATAGTGATATATATTAGCAAAGACACTGATAAATACACCACATCTTCAGAAAACATCTTCAGCTTTTGGTTTTATTTCTCATCAAACACAAAACAACTTAAAATCAAAGGATAGCAGCGGGAAATGTTCATACTGTGTTTATTTATATCCATTTATTTGTATTAAACACCAAACTGACGGAAGGAAGATTTAAAATAAGACAATTAGACAAGTAAATCTTTATTTATTTATCCATTCATTCAGCAACGGATGTAGTGCTGGATGTTGCTCGGACGCGCAGACAGTAATGTACTACACCCTTCAAATAACTCACTTAAAGGGCTCTTCGAAAGGAGTAGGGCACAGGGATCCGTTTGGTGTTCGACCCAAATGACGACGAACTGGCGAAGTCCTGTTTTTGCCGCGTCGCTTTTCTTTCCAGTCCAGCGGGTGGCGCTAAACACATTCGTTTGTTTGAAAAACAACATTAAACCTCAGAAGAAGAGGTTTATCCGTTTATACCGCGCTCTCTGTTGTTGTTATGCCAGTATGCTGCCTTAATACAAACAGTTAGACATCCTTCTTTTAAGAGAAAAATACAGTTTTTGAACCAGGTCAGTAAATAGCTGTTATATTGTCATCCTCACAGTCGTGACTAAGTTTTGAATCCAACAGGAATATCTGGAGAAGTATCGTCTGAACTGAGATCTGCTGCTGTGAAAATGGAGTTTATTAAAGAAGAGAGTGAAGAGAACACGAGAGAACCAGAAACCTGGAGAATAAAACACGAGGAACCAGAAACCTGGAGAATAAAACACGAGGAACCAGAAACCTGGAGAATAAAATACGAGGAACCAGACACCTGGAGAATAAAACAGGAGGAACCAGAAACCTGCAAAATAAAACAGGAGGAACCAGAAACCTGCAAAATAAAACAGGAGGAACCAGAAACCTGGAGAATAAAACACGAGGAACAAGGAGGTTGGAATTTATTTTTCATTCATCCTTAATGTTTGTTTGTGGTAATGTTACAGTAGGTATGTGACAAAAAAAAAATCAATACTAGAAAATTTATATATAATGATAACCATATGATAGATATGTTTTTTAAATGTTTTTTAAATTATTAAAGTCAGATGATTAAGAAAATTGTGGAATTTTTAAATTCGGAAATTAGGGGTCATTTTTGTACCTAATTAAAACAATAAAACTCAATATATCAGAACTTCCTCATTTCTTGGTCTATTTGCATAATTCAAACACCTCTTTTTAAAAGGTGTATATATATATAAAAAAAATATTTTCTAATTAACCACTAATTAATGAAACCGAGAGCATCAATCCTACTCCAGTTTTTCATCATAATTTAAAATAAATATCTACTTATTAAGACTACTACTCCATAATTCTATTTATTTCAGTTAGGATGAAAAATGACTCACCTTGGATGATATGGAAGTCAAGTTATTTTCCCACTTCTGGCATAGTTTCATCAAGAAGGGTTAGTAAAAATACCCAAGTAAAAATACCTACAAAATAGACAATTATTTATTTCTCAAAAGTAATATTAATTGATTGTTATTTATCATTTAGAAATCAATAAATGCATGTATGTTGAATTTTGTTTAAGAATAAACATCAGTAGGCCAAAGAAATTCATTTTCACAACACACAACAATGAGGCCTACAAGTACATTCTCGGATATTACAATCTGAGAACAGATGAATACAATTGAGAACATTTTTTTAAATAATCAGCCTTTTAAAAATATGATATCATATTATATCAACAGTATATTATTATATTTATAAATTTTTAAGTATATGATATTTATATTATATTTCAAATAGTAATATACACTTGTATATAATATATACCTGTAAGCCTACAAGTACTACAGACATTTGGTTGTTTTTGCTGCTTTAATTTACTTAAAAAAAAAAGACATTTCAGTAATTGTGAAAATAATTCAATTTTACCAACTCTGTGCAGAATAATACAGCACACATGGGCTGAAATATTTGTCATATTCGGCCAATCAGCTTGCCAGAAATGGGACCTAGCAGGCAGCCAGAAGCACAGTTGTTCCTAAACGAATCTATAACCATCCATGGTATTTATTTATATGTTTGACAAAATGATGGCAATAATGTAATCTAGAGATTCTAAACCTTGGTTCTGTATGATTACTTTGAAAAATACAGCAGGGATTGATGAAAACTGGCAGAAGTTTTGGAAGGCAGTATGATTGAATGGCCGATTCTGCTTTTGACAACAACGTCACTTGCGGATCGTCAAAAAAACACACACATGTGAATGTTACAATCAATCCCAAACTTCACCTAATTCAAGTTAAATGTATATTCTATCAAAAGTATTGGGTTTGAAACAAACAATGCGCTCGTGCGTATATAGGTCAATTTGTCACATACATACAGTAGGGTTACAAAGTTTTACTTATCTGGTGTTTTGGAGCCCTGACATCTGCGGTTTATTTATAAAGACAGCACCCATTTAAAAATGGGTTTGCCGATTTCAGAGACTGTCAGCTCCACACGATCAGCGGGAGCTCAGTGCACATTTATTCGCTGAGAGAATTCTTACCTCAGCTAGTCCTTCTGATATTTGCAGCGGACTCTGAAGTCTCTTTAGTGGTTAAACAAAATATAATTTGTTTTGGGTTAATCTAACTAGAGATGTTCCGATACCCTTTTTCTGTTCCCGATACCGATTCCAATACCTGGGCTCAGGGTATCGGCCGATACGGAGTACTGATCCGATACCTGGGTGTGTATCTGTATATACTACTAGTACTACCTGTGTAAATTGCTAGAATTATTTTATGGTGTGCTTCAGACTGATCCCTTAATAAAACATGAACAAATACATGGTGAACTACTCTTAAGCGAAAAAGAACTTCAAATGCAGCCAAAAATCTAACACCGCAAACTAAAAAGGGTATTTTAGTTTTACAATATAACTGTATAAAAAACTGCAACATATAAATCTAGGAACATAAAAAATTATATATTAATCAGATAATCTCTTTACAACAAAACAAGTAAAAAACAAGCAACCGTCTAGGCATAATTATTATTATTATTAATAGAGACGTATTATTATTACTACATAGAGACATAGCTAAATCTACTGTAGGCTGCAACAGTAGCTAAATATATTGTCAATTTACTCATGTTAAACCAAACATTTATTTTAATGAGCTGCCATGAAGATCTTTGAGTGTCTGTGTTTATGATATGACAGTTTTCTTAAATAAAACGGTAAATTCTCTTGAAGTGACAGTTTATGCGTTCGTGTCCTCATATAGTGACACACAGCAGAGACTACTAAACGGTGAGCTCCCGCGCATCTGCGCCCGTCACCCACAGAGATGTAGAATTTGCAGGAGCAATATTTAAATAGTATTTTGCAGTTTAATGTTCACAGACACTAGTATATATTCGGCTACTGTCTGGAGCCCTGCGCTTTGACTAACACGGAAGCGACTGAACGCAGCTGCGGGTACCGAATATACTCAGAAAGTCGGTAACTACCGGTACTACAGAGACATACTGCTAACCACTGATCTATAATATAGAAGCGGCTTCACTGTCTGGTGGCAGTTTAGAATGCGATGAGCGATCCAGTCATATATACAGGTCCTTCTCAAAAAATTAGCATATTGTGATAAAAAAAAGTTACTTTTCCATAATGTAATGATAAAAATTAAACTTTCATATATTTTAGATTCATTGCACACCAACTGAAATATTTCAGGTCTTTTATTGTTTTAATATGGATGATTTTAGCATACAGCTCATGAAAACCCAAAATTCCTATCTCAAAAAATTTGCATATCATGAAAAGGTTCTCTAAACGAGCTATTAACCTAATCATCTGAATCAACTAATTAACTCTAAACACCTGTAAAAGATTCCTGAGGCTTTTAAAAACTCCCAGCCTGGTTCATTACTCAAAACCGCAATCATGGGTAAGACTGCCGACCTGACTGCTGTCCAGAAGGCCATCATTGACACCCTTAAGCGAGAGGGTAAGACACAGAAAGAAATTTCTGAACGAATAGGCTGTTCCCAGAGTGCTGTATCAAGGCACCTCAGTGGGAAGTCTGTGGGAAGGAAAAAGTGTGGCAAAAAACGCTGCAAAACGAGAAGAGGTGTCCGGACCCTGAGGAAGATTGTGGAGAAGGACCGATTCCAGACCTTGGGGGACCTATGGAAGCAGTGGACTGAGTCTGGAGTAGAAACATCCAGAGCCACCATGCACAGGCGTGTGCAGGAAATGGGCTACAGAGAAGCAGCACTGGACTGTTGCTCAGTGGTCCAAAGTACTTTTTTCGGATGAAAGCAAATTTTGCATGTCATTCGGAAATCAAGGTGCCAGAGTCTGGAGGAAGACTGGGGAGAAGGAAAGGCAAAAAATCAAAGGCAGGGTCAATGCAGCTAGTTATCAGGAGATTTTGGAGCACTTCATGCTTCCATCTGCTGAAAAGCTTTATGGAGATGAATATTTTGTTTTTCAGCACGACCTGGCACCTGCTCACAGTGCCAAAACCACTGGTAAATGGTTTGCGGACCATGGTATTACTGTGCTCAATTGGCCTGCCAACTCTCCTGACCTGAACCCCATGGAGAATCTGTGGGATATTGTGAAGAGAAAGTTGAGAGACGCAAGACCCAACACTCTGGATGAGCTTAAGGCCGCTATCGAAGCATCCTGGGCCTCCATAACACCTCTGCAGTGCCACAGGCTGATTGCCTCCATGCCACACCGCATTGAAGGAGTCATTTCCGCAAAAGAATTCCCAAAAAGTATTAATTGCATAACTGAACATAATTATTTGAAGGTTGACTTTTTTTGTATTAAAAAACACTTTTCTTTTATAGGTCGGATGAAATATGCTAATTTTCTGAGATAGGAATTTTGGGTATTCATGATGTATGCCAAAATCATCAGTATTAAAACAATAAAAGACCAGAAATATTTCAGTTGGTGTGCAATGAATCTAAAATATATGAAAGTTAAATTTTTATCATTACATTATGGAAGATAATGTACTTTTATCACAATATGCTAATTTTTTGAGAAGGACCTGTAGATCAGTGCTGCTAATGCGTTTTCATTCTTCTACCGTGCAGCGGTTAGGCAAAGCTAGCGGTCATAACTAGGTCTTGTTTAAGAAAATGGTATCGGATCGGTATATGGGTTCATGTACTCGACGATGCCAGAATTTGTTGTGGTATCGGAGATATTTCCGATACTAGTATCGGAATCGTAACAACTCTAAATCTAACAGGGACTCTTTGGTCTGTATTCAACTTATCTATATGTTTAAAAAAAAAAAAAAAAGGCAAGGGATTATAATATTTCAATACATTAATGGGTGTATATGTAGCTCCCCGTAGAGCTATGGCAATGCTAACTACGCCACCGCTTGTACAAGACTGGTAAGGCAAGGGGACTCTATGTTAGAAAAGGAACACACGCACAGGCTTGGTTTAGCAAAGTAGAAAGATGCAATCTTTATTTTATCTTTAATTAAAATTTAGTCGCTTTTGGTTGTCAATAAATAACACGTGAATACATAATTTGACATGTATAAGCCATAGGAGGGCAGGCCCCCAGGTTACAAGCTGGACCAGGTCTAGCTTTCAATACCACACTTTGAACTAAAGCACACTGATTTTATGGTAGAACACACTACAAACTCAGCCTACATAACCACAGCAGTCATGCTCTTTGATGCATCCAGAACTTTGAAAAAGTACTACCAACCTCACCCACAGGTACTTTCTGAGGGGCATTTTTTACCTGGAACTTTTAGATCCTGGTTCCTCCAGTGGACCGAGTACCAGCCCAAAGTCCCTAGTTCCTGTGGTGGAAACGTGGTATTAGAGTGGCCTTTTATTGTGGCCAGCCTGAGGCACACCTGTGTAATAATCATGCTAGGGCTGGGCGATATGGCCTAAAAATCTCCGATTTGATTTTTTTAAATTCGATTTCCGATTTTTTCCGATTTTCCCCCCTACTTAATGAAAACAATAAGTACAAACAGCAGACAACTTAAAGCAAATTTTGCTTTTATTTAAGCCGTAAATTCCCTCAGGTGAGTGATTTCACATCGAGCAGCTGTTACTAAACAGAGCCGTTTGTTAACTGAGAAGATGCGCAAATAAACGCTGAAAATTAACGTGGATTTGTGCATCTTCTCAGTTATGGCTCATTGTAGTAACAGCTGCTTGATGTGAAATCACGCACCTTAGGGAATTTACCGCTGATTAGAAAACCGGCTTTACTGACGAGATGCGCATTAATGATCGGCCGATCGTGATCGGAGCAGCCTTAATCAAAAGCAAGACCCCCAGTTTCATATTCGGCTGGTGCTGCTGCTTTTGACTACGATGGGCTTTAGGCAGCGTGGGGTCTCTTGCTCCACGTCTGTTGCAGCAAACCCATAGCAGTTCCAAACAACAGATGATTTTATTCCTTTCTTGGGAACAAGCTTCCAACTCTCACTGGTAGCCATGTTGACGCTTGTTGTTTCTTGTGTTCTATGATGTTGTTGTTGTTGCTTGCCATACTGCCATGTGAAACTAACACTACGGAAGCTCCGGGGAGCCAAAAATGCGCCATTACACAAAAACTCGATTTACTTATTTTTTTAAATCACCTGTAACAAAAAATTTGAATTAATTCATTCAATCGATTTTTCGCCCAGGCCTAAATCATGCTGATAATTCAGTTTTCCACTCCCCTGATTCTTCCTTTTCCTCAGCTGTCTTTGAGCAGTTTGAGCCGGTAACATTCTCCTATCTTTCTGACATAGTTAAACCGCTACCTCCTGCAAACTGCCCCCTTGACAGTATTCCTGCACGCTTGGCTAAAGATGTCTTTGACACTATTGGGCCAAGCATTGTATCTTTGGTCAATACATCTCTCAGCTCAGCTGTTTTTAAACATGCCGTTGTGCAACCACAATTAAAAAAGAATAACTTGGATCCTTCCATTTTGTCTCATTTTAGACCTATATCTAAACTCCCCTTTTTATCAAAAGTTTTGGAGAGAGTTGTTTTTAATCAAAATTGTTTATCGATGAATTTCGAATTTCTGAAAATTTTCAGTCTGGTTTTAAGCCCTGTCACAGTACAGAAACTGCTCTTTTAAGAGTTTCTAATGATCTTCTTTTAACTGTGGACTCTGGTAACTCTGATGTTTTAGTCCTTTTGTATTTGACTGCGGCATTTGATACTGTCAACGACTCTATTATTTCATCTAGATTTAAACAGTGTGTCAGCATAAAGGACAACGCCCTTAAATAGTTTCAATCATATCTGACATACAGAAGTTTTCACCTTGGTGAATTTTCGTCATCTGCTGACCCTCTTTTTGTGGCATCCCCCAAGGGTCAGTAATGGGCCCTATGTTATTTTGTTCGTACTAGAGCTGTAGTCAAGTCCGGCTTTGTCGAGTCCAAGTCAAGTCCAAGTCCAGGACTAGTCGAGACCGAGTCAAGACCGAGTCCAAAGAGGTTCGAGTCCAAGTCAAGTCCAAGTCCAAAAGTTTCGAGTCCAAGTCCAAGACCGAGTCCAAATGAAAGAAAAAAGGGTCCTCTTCAAGACCACATACATAACTATAATGTTTGTGATGCGAGAGAAAGCATATCTCCTATTCTAAGAAAATCATTTTACATTATTATTTGTAATGATCAAAAAGCATGTGCAAAGTAACAACTCTGTAGGTCAGGGGTCTCCAAACTACATCCTGGATGGCCAATGTCCTGAAATGTTTAGCTCCAACTGGCCTTAACACACCTGGAAGATTAGTGTATCTAGTAAGAGCTTGATTAGGTTCAAGTGTGTATAATTAGGGTTAAAGCTATCAGGGGCGTTACACAAGATCCTGGGCCCTATGCATAGGCAGTCCTGATGGGCCCCCATGGCCCCCACCCATGAAAATATCCAGGTAAAAAATATATATTTCAGATTCATACTTTTCAAGGGCCCTCTCTTCCTTTGGGGCCTTGCTAATGAGTACTGGTTTTACCCCCAGTCCGACCCTGGGAGCTAAACTTGGATAAACAAACAAAGTTTGGAACTGTAAGGTCAAATAATTTTTATGTACTTTATTTTTTGTTGACATTATATCTGTGGTCAAAAATGTATATGACTATGCCTAATTGGCACAGTGCACAGACACACGCAAAGCTCGGGACAAATGCGCGCAGCAAGGCTAGAATGGATACGTTTGGCTCTACTGGACATGCGCACATAAATACAGCGAAATTTTTGTCATACTGTACTAGGGCTTGCATAGACTAGTCGAGCTCTGTGTGAAACAATCGACTACTCCAGCATGTATTAACCATAATGCATACAAAGTGTTTGCAAGTACGACGTGAATTTTAGAATTACAATATTGCGTGGAGCTGTTACTATATGACCTTATCTATGTTGCATGTAAAAAAAAATATGTAATGTAATAATTAGGGTTGTGCCTGAAGCCGAATACCTTATTCGGAATGGCACGGTTAATGGCTTAAAAAACGAATAACGCTCAAGGAATAATTCTGCCTGAATACTCTGCTAAAGCTGACAGAGTCTGGTGTTTGCTAGATAACAGGTGAGCCAGGGCATCAGCGCCAGAAGTGAATGAATGTAAACTTTATGAGTGAAAAGAGAGCAAATCAAACACCGCATTGTTGTCGCCTCTCTGTGCATCTCTCAGAAATCAGAGCATTGCAAGAGTAATTTTACCTATAATAATACATCATAGCTACACGTTATATTATTTGTATATACTTAAAAGGCAAATATTGAAAGCTTAGGCTACCATGATACGAATGAATGGAATAAGCACAGCGCGCTCAACAATCAAACAGCCGCGCTGCGCGTCTCAGTCTCTCAAAAACCAAATCAGTTCTCTCTCAAGAGTAGGCTAATAATCAGCTTCGATACGGATACATTGTCTACTTGTCCTACATGTTTGCATATTTACCTTTTGCTGGTTTGCGCGGAACACACACATCTGTTTAGTGAAGTTCATTAACATTAAGACTCGCTCAAAGTGTTCTGCGTAATGAGAATGTGTGCATTGAATGGATTCAGTCGTGTTCAAATGATCACTAAACATTTGTCATGACATCTCTCTGCTTGCATGATAAATATTATTTTAGAAATTAATAATTATTTCAGTTTAACACGACATACTTGTTCAGTGATAACTACGAAAAAATATATAAAAAGTCATAACAGTCTTATCAAGTAACTGTACGATATTGTATCCGAATGCAGATAGGAAAAATTTTGTGATTGTTACAGATACAAATACTGGCTGTTACATGAAAATGTAAATATGTAATGTCATATATAAAGTTTTTAAAATTTACATATGTAATTGTTGCATAAGGCTATACATTAATACGCGTTTATTGATTTAAAAAAAAGGCTATCTAGGTGTAGACGTAAATAAAACACAATCTAACAGGTAGAAAATTAAATTAGAAACATCTAAACTTTTCAGGTCGCAGTGAGTGCACCACTGGTCATGCACATCCTTTCCCGGAACATTTACATTTACATTTAATCATTTAGCAGACGCTTTTATCCAAAGCGACTTACAAATGAGAACAATAGAAGCAGTCAGGTCAACAAGAGAACAACAACAGAATACAAGTGCCATGACAAGTCTCAGTTAGTCTAGTATAGAACGCATAGCCAGGTGTATATAATTTTTTTTTTTTTTTTTTTTTTTAATTAAATGAAAAAGACAAGAAAAGGAAAAGTACTGGTGTTAGTAGGTTAAGTGCAGGCGAAAAAGATGAGTCTTTAGATGTTTCTTGAAAGTGAGTAAAGACTGCGCTGTACGAATTGAGATTGGGAGGTCATTCCACCAGCTGGGCACAGTCCAGGAAAAGGTCCGTGAGAGTGATTTTGAATTTCTTTGGGATGGCACCACAAGGCGTTGTTCACTTGCAGAGCGCAAGCTTCTGGAGGGCACACAGGATTTAACCAGTGAGTTTAGGTAAGTTGGTGCCGTGCCAGTGGTTGTCTTGTAGGCAAGCATCAGTACCTTGAATTTGATGCGAGCAGTTACTGGTAGCCAGTGTAACCTGATGAGGAGGGGAGTAACATGAGCTTTTTTTGGCTCATTGAAGACAACCCTCGCTGCTGCATTCTGGATCATTTGCAGAGGCTTGACAGTACATGCAGGAAGGCCCGCCAGGAGAGCATTACAATAGTCCAGTCTGGAGAGAACAAGAGCTTGGACAAGAAGTTGGGTTGCTTGCTCTGACAGGAAGGGTCTAATCTTCCTAATGTTGTATAAGGCAAACCTGCAGGACCGGGTCGTTGTAGCAATGTGGTCAGTGAAGCTTAACTGATGATCCATCACAACTCCTAGGTTTCTGGCTGTCCTCGAAGGAGTTATGGTTGACGAGCCCAGCTGTATAGAGAAGTTGTGATGAATCAATGGGTTAGCTGGAATCACCAGTAGTTCAGTCTTTGTAAGGTTAAGCTGAAGGTGATGGTCATTCATCCAGTAGGAAATGTCACTCAGACAGGCTGAAATGCGAGCAGCTACCGTCGGGTCATCAGGCTGGAATGAGAAGTAGAGTTGGGTGTCATCAGCATAGCGGTGATAAGAAAAGCCATGCTTCTGAATGACAATTCCTAAAGATGTCATGTAGATGGAGAAGAGAAGTGGTCCAAGTACTGAGCCCTGAGGAACCCCCAGTAGCAAGGTGGTGTGACTTTGAAACATCACCCCTCCAAGACACACTGAAGGATCTGTCAGAGAGGTAGGACTTAACCCACAGGAGAGCAGTTCCAGAGATCCCCATCTTTCTGAGGGTGGACAGGAGAATCTGGTGATTAACAGTGTCAAAAGCAGCAGACAGGTCCAGTAAGATGAGTACAGAGGATTTTGAAGCTGCTCTTGCTAGTCGCAGGGCTTCAGTAACCGAGAGCAGAGCAGTCTCAGTTGAGTGGCCACTTTTGAAGCCAGATTGGTTGCTGTCCAGGAGGTTGTTCTGTCCAAGGAACATAGAAAGCTGGTTGAACACAGCCCCCTCAAGTGTCTTTGCAATGAATGGAAGAAGGGATACCGGTCTGTAGTTTTCAAGAAGCGCTGGATTTAGAGATGGTTTCTTGAGCAGTAGGCTTACCCGAGCCTGCTTGAATGCTAAGGGAAATGTTCCAGATTGAAGAGAGGAGTTGATAATGTGAGTAAGTGAAGGTATGACTGAAGAAGAGATCGCTTGAAGGAGGTGAGTGGGGATAGGATCAAGTTGACAAGTAGTAGGATGATTGGAGAGGAGAATTTTGGAGACGTCCATCTCTGAGAGTGGGGAGAAGGAGGATAAAGAGTGTGCATCAGTCATTGTGAAGCTTTCCTCAGTCTGTGGTGTGGAGAATTGTTCACTGATGGATCTCGTCTTATTTGTGAAGAAAGTTGCAAAGTCGTCCGCTGTAAGAGTCGATGGAGGAGGTGGAGGCGGCGGATTAAGAAGAGAAGAGAAAGTCTTGAATAGTGTCCGAGCGTCACAGCAGCTGTTAATTTTGTTGTGTTAGTAGGATGTTTTAGCTGTTAAGACCTTTGCAGAGAAGGAAGAGAGGAGTGATTGATACACACTGAGGTCCGTAGAGAACAATACTGAAAGCTAAGGCAAGATGGAGAAACAGATGATCATAGTTGTACAAGGATAGCCATTTTTTAAATGAATCTATTAGCAGAGCTACTGCAAGTGATTTTAAGTGAATTCCATTTATTCTTTGCTGAAACTTCTGCGTCATCATGGAGAGCGGGTCATGGTTGCCCAGCAACAGCAGACGCCACTGGAGCGCAAGCGCAGGCTACAGAGTGCTTTGGAAATATGGAGAGTGGCGCACCTAGCGTTTTCCACACGTTTTCAGTCGCGACATCATGCAAATGTGGTTTTGTTTTGAAGGAGAAATTTTTTATTTAATTTTTTTGCTGGACTCGGTCGAGACCAACTAGAAGACTTGGCGAGTCCAATGGCCAAGTCCGAGACAAGTCCGAGTGCAAATTCAACGAGTCCGAGACGACAGAAAAATGTCTTGAGTCCGGACTAGAGTCCAAGACCGGACTCGAGTACTACAGCCCTAGTTCGTACATGCTGCCCTTAGGGTATTTTTAAAAAAGCACAATATCACCTTCCACTGTTATGCAGATGATGTACAAATTTATTTGCCTGTCAAAGCAAATGACAAAGGTTATTTTCTGTCATTACTTAATTGACTTAGAGATTTAAAAATATGGCGGGATCAGAACTTTCTTTGTCTTAATGAAAATTAGACTGAGATTGTTGTGTTTGGTCGTCCTGGGTATTTAAGGGCTTGTGTAGATGCACTTGGTAATTTAGGTGTATATGTTTGTCTATTTACCAAGAATCTTGGTGTGATTTTTGACAGTGGTTTTAAATTTGAAAAATAAAGTAGTTCTTTTGTAAATGCCAGTTTCTTTCAACTGAGACTATTGGCTAAAGAGCTTACAGTTAGTCAAAAATGCAGCAGCTCTGCTTTTAACTGGGACTAAAGAGTATGAGCACATTACCCCTGTCCTATCTTCTCTACACTGGCTTCCTGTCCTCTTCAGGATTGATTTCAAGATTTTATTGTTTGTTTTTAAGCTTTTAAATGGGTTGGCGCCTGTGTATTTATCAGAGCTTTTACATGTCCACGCTCGTGTTAAAGCACTGAGGTCATCCAATCAGGTGCTCCTCAATGTACAGAGAACTAGGTTGAAAAATAACGGTGACCAAGCTTTTTCAGTGGTGGCACCTAATTTGTGGAATAGTTTACCTGTAAACATAAGAACTGCTCAGACTGTTGGAATTTTTAAGTCATTACTTAAGACACACCTGTATTGGCTTTTATTTCAAGTTGAGATGAGACATTGTGATGTTTTTACTGTATTTGTCTATTTTTTGTCTAACTTTTTATTTTTATTTTCCGGACATTAAGCACTTTGATCAACCATGGTGGTTTTATGTGTGCTATAAAAATAAATTGAACTGAACTGAACAAAGACCCTGGGGTCAAATTGACTCCAAAGAACAACGATGCTTCAAAGTGTGTAGAGGGCATTGAAAAAATAACATGTTCATTTTGTGTTATTTTATCGAGTTGTCCCCATACAATCTGAAGCAAAGAAAATTAATTGTGTATTTACAGATGTTAAGCATTGAATGGGTTCACGTTTATGTTCACTTTTTTTAACAAGTTACCAAAAATAATTGTTACTTTTATTTCAGAGTTAATTGAAGAAAAAGAGGAGAATGAAGAATCAAATGAAGTTGAGGAGAAAAATCATGTCAAAACTGGAGGAAAACCAATGAGTTGCACTCAAACCAAACCGAAAGATTTAAAGAAAAAAAGAGTCAAGAAATCTTTCACCTGCACTCAGTGTGGAAAGAGATTCACACACAAAACAGGTTTTGAGCGTCACATGAGAATTCATACTGGAGCAAAACCAGTCTCTTGTGATCAGTGCGGGAAGTGTTTCAAACAATCCGCAAACCTGAAGAGACACATGAACATCCACACTGGTGAGAAGCAGCACGCATGTGATCAATGCGGTAAAATGTTTTTACGGGTTTCACTTTTGAAGAAACACTTAAAAGTTCATGCAGAGGAGAAGCCACATCCATGTCATTTGTGTGGTAATAGGTTTTTGCATCCACAAAGTTTGAAAGTACATAAGAAAACGCATACTGCTGATACAGAGTACATGTGCTTTGAGTGTGAAAAGACTTTTAGTTCAGTGAGCAGTTTAAAACAGCACCAGAGGATCCACACTGGAGAGAAACCTTATAAGTGTGCACACTGTTACAAGAGATTCAGTCAGTCAGCAAGTCTGAAAAGACATGAGAGGATTCACACTGGCGAGAAACCTTATAAGTGTTCACACTGTCACAAGAGATTCAGTGATACGGCAAGTCTGAAAAGACATGAGAGGATTCACACTGGCGAGAAACCTTATAAGTGTTCACACTGTTACAAGAGATTCAGTGCGTCAGCATATCTGAAAACACATGAGAGTATTCACACTGGCGAGAAACCTTATAAGTGTTCACACTGTAACAAGAGATTCAGTCAGTCAGCAAGTCTGAAAAAACACGAGAGGATTCACACTGGAGAGAAACCGTATAAGTGTTCACACTGTGACAAGAGATTCAGTCAGTCAGCAAGTCTGAAAAAACACGAGAGGATCCACACTGGAGAGAAACCTTATAAGTGTTCACACTGTGACAAGAGATTCAATGTTTCATCAAATCTGAAAAAACACGAGAGGATTCACACTGGAGAGGAACCGTATCACTGCACTGTACGTGGGAAGCATTTAATTTAGTCATTTGTTATACACAGTCATATAAAACAATCACAGTACAAACGGAGACACGTTTAGCTGTATATGTACATTTTTCCTGTGGTATATATGTTTTGTCCAGAGAAATCCGGTGTTTTGGGAGAGTGAAATCCCTATTTCTTGAAACTGGGTCCCAGAGTGCATAAATCTTAAAATGACACCTTTGCATTTTCATGTGTACAGCCAATCCGTATATTTTGTGAAACAATGATGTCATCACCCCACGTCTCAACCCTACGTCATGTAACACAAACAACAACAACAATGGAAGACTACATGTTTGTGTTCATGCTGCAGAAGAGCAAAGAGAATAGATGAGTGTCAGCGAAAGTGAACTAGACTTTCAGTGAAAATGTTCTTTGATAATGTAAATGTTCTCTGCTCTGTTTCTGTACAGTGAAAGTGATATGATAAGCAGGGGCGGGTTTAGTGATTTGGGGGCCCCAAGCAAAATACAGGAATTGGGCCCTATACACTAAACAATTTTCTACACAATCCAAGGTTGATAAAATTATAAACTTTAAAATAAATTTATTTTATTTACAAATTTAAACTGAACTGAAGGAAATTATGCATTTAGATGCTTGAGGATTATTTCAAGCAAACATGAAGTGTGCTTGTTCCTTCACAGAAATGAGTGAGCACCATTTAAAACAATAAACATATAATACACACTGTTGCTTATTATTAAAATACAGCTTCAGATGCATGACATTTTCATTTGTAGGGTCCTATGAAATCCATTTTAATTGTTAACAGCAGCAGCTGTCGTCATAGTTGTAAAAGTTGTTGAAGCTTTGTTGGCCACGCTAAAATAAATAGACATAGTTAATTTCAGTCTGCCTTTTACCCCTGATTTGTGGCTGTCAGCTTGCATGTGATTTTACAATCTTAATTTCCATTGCTCCCAGCTTAAATACCGTTTTACAGACGCAGCAAAATCCTTCCCCGTTTTGCCCATCAATGGGCTGCAACCAAACTGTTCACCTTCCAGCCACTTCTTCTGGAATTTGCTCTTTCCCATTTTTCTGCTTTTATTTCCATGTCAGTTAGCTGTTTTCCAAAAACCTGCATAATGACAATTTTGCACCGGCCGGAAGCAATCACCAAACTGGTTACGCGTTTATCACACTAATGTACATATTTTGCAACAGCAAATCATGAAGGCTATATTCAAAATAAATTGATAATATACATTGTCTTTAATAATATCCAGGGCTCCAGACCAACTTTTTTTTTACTTGGAGTACTGTAGCCCCTTACTGAACATTTTTAGGAGCACAAGCAGAAAATTTAGAGGCACACCTTAAATCAACCTGCAACGCAGTTTTCATATTTCCCCCCATTTTGACTGATATACCAACAAATGCCTTTTACAGACATTACAATGTGCAGTTTTATTTTAAGTTCACAGGCTCCAGACTTAACATTTGAGGGCAGCAGTACCAGAGCCACTCAGATCTACAGACAGTATTTGGTAGCTCTGGGGTAAAGTTAAAGCACTGAGGTTGAGTTAAGTTGTAGATCAAATTAACTTCATTATCATTTATAAGTGTTGGGTGATATGGTCATTTTTCAAATCATCATATCGTCAGCCAGTGAGATCGATGATACACGATATTATCGTGCATGCATGGAGCAAGAGAGAGACTCTTTGTTCTTGTCATAGCATAACTATTTGGTGTTTTAAACCGCACAGGTGCACGAGAGAGTCAGAGAGAGCCTATATAATTTTGGTTGCTTTATTTTACAGTAAGTGTACTAACATGTACTTATAGTGTACTTACAGTGTATTTATCTAAGAAAGTTCTGGTAATACAAGGTAACTACATGTGGTAGGGTTAGGTTTAGGGGTAGGTTCAGGGTTAGTACCTAGTTATTGTAATTACTATAATAAGTACATAGTATGTACATGAGGAACAGGACTGTAAAATAAAGTGCTACCAAGATTTCTTTACCGGATCTTTATCTCTTACACCAAGCAATAATCTGTAAGAAATGTTACGAAAAGATAAAATAAATGCTGATAGTGAGCTATCATGTCAGATCGCTCTTTCAATAGGAAAAAAAAATATCCCACCCGCTATATCAACGTAGCTTGATATAATAATATTATTTATCATGCAGCCCTAAATAATATTATTATTAAAAAAACACAATAAGACAAATACAATAGAGATTACAAATTAAACTCTTTTCAGATACAGTAGGTTTTACTTAACATGGATACATTTTTAGCATCTTTTATTGGTTCACATTAACATTAATTTGGAATGCTGTCCTTTTAAGATGAAAGGCATGCATAAAATACTGACACATAATCAGTTTTCACACACCTGTTCACTTAATCCATAACCTACTGTATTTACGTGAGATACTCGACACAATAAACATTTGGACTGCTGTGTGTGTATTTGAGCGCTGAGAACTGATCGCGCGCTGTATATGAGAACTGAGGAAGTGGATCGTGTGCGCGCGAGAGAGAACAATTCTATCAGCATGATTCCACACATCCTTCCCTTCATTAACTTTTTTTAAAATTACCATGAAAGGTAAAAATCTACTTAGGGATTAATCTCCTGTTAATCTTGAGTACCTATAGAGTAGTACTGCATCCTTCATATCTCCAAAAAGTATTTAGTTTTATTATATTTATAAGAGAAATAGTCTGTACTGATTTTTTGTCCGGAAAAACACGAGCGGCTCGAGGCGTGACGTGTGGGCGGAGCTAAAGCATCACGAGCGCGAGTAAAGCTTTTGCGTTGCAAGTGTCTGGAAGCTGTGACATTACCGTGAGGAAAAAAACATCATCCAAAACAAACCATGGCTAACAGTCAGATTCAGCCGTTTATTTATGATCCAGAATCAGATCCAGAGGTTGAAATTGAACAAGAGCAGCAGCAGCAACGACTACAGCAGGACGTCTCTATGTAGTATGTATTGAAACTGTAAACTTGCTTAGTGGTTTCGAAAAATGACTAAGTTCCACTTTATGTCGTCTTTTTTTTTTTTTTTTTTTTTAAGGTGTACATTCGGAAAGTGCAGTTTGATGACAACATCGCATGTTGTTTACTTGATGTGCTCATGCGCCGATAGCTAAGTTAACAACACAGAGATATTTGAAGCAGTTTTACTCACCACCTGAGGTTCCAACACACGATCGTGACCCTTTTTCGTTGGGACTGCATTATCTTTAAGAAATAAACGATATGCAAATCCGGCGTCAAACTGGGCCTTGTTTGTAAAACAAGCATCTTCGAAATGCAGGGAACAAACAAAAACACTTGCACAACTCCGTTGATGCTCTGTAAAAATAAACTCCTTCCACTGGTCCCTTAATGCTGTTTCTCTTTTGGTAATCTGTGCAGGGTTGTCTTGCCCTGGCAACCAAAAACACACTTCTTTTGTGACAATTCGGTCTCTCGCTCTGATCAGTGAAGTCTGTTGTGCTCTCAGTGCTCTGCTATACAGGAGCGCGCTCTCTTCCGGCAGAAGTGCCCTAGGACCCATATAAGGAAATTCCGCTCCATCTAATGTCACACAGAGCCATACTCTAAAAAAAACTTTCCGAAACTTGTAACAAACCGGAAGGAGTATTTTCGGAACAGAAATACTCCTTCAAACGTACAACTTGATTTTTGAAACTTTGTCCATGTTTAGCATGGGAATCCAACTCTTTAACAGTGTAAAAAACTCAGTATGCATGAAATAGCATTTCACCCCCCCCTTAAAAAGACATATTTCTGCTATGGTAGACTCATTTTGTATGAAAGCTATAGACAAGCACAAACTGGGTGCTTAATGCAAATGTTATTGTCCACATTTACAAAATCAGGTGATTGTTCGTCCATCTATGTAAATGTGTCAATATGTATAGAGACAAAAGAGTGAGGTTAATCACTTTGCAAAGACACTGATGAATGACCAGAAAACAATCTTGAGCTTTAAGTTTTATTTCTCATCAAACACAAAACAGCTTTAAGCAAATAGTGTTAAATCAAAGTGAAATCCCATTTTAATTTTAATTCTTTTTTTGTATAGCACATTTCAAGACCCCAAGGATGCTTTACAAAATAACAGAAGGAATTGGCAAAAAATACACCAGAGAATCAGACAAAGAAGTGTTGACAAAGAACTACAGATAATTAACAACAAGAGGTCATGCAATCATAAGATGAACATCAATTATGTCAAGAAGGTGCTCATACAGACAGAAACGGGGAAATTGAGAAGCAGAATGGTAAATGAGTTATTTAGAGAACAAAGTCAATAGATGAGTTTTAAGTTGAGACTTAAAGGTCTGGAGAGAGGCTGCAGTTTTTAAGCAGTTTTCTAATTTCATCACTTCTGACGATTCACAACTTCAAGGAGACTTTGTTAAACGTGTGCTGTGTCACTGGAAAAATGCATTTGTTCTCTGGTTTATAAATGTCCTAAAGAAAAGTATCATAAACTTTTAAAATAAAGTTCATAAAGTTGTTTTCTCGTGATCTAGACATAACAATATAGCTAACTTCAGAAAGTGAAAAGAGAATAATAACGCTCGTCTTCTTCTTAGGGGTTTCCTGATTGGACAGTTTAAACGTGTATCCCGGTGTGAAAACGCCCAGTGTTTGGGAAACTCCTCTTTGTTCTGCTTGAGCTCAACGGCTGCAGTCCTGGATTCAGTGAGAGCTGAGGAACAAATCACTTTCAGCAGAAACCGTGAACTAAGAGTCATCAAAGCTTTCGGACGCAGCTGCAGCGATCTTCTGAGGAGAGGGGGGCAGTTCACTGTATTTCTCATCTTTAAACAACGGTAAAACACACTTTACACTGTATGTTTGAACAGTACATGAGGTCGTTTCTGTTTTGTTTTCATCGAGTAAGATGTGCGTTACATTAAGAGCAGCAGCAGGCATTAAGTAGCAGGAAAACACAAGGAGTTCATTAAGAACTGAGCGATTTTATGTTTTTGTATGTTCATGTAAATGATGGTTTCGATGTTTGCAGTGATAATGTTGCTGTTATGATCTGCGAGGATGATAAATGCGAACAAATATCAATTCTTGCTGCTACGATTTCATCGAAAACATAATTCTTCAAGATTTTTCTTTGGCAGATCAAATCTGTGCAATAAAGTTAGTTTCAAGTTCAAACTTAAATATCCATGGATAATTGCATCGTTTAAGGGACCGTCTGCAAATTCCATCCCAAAAACCTTAAACAATGCCCAATCGATCTTTGTAACGAATGATTTTAGAAGGTTGTAGTAAATGCAAACTGACTTACTTAATGTGAGCTGCAACAAATGGAAAGTTATTGTACTTGTTTAAAGACGGTGATTGAGGTAAATAGTTTAGCGTGACACTTAACTTCAGAGGTATTTGCAAATGTCACCTTTATTAAGTCAGTCGAGACTCTAGCAATGTACTACAAACCTCCACACACAAAAGTCACATAGATTGAAAAATGTTATTAATAAATATATTTTGATATTTTTAAATATATTAAATTCAAATAGAAGAACATATTTCATACAATATTTGTAAATATATTATGAAACGTATATTTAAATTATTAGATTTTGGCTGCTTTTTAATATTTTTCATATTTATTAAATGTATAAATATTTTTTATCTGAAATATTTACATTTACTTTACATACGTTTAGATATCAGACTATGTCCATATTAACTTCTAATATTTATTTTAACATTACATTTTCTGTACGTGTAAAATGTATTACATTTCTATAAATCCAAACCCAGCTACCACAGTTACATCATGACCATATTCGTCGCAGCGACGTACCAAATACGAAGTATGTCCTAACGACCAAAATACCACAATATTTACACCTCACCTTCAGTCTGTGTCCTGATGTGCTCTGACCATTACCTTGAAATACACAAATAACTAATAAACTCAAACCTTCTCTGGTGCAAAAATAAAGCTTATGAACTCTAATTGTAATAGAATTATGGGGGATTCATATTAAATGCATTCATAATGCGAACCAATACAAAAACCTTAAATTTTAATAAATGATAGACAAAAACACACTGCATTCATTCACAAATCGACATTTATTCTGCGTTACTTAATACAAAAACCAAGCCAAAACATTTTGAACACTGCACCTGTTCTTTAACCATGCAAAGTGTTACCAAGTCATAAGCACAGAAAACTGAACACATCAATTCATAGATTACACAATATAATCAATAGAAAATGTATTTATTAAGGATGTTATAGTTAATGACGTTATCAGTGAAAATAATTATCAGTACACTTATTGATACAACTCTACATAATTTGGTGCAAAAAAAAAAGACATGATAAAAAGATATGAAACAGTTCAGCAGATACTGCACTTTATTTTCAGAAAGAAAGGTAAATTTGTTCCCTGAGCGTTGTATATGAGGCACCTGGTATAAATGTCTGGTGGTGATGTGCTTTAGGGGGCTTTCACACTGGCAGTTTAGTGCGGAATGGGGCACAGTTCACATGAAAAATCGCTAATGTGAACGCTGTCATCGGAACCTGGTGCGCACTGGGGTACCGAACTCGAGACTACCTGGAGAAGGTCGTCTGAGTTCGGTTGCTCCCGAATTGTGGCACGGTTTACGTGAATGTGCAAGCAACACGGACTCAGGTGCGCACTTGTTCAGAAAGTAAAGTATCCTGTGCATGCGTAACACTGTCGATATCATTGTTTCCTCAACATACAAGAGAGCCGAGGTTGATTCCAACCACTCCTAAAAGTCAAAATTAAATGAATTAAAATGAAATAATTAAAATGTAATTATTAATTATTATGCTGTGCATAATAGCACCAAAATAACACCATTTTCAATGTGCCTTTGCAATGACATAAGGTGACTGGGTTTGATACAACTATTGAGTGTGAAAGCAAACCAACGTTGAGGGCGGCGCTGGGAACAATCGCGCTCTGGCTCGGACCGCTGCAACAAGCCCAGCGTAAAAGCCCTCTTAATTACATGGCATGCAGGAAAAAAGTTGGCTAAACCACGTGCACTATTTATAAATCGAGAGAATGAATTAGTAAATTGTGTGGACGATTTAGAAAATGGAGGAAATTTTATAGTAATAGTGTGCACGTTTTAGTAAATTGAGGGAACAAATTAGTAAAATGTGCACACAATTAATTTTTTTCTTGCATGTCATGTGCGGGGCTCCGTATTTAATACTGCTTCACTATCAGAAGATAAACTATACAAACAAACAATATTGCAATTACCAAAGAACCATAATTACTGAGCTTCTCAGAAGATTAAAAAAAAAATAAAGGAGACATGAAATTAATTTTTTCAAATTCAATCTTATGCATCCTTGCTATTAAGTCTCTCTCCCATGTACATATACGTACATATATACATATATACATCTACGTACATATATATATATCTCAGTCAGGTGCGACTTATTTATCAAAATTAATTTGACAAAAATAATTAGCATAGAGCGCCCTCTCGAGACGGTAATGTTTTCTCTTGGTTCTTAGTTTTAAATAAATGCAACTTATAGCCCAGTGCGATTTATGTTTTTTCCTCATCATTATGTATTTTTGGACTGATGCGACTTATAGTCCGAAAAATACGGTATATCTATATATAGAAAAAATGTCAATCATTTAAATACAAGTTTTAGAGCATTTATCAAGCTGAATTTTTCAAGTTTGTTGGAACATAAATGTAAACTTAAATATACATTTAAATAAAATAAATACAATTGTATAAATAAAAATCAATTAAACTAAAAAAATATAAAAAATGAAATGTATAAAATTTTTATAATAGTAGTGCTGCAAACCCACTAGCAACATTTGTGTTTGGTATAAATGACACAGAACATCTAAAGTGTATTCTAATTTCAAAGTTACATTGCAGTCCGTTCATTATTAAAATAAAGTACAGTCAATCAAACATATAAAATGCTTCCGAACAAATGTGATTCACCATTCTGGGCAGCTCCAGTACAGCTGTCTCTCCGAGCAGGGTGCTGTCTGTGAGCGGGGCGGAGTAACGTAGCCCTCAATCACGCTGCGGTATTTGTAAGAGCTGCCAACTTCTCCACCCCATTTACAGAGTGAAATTCTCTGACTACCTTTATCTCCCAGGACTGTTGTTGAATCTTCCAAAAGTTTTGGCTTGGGGTCCTTTAGCAGCACTTTCCACTGCACCAATAACACGGGGCTGCCCGCCGACGTGCCTGACTTAAATCGGCGCTACTAAACACGGATATCCGTCGATGCTGATATATTAAAAAATGACAAATATCGGCCCGATATATTGGCCGACCGATATATCGGTCGACCTCTACTGGATACCACTGCTCAAATCTTTCAACCATGAGAAATGCAGTTCCAGCATGTCCTCACATCCAGTACAGCAGAATGGTCAGGATGACCTGAAATATATAACCAACTTAAATCAATTTAAATGTATTTAGTCTTGTGCTGAGTGATACTGAAACAACCAGTTTGGTGGGGGTCTGCTAATCAATGGCGGCGCCTGGGGAGCTTTCAATAAAATATGAAACCATGCCCCCCTGGAAAAACACCATTAACACCCAATAATGAGCTATAACAGAATGTGTTGTTCTTGAGGGAGAAAATGGGAAATGATTTATCCCACATACACTGAACATGATTTCGGCAGCCTCGGTCTAATTAACGTTAAACTTTATACAGTGGTTTATAAGTACACTATGACTTGTGTGAGCTTCATCAAGAGCGAGCGGCAGACATTAAAACAAACCAATTATGGTTACTACAGTTAAAGTTTAAATAATTAGAAAGTCTATACTGTATAGTTTGTCGTGTTAAATTTCAAATATTTTAAAACCGATATATTAGATTTTAAGAGTTAACGTTACCTTAGACCACCACTGAGATTGCTTTTGAGCTAATTAACCAAACAGAGCATTTACTTAATAAATTGAATTAGAAAATCTACAAAAATACGAAACACTACTCCTTTTTGATAACAGCTAATGTTATATCAGTTAAAAACTATGAATAAAAGTTTATAGTGCTTACCTGTTCCTCCATTTCCATCCGCTGGAAGTTGACCGCTACAGAATAAAATGACGGACACGCACACATTGAGCACTAAACTCAGAAAGTGACGTGGGCTGCTAGTTTAAATGTTAATTTGTCCCGTGCTCTCTTTCAATAAATCTCTTTTCATTATCACCATTTGCTAAGTAAATTGTTTGTTTTTTTTGTTCTTAAATCAATGGCAAATATTATATATATATATATATATACCTGTAATATTCTCATCCTCACAGTCGTGACTATGTTTTGAAGCAAACAGAAATATCTGGAGGAGTATCATCTGAACTGAGATATTCTGCTGTGAAGATGGAGTTTGTTAAAGAGGAGAGTGAAGAGAACACGAGAGAACCAGAAACCTGGAGAATAAAAAACGAGGAACCAGAAACCTGGAGAATAAAACACGAGGAGCCAGAAACCTGGGGAATAAAACACGAGGAGCCAGAAACCTGGGGAATAAAACACGAGGAGCCAGAAACCTGGGGAATAAAACACGAGGAGCCAGAAACTTGGAGAATAAAACACGAGGAGCCAGAAAATGGGAGAATGACCAGAAACACAGAGAATAAAACACGAGGAGCCAGGAGAATAAAACCAGAGGAACAAGGAGGTTGGTGTTTATTCAGCATTCATCTGTAAATAATATTTGTGATACATACACAAATCCTTCATGCAAAAATAAGACGTTACCTATCAATAAATTGTCTTAAATCCATGTTTTAAAATTCTTATGGAGATGGAACTGCACTGACACTGAGAAGATTTCATTATTACTTTAATTAGATTTTATTACCGCTTTTTGAAAATCAAGAAACTGTATTGAACTCGGAGCCTGGGAGACTGAATACGTTTTTACGCTAGTCGTAGAAACCAGCGGCGTAAAGTTAGTTTTAGGTTCAATGTTCGCCAGACATTTGCTTTCGTGTGCCACTACTCTAGTCGTCAGTCCTACAAAGATACCACAACCACGATTAGTTTTAACATTATGCAACAACTTTATATCAACGTTAAAATATTATTTAAAAATAGCCTAAAGGCCTGTTCACACCGGGACAGATGTTTAACACCTCGTGACTAAACAAAGTGCGCCAATGTGAGTGTGCACACCGATGCGAAAAACGCCACGTGTAAAAGCATCATTTTTTTTTTTTAAAGCCTCGGGTTCGTTTTTTTGGTTTGACGCACCTCGTCAAAAACTATATGACCAATGAGATTGGGGCTTCTGAAGTTACAGTAAAACACAACTTGGGGGCGCTCAAACACAAAACGGTCTTGCCGAGCACACATACGTAACGGCGAAGATATACGCCAAGTAGCGCCTACACTGCCGGGAAGAAATAAGACGAAGAAGATGCAAGGCAAGATGAATGTAGAGCTGCTGGTCTCATTGGTGTCGGAACATAAAGAACTATATGACAAAAGCGACAGCGATTACAAAAATCTTGATAAAAGAGAACTGTTATGGAGTGGTATTGCACAGCAAATGGGCCTTGATGGTGAGATTAATTTCACTTAATTGTCTTTCATGTACATAGGCTTGTAATTTTTTCCTACAAACATTTGACAATCACCATCGTTTGTGTGCTGTAGTGGAGGAGGTAAAACAGAAATGGAAAAGCCTGCGAGATACATATACAAGAAAAAAGCGCGAAGATGATTGCCGAAGTGGACAGGCTGCTAAAAACAAGAAGCCGTGGAAATTTATGAAGGTCATGGAGTTCCCTGAATTTCGAAGGTATTATCATTAGAACATTACAATACATAGCTGTGTGAGCTCTACTATAATGCATTGACATTAAACATCGATTAACATGATATCATTGCATGTTCCCTGTTCACCATGGGGTCACACCTCTAGTTCAATATGACCCATGCTTTTTTGCTTAAGGGTGAAGATCTTTTCATGTTTTGTAAAATACCCTTATCTGTTAAACGTATTTTATTGGATTGTCCTGGACTTATTACAAGTAGAATCCTCTTTTATGAAGTTACTTCACTTAAGGACATATTTAATGAGATTATGCCTGAAAAGGTTTTGGATTTTTTTATCATGTGTTAATTTAAAAAAAGTTTTCTGATGTAAACTGAATTTGTTTTTACAGTGTTCACAGCAATATTTCTCCTGAAAAAATGGATGAAGGGGTTGACCAGGTGGTGGTTCAAAAAGAAGTGAGCGACAGAGAAGAAGCATCAGCAAGCACGTCTCCAGGATCATACTTCTCCAGCCCAACTGTGACAAGGCCTACTGTAAACAAAAGAAAACGGCCAGAGACACTAGACCTCTTGGACCGGTACCTCTTATCCAAAGAAGCCAGGAAAAGTGAGAAAGAGGAACGCAGAAGAGAGAAAGAGGAGCTCAGAGAGCAACGAAGAGAGCAACAAAATGATGAAAATTACTTGTTTGCTCTTGGCTTGATACCAGTACTAAGGAGATTGTCCCCAGCCATACAGTCTTCGGTCAAATTAAAAATACATCAGCTGTTGCATGATGCTGAGTTTGGCCAAGCCTCTTCTGCTTTTTTTCCACAGCAGTTGCCGGTGTCCTACCATCAGGTCCCCCCGCAGACCCCAACAAACTATGGCTGCTCTACAACTTCTTGGCTACCCTAATAGATGTTTATTATATACATTTTAAATCTGTATTTTTTTTTTTTTTTTTTTTTTACATTCAAGCGCCACCTTGCGTACCGGGGTATTTCTGTTTTACATTAAGCACCATCTAATGTCAGGGAATGAATTTGCATGTTCACTCGGCTCATCCTCTGCGAAAATCGCTTGGGTGTGAACACAAAAAACGCGTTGCCGATATTCGTCCCGGTGTGTACGACCCTTAAGTGTATTGTAGCAGCAAATTTAAACCAGAGAAAGCTTTGATGTGCTAAAGCAGTGCTTGATGCATAAGGGATCATCTGACAATTTCACCGATTGCTTGACTTCTAACATTTAAAATAAAACATTACCAAACTAAGCCGTGTATAACTCAAAGTGATTTACTACAGGTGGATTTTGCCAATACCTTTTCTTCATATATTCAGTACAGTACACAATTATTTTAAAATATATATTTTTAATATATTAATTTTTAAGCCTTTTGTTTTACTGGGACACAGGAAGTGTCCTCATAAACCATGTTTATGTTGTAGTACCAATAATATTATACACATTTGTGTCCTCATAAACCATATATACCACTGTACACAAATAAATGAATCAATGTAAATATAAATAATGTGCTGTAGAATCAAGAGCCACTAGGAGTGTACTACAACCTTTAAAACATGAAAAAAGAGAATTAGGTGATTTTTGGTGAATTAGTTTTTAATGAAATTATTTGTGTGCTATACAAGCAGTAAAGGTGATATTGTGAAAATGTAACCTTTAGTAAATCAATCTGGTCTCTACGAATGTAAAGAGAATTAGGTGATTTTTGATTAATTAGTTTTTAATGAAATTATTTGTGTGCTATACAAGCAGTAAAGGTGATATTGTGAAAATGTAACCTATAGTAAATCAATCTGGTCTCTACGAATGTACAGCAACCAAAAAAAAAAAAAAACATTGTGAATTTCAGTATTTTTTTCTAAGAATAATTATGCACTGTTTGTAGAGTATTGGAGTTATTGACAAAGTTTCACCTGTAGTGACTTAGTCTTGAAACTACAAGCGTACCACAACCTTTGGAACATGAAAAAAATGTTTTGGTCAATTACAGTAAATGTATTTCATAATTATATACTTTATGTACAGAAGTACAGAAGATGTATGTTTGAAGTCAGTCTTTTTTTGTCAAATACATTTTTATTCAATTATCAGAAAAACCTTACAATAATCACATGATCCAGGATTAATTTTCTTATATGCACAAAAAATAAAATTGTAACACCCTATCGCAAGCCTGTTAATATACAATACAGTGACATTCAAAACTTGTACATTGTAACTTTTATGTTACAATATGTAAGGGAAACAGGTCAATTTAGCTCAAAGGGAATCATTTAAGATTTTAAAGGGAATTTGAACAGAATCACTGTTTCACGGCTGTTCACGGAGACGCGCCTGCGGTTCAGTGAACGAGCCGGTCGACCGATGATGCCATCTCCACTGCCGTCCACTCAGCACTCACCCATCTGGGAAAAAAAGGACTCTTATGTCAGAATGCTGTTCATAGACTTCAGTTCAGCATTCAACACAATCATCCCTCAGCAGCTCATCATCTACAAGCTGAGTCAGCTGGGGCTCAACACTTCGCTGTGCAACTGGCTGTTGGAATTTCTGACTGGAAGACCTCAGGCAGTACGGGTCGGCAGCAACACATCCAGCACCATCACACTGAACACTGGGGCCCCCCAAGGATGTGTGCTGAGCCCCCTCCTCTTCACTCTGCTGACCCATGACTGCACACTGTCACACAGCTCCAACCTCTTTATTAAGTTTGCAGATGACACGACGGTGGTGGGTCTCATTAGCAACAAAGATGAGACAAACTACAGGAGTGAGGTGAGCCGCCTGGCTGGGTGGTGCAGTGACAACAATCTCTCTCTGAATGTGGAGAAGACGAAGGAGATTGTTGTAGACTTCAGGAGAACACACACTCAGCACGTTCCTCTGACCATCAACGGTGCGACTGTGGAGAGAGTGAGCAGCACCAAGTTCCTGGGTGTGCACATCACAGAGGACCTCTCCTTGACTGAAAACACTGCAGCACTGGCCAAGAAATCACAACAGCGTCTCTACTTCCTCCGCAAACTGAGGAGAGCCAGAGCCCCGGCCCCCATCATGTACACATTCTACAGAGGGACCATCGAGAGCATCCTGTCGAGCTGCATCACTGTGTGGTATGGCGCCTGCAACGCGTCCTGCCGAAAGACCCTTCAACACATAGTGAGAGCAGCTGAGAAGATCATTGGTGTCTCTCTCCCCTCCCTCCAGAACATTTATGGAACACGTCTCACCCGCAAAGCTCTCTGCATCGCAGGTGATCCCACCCACCCATCACACAGCTTCTTCAGCCTGCTGCCATCAGGGAGGAGACTGCGGAGTCTCCAGGCCAGGACCAGCAGACTGAAGGACAGCTTCATCCACCAGGCTGTCAGGAAGCTGAACTCCCTCCCGAACCTGCCCCCCCTCCCCTCTTCTTCCCCAGGCACCACTGAACTATGAACCCCCACACACACACACACACTAATTATATGATGACATGCACGAGTCACTTGTGCAGCATTGGTCTGCTCACTCACCGCTCACTACCTCATTCGGCATGGAACTACCTCATCAGTCCGTTAAATAACTGCTCTTGGTCACTTGTCACTTGTCACTTTAATCAGACTTAAGATATTTTTAATAAGTGATTTTTTTTGCACTAAAAAATCTTTTAACTGCACTGTTGTTCACGTCATTGATTTGCACTATATCTGTCATTTACCTTGCGCTGCTTTATTTAACTTTATTTTTAACTTTTATTTTTATTATATGTCTTTTTTTTATAATTCCCTTATTGTATAATTGTATCTACATTTTATATTTGATCTAGTTATTTTTTTTAGGCATTAATGTTAATGTTATCTGTATGCACCGGGGTCTGAGAGTAACGTAATTTCGATTCTCTGTATGTATGTACTGTACATGTGGAAATTGACAATAAAGCAGACTTGACTTGAACTTGAACTTGAATGTAGGCTGCTTACTGTGCAGTTACTGCTGTTAATTTTAGATGGTTACAGTTATTGTTTTCAATAGCCAAAAGCAAGTTTGGCCTATTAAATACCAAATATCTTGTTTATGCACACTTTCCTTCTTTCTGGTTTGTTGCAAGATAAAAAAAAAAAAAATCGGACATCGGTATCGGAATCGGCCAGTTTGCTTGTAAAAAATCGGTATCAGAATCGGCCATGAAAAATCATGATCTGTGCATCCCTAGTTCAGACTGTGTAACCTTGGAAGAGCAAAGGGCTATAAGGTGGAGGACTGCCCTCTTCCTGGGTCGGTTTCACTCTACAGGAACTCAGTGTTGTTGTATGACTGTCTGACTTTCTTTGCAAAGAATAAAAGCTTTATTTTTAGTTATACCTGAGAATGAGTCTGTCTCTTATGCTGATGAGAGTTGATTTAAATTTTGCCACGACCAATAACTTGTGATGTCATTACTATTGTTTGTAGCGGCAATTTGATCATATTTATACCTACTTCAATGTAAGAATGTATATTCAAAATGTATTGTTGAAATAAAATGTTGAATCACATTTTAATCTTTTGTTGTTTATGAAACAATACATTTTGAATATACAGTTTTGTTCAAAATAATAGCAGTACAATGTGACTAACCAGAATAATCAAGGTTTTTAGTATATTTTTTATTGCTACGTGGCAAACAAGTTACCAGTAGGTTCAGTAGATTGTCAGAAAACAAACAAGACCCAGCATTCATGATATGCACGCTCTTAAGGCTGTGCAATTGGGCAATTAGTTGAAAGGGGTGTGTTCAAAAAAATAGCAGTGTCTACCTTTGACTGTACAAACTCAAAACTATTTTGTACAAACTTTTTTTTTTCTGGGATTTAGCAATCCTGTGAATCACTAAACTAATATTTAGTTGTATGACCACAGTTTTTTAAAACTGCTTGACATCTGTGTGGCATGGAGTCAACCAACTTGTGGCACCTCTCAGCTGTTATTCCACTCCATGATTCTTTAACAACATTCCACAATTCATTCACATTTCTTGGTTTTGCTTCAGAAACAGCATTTTTGATATCACCCCACAAGTTCTCAATTGGATTAAGGTCTGGAGATTGGGCTGGCCACTCCATAACATTAATTTTGTTGGTTTGGAACCAAGACTTTGCCCGTTTACTAGTGTGTTTTGGGTCATTGTCTTGTTGAAACAACCATTTCAAGGGCATGTCCTCTTCAGCATAGGGCAACATGACCTCTTCAAGTATTTTAACATATGCAAACTGATCCATGATCCCTGGTATGCGATAAATAGGCCCAACACCATAGTAGGAGAAACATGCCCATATCATGATGCTTGCACCTCCATGCTTCACTGTCTTCACTGTGTACTGTGGCTTGAATTCAGAGTTTGGGGGTCGTCTCACAAACTGCCTGTGGCCCTTGGACACAAAAAGAACAATTTTACTCTCATCAGTCCACAAAAATGTTCCTCCATTTCTCTTTAGGCCAGTTGATGTGTTCTTTGGCAAATTGTAACCTCTTCTGCACATGCCTTTTTTTTAACAGAGGGACTTTGCGGGGGATTCTTGAAAATAGATTAGCTTCACACAGACGTCTTCTAACTGTCACAGTACTTACAGGTAACTCCAGACTGTCTTTGATCATCCTGGAGGTGATCATTGGCTGAGCCTTTGCCATTCTGGTTATTCTTCTATCCATTTTGATGGTTGTCTTCCGTTTTCTTCCACGTCTCTCTGGTTTTGCTCTCCATTTTAAGGCATTGGAGATCATTTTAGCTGAACAGCCTATCATTTTTTGCACCTCTTTATAGGTTTTCCCCTCTCTAATCAACTTTTTAATCAAAGTACGCTGTTCTTCTGAACAATGTCTTGAACGACCCATTTTCCTCAGCTTTCAAATGCATGTTCAACAAGTGTTGGCTTCATCCTTAAATAGGGGCCACCTGATTCACACCTGTTTCTTCACAAAATTGATGACCTCAGTGATCGAATGCCACACTGCTATTTTTTTGAACACACCCCTTTCAACTAATTCAACTAATTGCCCAATTGCACAGCCTTAAGAGCGTGCATATCATGAATGCTGGGTCTCATTTGTTTTCTGAGAATCTACTGAACCTACTGGTAACTTGTTAGCCACGTAGCAATAAAAAAATATACGAAAAACCTTGATTATTCTGGTTAGTCACATTGTACTGCTATTATTTTGAACAATACTGTACATTACAGTACACATACAATCTACAGGATAGATTATTAAATGAAAACATTTCTTTAAAACAAAAAGTAAAAACCTGCTTGTGGTTTTGTCTTGTCTTTGATTTATTTTAAGCAATATATATAGAAATAAAAATATTATAGGTAATATATATGTTATCATTTTGTTGAATTAAGAATCAGTTGACATCAGATGTAGTGGGGGTACTGATTATTCAAACATTACATTAATGTTAGCTTTGAAATAATGTACCCCATTGACTTAGATCATGCGGTCTGGAACGCCACCCACGCGGCGCCGGGTCTGTGAAGCACCTCCTCAGTTCTCACATACAGGAGAATACCCCTACTAGGACCTGTGAGATTCTGTTTATGATTTAACTTAAAACATTTTATTAAATTTTTTAAGTTTTCTTATTTTATTTTGGGGATATTTCATTCATGTTTGGACATCTCTTAGCGGTCTAAAAAATGTAAGGGATAATTTTTTATATGTATCATCAGAAATGTTTATTTTATATACTATGCTATATATAAAATCACATTTAAAATAAGAAAAAAATTTCTTCTTCTTTTTTTAAAGAAGAGAATGCTGTGTTTTATAAGTTTGATAAACTTAAATGTTGAATACTTTTTTGAATTAATGAATGAATTGCTTTAGTAGCCTAAATGGCATTATATAATTAATTATTTCCATATTCTTTAACCCCTAGAGTCTGAGTGGGTTTTGGGGGACTGGAGATATTTTGGCATCCCCCAGACATTGGTGTTTTTCATTATCCTAAAACGTATTAATGGCTAAAGTCTGAATATCTATAAATATGTGAGCAGCATGATTGTGATTGTACATGTCTGTAATTTTGAGAAGGCAGCGTAAATGACCAGTTTTTTTAAAAAATATGTTTATAACGTGTTTTATAAGCTCAATAAACATAAGTATTGGTTGAACACACCATTAAAATGTATGATGAATTATTTGCTTTGGTTTAGAAACATGTCTGTAACTGCGATGTGTTTTATATGTTTGATTAACTTGTTTAAAATGTATGTTCCGCTTTAGTAACATGTTGTCATATATAAAAAAAATAATAATTTCATATCCTTAAAACAGAGATAAGTCTCTTTTTAATTTGATATGTTCATTTATATGTCTGCTTGTTTATATGATTTATTAGAATACAAATTTGTATAGAAGCATTAATATTACACTGATATAACAAGGTACATGTGGTTTATGATGAGATTTATTGAGTAGTCATAATTCAGATCGCTTAAAAACTAAATTTAATAAAAATGTATGTGCATGCAGAATTGTATTGTGTGGTGGTAGGTGTAGAGTTAAAGGGATAGTTCACTCTCAAATTAAATTTTGATATGTTTTATCTTACCTCAAGGACATCCAAGTTGTAGGTTTCTTTGTTTCCACAGTATTTCCCATTTTAATATTTTTAGGTCCACCTGTTCTTGTCTGTGACTCACATAATGGATGTCTATGGTCACCACCTCAAAGAGCATGCACAGAGGAGTCAAAATTAAACAATTCCTCATCGTAAGTACACACTGATGACCTAAGACACGAAACGAGCGGTTTGTGTAAGAAAACTAACAGTATTTATATCAGTTTTACCAAATGGTAAATGGTTGCTAGGGCATGGCTAGGCTCCAAATGGTTGCTAGGGCATGGCTTTGAAGTGTTGAAGGTGATTCGTGATTAGCAATTTGCTGCCCCGAGTCAAACGAGCCCACCCTCATGTTTCTGTGAAGTCTAAACAAAGTAATTCATTTTATCCTTTTTCAATGGAAGTCTATGGAGCTTGTTGCTATGGCGCTCTATATGGTTGCTAGGGCGTAGTTTGATAGATTCACAGTGATCCAGAGAGACTGATTGGTTGGCTGATTAAAATGAGCCCACCCCCTTGTTTCTATGACACTGTGATACGGAATTATGTTCAATGCAAAATCCCTATGTAATTTCCCATAGTAGGAAAAAAAATACTGTTTCATGGGCGATCCCTCACTATAGTATGTCTATGGGGCAACTTTGGGGGGCTCTTGCGCTCCAGGGGTACAACTTATACCCCACTTTGGGGTAGGTTCTCACACAGCTTGATAGCCTCTCCAAATGTGGTGATTTAAGTGTTTCTACGAAATTCCCTCTATGCGCTAAGATCCGTCAAAGTTGGCCGCAATGCATTTCCTATGGGACGTTTTTCGGCCGATTCGACCGTGCTAAGAAAGAACGTAAATTGCGAGTTGGCGTGTAAGATGTTAAAAGATCTGCCAAATACTGTGGAGCGAGTCCATGCAGAGCCTTATATGTAAGCATTACAATTTTAAAATCTATATGGTATTTAACAGGCAGCCAGTGCAATGTCCTCTAAACAGGAGTTATATGGTCACCAGCCCTAGCCCCAGTTAAAATTCTAGCTGCTGATTCTGCAAGTATTGCAATTTGTTAAGAGAGGATTTGGACACTCCAACAAGGAGAGCATTGCAATAGTCAATTCTTGAGAAAACAAAATAATTAATAAATTTTTCAGCTACAGACAAAGACAACATTGGCCGAATACGTGCAATATTTCTAAGATGGAAAAATGCGGTCTTAACCGTGTTCTGGACAAAAGGCTTGAATGACAAAGTGACATCAAAGATAACATCAAGTTTTTTTTGTTTACTGTGTAGCTCTAGGGCAGCACCATCAACTGAAAGATCTATTGAAGCAGCATTTGGCAGTTGGTGGAGAGAGCCAAGGAGCATAACTTCAGTTTAAGAGGTGTTTAGACAGAGAAATTTTTTAGCCATCCACATCTTAATCTCAGAAATACAGATGGAAAGATGAGAGATATCCACAAATTGACCAGGTTGAGAATGTATATAAATCTGAGTATCGTCAGCATAGAAGTGATAGCTTAGGTTAAGGGATCTTAATAGCGGACCAAGAGGATAAATATAAATACTGAAAAACAAGGGACCAAGAACAGAGCCCTGTGGGTCACCAGTACAGACAGGGTCCACATCAGATCTGAAACCATCCAAAAAAAAACAAAAGTGTGACCTGTAAAATATGACCTGAACCACCCAAGGGCAGTTCCAGATACACCAAAGACAGTTTGCAGTTCAGTTAGAGCACTTCCTACTTCCTGCTTCTGACCAACTTAATGGAGATGCAGAATTCATTTTTCAACAGGACTTGGCACCTGCACTGATGAGTTGATGTGCAGTTCAGTAATGCATTTCTACCTTGTTACAGTCCTTGTTACAGTGTACTTATGCATTTAGGTACTGAGTAATATTAACTAACTACATGTTCTTACTATAGGGTTAGGATAAGGGTAACTCATATGTAATTATGCATAATTAATTGGGTAGCACTTTATTTTACAGTCCTGTTCCTCATGTACATTCTATATACTTAATATAGTCATTACAGTAACTATGTAATAACTAGGTACTAACCCTGAACCTACCCCTAAACCTATGTAGTTACCTTGTATTACCAGAACTTTCTTAGATAAATAGACTGTAAGTACACTATAAGTATATGTAAGTACACGTACTGTAAAATAAAGTGCAACCATTAATTGTTAGCCTATTATAATAGTAAGTACACGTAACATGTTCAATAGGAGTCTGTTTAAATTGAACATTGCAAGGTTTAAGTGAAGATGTGTCATTGTAGAGTGATTTCACTATGGTGATTCAAGCTGTAGGAAAAATACAAATGTTAAATTCATGATAGTATAATACTGCATTTTTGTCCTCTTCCACATAGTCCTAACAAAGCATATGTTGATGGAATGTGATCTGGTGCAATGTCACCCTTAAATGTTAACATTCAAAATTAGTGTAGCCTTTATTTGTAAAATTACTGTCTTAAGGTTACACTTGTATAAGCTACAAAACACATGAATAGATAATGATCTAAATTATTACCCGAGTGACAGAGTGAAAGGTATAGTTATCGTATGTAAGAGATTACAGATTTAAAAAGCCATATGGATGCGAGGAAGAGAGATGCCAATGTCTCTTCCTATAGGCCCCACAAACCCCAGCTATGGCCCTGGGCACCAGTGTGCTCAACACACACCAGCTATAGGTGGAGAAAAAGCTGAGGATAGAATATTGTAGTCTGAAGTAATGAACGCAGATATTTCTGCATGCTGAACAAGGCCATGCAGTAACATTAGGTGATGGTTAGATAAATTAACTCTGTAGGGATGATGTTTGATTGGTTTGGCTAGACAGGGGTGTCCAGTCGTCCTCCTGGAGGGCCACTGTCCTGTAGGGTTTAGATCCAATCCCAATTAAACGCATGTGAACCAGCTAATCAAGGTCTTACTTGGCAATAGGGAGGTTGTAAAAGAGTGCTAAGGGAATTATTCAAATTAATATATGTATTAATTAATTATATGAATGTACCTCTGAAGGTTTTGACTGTCTTCCGAAACGATTTGATGGCATTTTGTTTCCATCTTTGCTCCATGTTTTAGCTTACCTAAAGCAGCGGGTCTTAATTCCAGTCCTCCAGCCCCTGCTCTGCACATTTATTATGTTTCTCTTATGGCTTCAGACATTTGTATTCCAACGTAAGTGTCCTGTGAACTGGACATCACAGTATCATTCCAGTTTGAATCCAACATACTGTAGGCTATATGTTCCATTCAAAGTGCATTGTCCGATATAGATGTTCACAGAACCTCCTTACAAGGTTAAAAACTAGTTCAAAAGTTGTCCTTGGAAATATTTTCAACATCATTTGAGGTTCAGTTAGACATAATTTTTACTCAGGATGTGTTAGATTTAGACTCATGTTATTTCAATGTAATTTCCAGACACTGTCCTAAGCTAACACAAAAAGTACCTGGACCAAGATCCCAACTAAACCAAACATTGTCCACCAATGGTGACTTAAAATGAATCAAATAACAACATTTAAACCTCTGTTTATTCTCGATAAGAGCTTCTCTAGATGTCTGACAGAAATAAAGTCAATTTAATGAATTAATCTGATAAAGCTGTTTGTGGACATGTATGATCCTCCTCTGCTGAGATCTTCAGAGATTTAATGTCTTTGCAGTTGATTTTACCACATGCTCAATCATCAGTTATTTCATTATTTCATAAAGATTATTTTATTTTCTTGATTTTCAGACAAACACAGTGTCTGGAAATGACTTTGAAATAACATTATTCTAAATCTAATGCATCCCAAGAAGTGTTGATTTGGTCCAGAAACAGTATAAATTATGCCTAAATGATGCTGTAAATATTTCCACTGACCACTTTTGAACTAGTTTTTAACCTTGTTAGGAAGTTCTGTGAGCGTACAGAACACGTAAAAAAAGACGTCATAAAAACTTTCATTCTGGCTCCTCAGTGGATGTCATTTCAATGTCTGCAATGACAAAAAGACATCCACAGGACGTAACTTTGCCCAGTGGGTCATTGCCAGAGAAGTTGGCTGTTCACAGAGTGCTGTATCCAAACATTTTTTTCTTATGAAGTATTCTAATTTGTTGAGAAAGTGAATTGGTGGGTTTTTGTTGAATGTGAGCCAAAATCATCACAATTAAAAGAACCAAAGACTTAAACTACTTCAGTCTGTATGCACTGAATTTAATTAATACGAGATTCACAATTTAAGTTGAATTACTGAAATAAATGAACTTTTCCACAACATTCTAATTTATTGAGATGCACCTGTATATACTCACAGAAACTAATATATGATGTTACAGTCTCTGAGAGTTCATCCACATCGATGGTAACAGCTTCAAAAACACTCCAATCAGGCCCACTCTGTTTCGTTGGTCCATCTCTTTTTTTTTTCCTGTAGGTTGGTATAAGATGAACCAGACAGTGATCAGACAGCCCCAAAGCTGCTCGTGGAACATAGTGATATGCATCCTTCATTGTGGTGTAACAGTGATCTAATATATTACTGTCTCTGGTGGGACATTAGCATGGTCTATGGATTTTGGCAGTTCACATGAGAGATCGGCTTTATTAAAGTCCCCAAGAATGGTTAAAACAGAGTCCAGGTGTTGTTGTTCTGTCTCTGTGATCTGATCAGCGACTTTCTGTAAAGCCAGGCTCACGTGCGTTTGCGGAGAGATGTAAACAAGTGAAACTCCCGCGGCGAATGGACTGGCTGGCAGATAACAAAGAGCACTTCTAGATCTGAACAGCACATCGTCTTTAACACGGCTACATCTGCACACCACCGTTCATTGATGTAAAAGCATGTCCTGCTGCCACGCGAGTCTTCCCATTGATTCTGCGTCACGATCTGCTCTAATGATTGTGTAAATATGAGAAATACCATGAACTGCTTGCCTAATTATTTATTAGGCATTTAAAGCACTAGCTCTAGTGGCTTTCACGGTTACAGCCGTGCACCTTTTTCTTAAATTGTTTTGTCATGAGATTCCAGGGAGAGGCTCCACCTTGATGGGTGAGACTCCAGTGCTGATCATGGGGTGCACCTGTGGCACTCCTATTTAAGAGGCTCGTGGAATTGAGTTCACTTTCTCTCATTTTTGTGTTCGTGTGTTTGTTTGAAGAGTGGGTTGATATTTTGATGTTACCGTTTGTTTCCACAACTCCACAAAACCCATTTCCAAAAGTTATTTAGTTTGTTGTTTCTTTAATTATTCTTTAACATTTTGAACCTAGACATTATTTGAATAACCTGAAATCAATATTTTCTTCATTGAAACAGATTTTGTCAGGTGTCCTCTTTATGTTGTGACTTTGAGCCGAGTAAAATTAATATATTAATTTTTATACGAGCAGAATCGAGAGTAAATCAAATTGGAAAACAAGTTTAGCTCAAAGGGAATTGTTTATGATATTTATAGTGAATTTGGTCAGAATCACTGTTTTTTGGTCACTGAATCATGGCCAGCCGATTCATTGAATGAGCCTCATAACATCAATCAAAAATAAAGTAAAAACACTTTATTAGCGTTGTAACAGGATCAGCAGTTTAAGACATTAACTTGTAAGCACAAAACAAAAAAAGACACTTCTCTTTTTAAATGTACGCAAGACTTTATTGGATAAATCAAAAAGACATGTAAACTAATCTAAAAAACACACACACTCATACATTCACACAAGTTGCAGAAATAAAGTGAGGAAAAAATGAGTTTAAGTGAAAATGTGAAATCCCATATTAATATCAATAAAGGAAATTACTGAACAGCCTTTAATCAATAAACCAGCAAGAATCTAACAGTTGTACTTGTGTTGCCTTCATTTTAAAGGAATTAATTTTGCATGGCATGGCTGCAGAAAGGGGTTTCTGTAGGTTGTTGATTGGCTGGGGTCCAGGAGTCATTGGAAGTGATGTCTTGGGCATTGGCTGAAGGATGGTGTGGAGTCGTGTATGCTGGTTGAAGTTTTAAAGTTGGTGCAGACAACGTCTGACATGGCTTTGCGGCAAAACTTAGAACACAAAACTCTCAACAGGAAAAGAAAATAAACTGATGTAGAAGAAAGAATGAAAAGCTGTTGAGACTAGACGGCTTGTCTTCTCATGCTGGTTGAGTAACAGCAGGCGTGCAGGCCAAAACACACTTTGAAGAGCGTTTAAAGAGCTGGTCATATGGTATTTTAACGTGTCCTTATATTGTGATGGAGTCCTCTACAACAGGATTAAATGCATCTAAGGAAAGAAAACATTGTAATTTTCCCAAAATATACATTTAATAGTAGAGTCATTTGCCGATTAATTCTAAAACATTTGTTCCAAACAAGTTGGGAGCAAACCCCTCCCTTCCACAAGCCTACACTTCACTGATTGGTCAGCTGGCCACACCTGTTGTGATTGGCACAGAGAAGAATCCTTGACCCAATTAGCCAGCGCTAATTAACTAGACGAGACAAAACAAATAAAATAAAATAAAACACATTACCAACGAGGCATTTGTTGAATCATGTGGGACATAATTACTCATTATAATGACTTATAATGTCTTTTTACACGCTGCGTATCACACTGCGTAAAAATAAAACCCTGTTTGCATTGTTGATCTGAGAAACAACACCCAACAAGCCTACTCTACTGGTTCAGGAAACAGTCCTCATCCTCCATAAAATGCACAGAATATCTGGGTTGGACTGTTCTGGAACAGTGTTGAAATACAACTTAACCACTGATTTCTAGTCAAGTCCTATTTTGGAAGGCCGAACAAAGTTTCACTTCAACGAAACTCACAGCGACTCCACAACATGGCACCTGCGGCAACAGACAGAATAAAAGTAATGCCTTCTATCTTTACGTGAACCTTTTGGTCGGTGTTACGCAATTCTTCCCACATAGTGATGTAGAGATGTGACGGCATGGTAGAACGAGACGATTTAGGGAAGTGTGGTTGACCCTTAACTTTTACAATGGATATTTATTTGGATTTGCGACTTTAGTCTTAGCAACTCAACAGGTCTTAAATATGCACCAAGAGAAATTTAAAATTGTAAATTATGTAGATATTGTAAAATCGCATCATATGACCCCTTTAAGACCCTAAAGAATCATAAAACTTGTGGAAAATGGGCATTCAATGACCACTTTAAACATGTGATTCTCAAGGTATCCTCTATGTGACACAGAGCTTCCACACTGAAAGCAGATAAAAGGCTTTTATGAAGCGTGAGTTACCAAATGAATCTTAAGTTGTCCTTTCAGTCTAAAACCCTTTCCACACTGAGAGCAGGAGAAAGGCTTTATCACAGCATGAATAAACATGTGATTGCCAAGGGATGATTTATATGTAAAACTCTTTCCACACTGAGAGCAGGAGAAAGGTTTTTCTGAAGAATGTGTTACCAAATGATCCTTAAGTTGTCCTTTCCGTGTAAAAGTCTTTCCACACTGAGAGCAGCTGAAAGGCTTTATTTCAGCATGAATTAACATGTGCATCTCAAGATTTCTGTTACTTGTGAAATTCTTTCCACACTGAGAGCAACTGAAAGGCTTTATCCCAGCATGAATTAACATGTGCCTATTAAGGCATGATTTACTTCTAAAACACTCTCCACACTGAGAGCAGGAGAAAGACTTTTTCCCACTATGAATTAACATGTGCATCTTAAGGCATTTTTTCAGTGTAAAACTCTTTCCACACTGAGAGCAGGAGAAAGGCTTTATCCCAGTATGACTAAACATGTGATGCTCAAGGCTTGTTTTACAAATGAAAGTGTTTCCACACTGAGCGCAGGAGAAAGGCTTTATCCCAGCATGAATTAACATGTGATCCTTAAGGGTTGTTTTTCGTGTATAAGATTTTCCACACTGAGAGCAGCTGAAAGGTTTTTCTGAAGTGTGAGATACCAAATGATTCTTAAGTTGTCCTTTCCGTGTAAAACTCTTTCCACACTGAGAGCAGCTGAAAGGTTTTATCCCAGCATGAATTAACATGTGATTCTTAAGATTTCTGTTACATGTGAAAGTGTTTCCACACTGAGAGCAGCTGAAAGGCTTTTCTGAAGTGTGAGATACCAAATGCTTATTAAGGTGTACTTTCTGTGTAAAACCCTTTCCACACTGAGAGCAGCTGAAAGGCTTTATTCCAGTATGAATTAACATGTGCCTATTAAGGCTTGCTTTACATGAGAAAGTGTTTCCACAATGAGAGCAGCCGAAAGGTTTTTCTGAAGTGTGAGATAACAAATGCTTCTTAAGGTGTGCTTTCTGTGTAAAACTCTTTCCACACTGAGAGCAGCTGAAAGGCCTCTTGACTTCTGTTGTTTTAATGCTGCAACTCACAGATTTTTCTTCATTGACATCATGATATTCCTGATCCTGATATTTCTCATCCACCGCTTTCAGATCTCGTCTTTCTTCTTTCATTTTCATCAGGCCTAAAATTAAATCATAATAAAGTTGAAAATTAATTGAAACGTAAAAAAGCATAAAATATTTGTGTACAGACAAAAGCTAAGTCAAAACTTTCCCTTTTTAACACGGATCCATGAAAATCTCAAAACACTGCATTATGCATTCATGCCAGTAGATGGCGATATCATTTTATAAAGAAACACAACAGATTTTTTTCTTCTTTTTTTTTTTACAGAAACACTGAATGACCAACAAAGCACCACCTCTGTCACAGTTTTCTGTCTTTCTGTCACTGTCTTCTGTGAGTGTTGTGTTTGTTTGGTGCCATATGCTTTTGTCCTGTCTCTTTTCTTACCCCGCCTATCTTCTTACCTCATAATTGTTTTAGTTGCTACACCTGTGTTTCTCCCTTGCTCCCGGATTTACCGTCACTCTGCACACCTGTCTCTCAATCACACACACAGCTGTTGCTCGTTGTTAAAGTTTTAATTCTAATTACTAAAATTCTATCATTAAATTATACTCTATTATCATAATATGATGCTTCACTATATATATATATAAATATATTAGGGATGAAAAATGTCGGTTATTTCAATGATCGATTGTTGTTTAAATAAACAATCAATTAATCGTTAACCATAATGCTGCAAAATGAATTATAGGCAGCAGTCACCGGCATGACAGGATGTGTAAAAGCCACACAAAAAATGCGTTCTCACCTGAATTAAAGGAGTTTTCGTCTGAATAAAATGCTAGTACGTTTGAGATCATTTACTTTGTTGACTGTTTTCGGCACGGAGAACGCTAAACGAGCCTCTCTAAATGGTTTTGTGGTGCTCGTTGTTGTATTTTAGAACACAATTGCAATGTTTTCAACTGACATTATGGCATTTAAAATAAAATTCTCCCAAACGTAACTGTGGTGCGGTGTGAATGCGCGGTGCAGTAAGTGAACCGCTTCCATCGACGCGGGTGCAGCAAACCTCTGCTGCTCACATTAATTTGATCCTGCTGGATTCTGTTCTGGAAAATATCAGATTTTGAATTGTTGCGTTCCGGTAGGCCTAGCCTATTTGTTTTTAAGAATCCGGCACACAGTGCATTAGATCGTGACAGTGCGTGCATGCATGCATACGAGGACGAGCGAGCACGGCTTGATTATTTGGGGATTACTGCTCATGTCTCACGCCTGTTTCACACATACTCCATCTGCTGTGCATATGCGTTGCGTATTTTTTACGCACCCATGTTAATGGATTCCAGCGTTCACACGGTCTGTCAGTGCATTCCAGGAGCAGTGCGTCTGCAGCAGTGCATCAATCAAGTCTATTTTTGTGAATTAAAGTGACAGCGCATTGTTCGCGGTAAAGAATGAACATGGATTGACATGAAAATGCAGTAATTTCACAAAAAATTTATTAAATCATACTGTGTTTCACACGCAACACAAGGGTTTTTGGCTAGGTTTAAAACAAGAAAAAGTGCAATTTTAGATAAACAAGGAAAACAATATACATAATTCACTTTTATCGAGGCAAAAAAAAATAAGTTCAAAGACTTGTGGGATTGTTTGTAAAAAAGATTTAAATGCAAAAGGCACCAGACTTCCTGACAGATCTGTTTTAATTTTAAATATTTCCCATATCCTAACAAGAAAAGTTGGCTAATTGTGGTGTTTAAATGTTTTGCCGCTTGCTCGAACAGCTTATTATACAAACCTAGAAGTCAAATGCATAAATAATGTATTGTTTATTTACTGCGTTTAAACTAATGTCTATGAAAGATTGCTACTGTACTGTGATATACGTATATATATATAGATTAATTTTTTAAATCTAGATTAATCTCACTGTGATCTTGAAATTAATCTAGATTAAAATGGCTCATTCGAATTCTGCCGAAGTGCAGCGATCGTTTACGTACCGAGTAGCGAACTGCAAACGCGTCCTGTGTGAAACCACATCGAGTCCGTGCTGCACCACATAGGTAACACACACGGAGTGCATACGCAATGCAGACGGAGGGCCATAGCTGTATGTGTGAAACAGGCGTGAGCAGGCCGTAGCTGGGGTCAGCGGGGACCGGGTGAAGGTTGTACCAGTGGGGCCTGTTTGAAATTGTTTAATTTGTATGTTCGTTTATTTTTATTTATTTGTGCTATTCCATTAAACCTACATTTATTCAGACACCTTCAACATTTCTCACATTATTACAGTTTTGCTATATATATAAAAAATTATATCTGGTGTCTGAATAATTTTTGGTTTGACTGTTAAAACTACAAAGTAATTCAGTCAAGAGCAGTAAGTGATTTTCATTTTCTTGGATTAGCATTACAGCAGCCAGTAGCTAAATTAGGCGCGGTCACTTTAAGAGACGATGAACGCATCCAATATAATACACATACCAATCAACTTTTTACTTTCACTTAAGAAATAACTGACAGTTTTTTCGAGCACAATTTCCAAGGTGGATATTTTGACATATTTTGTATGTATTTGTCGGCACAAGAGCAAAAATAAGCAAATTCGATGTTCAAGTGTTTTGAGACGCCTTTCTCTGCGTGAGCCTGAACACCAGAACACAGTGGTGCTGAATTGGGCTCTTTCACATCTTTTTGTTTGTTCTAACTGCGATTTGTATTTGTTCGTTCAGGTGCAGTAGGGACTTTCTCTCTCTCTCCACACCGAACACAACATATAAAGCGGGCGATCATGACTTGTAGTAAACTTGTGTAACACTTGACATTTTCCAACCCTTAAGTTATCTAGGGCTGCTCCGATCACGATCAGCCGATCGTTAATGCGCATCTCGTCATTAAAGCCGGTTCTCTAATCAGCGGTAAATTCCCTCAGATGCGTGATTTCGCATAGAGCAGCTGTTACTACACAGAGCCATTGTTAACTGAGAAGATGCGCAAATAAACGCTGAAAATGAACGTGGATTTGCGCATCTTCTCAGTTAACAATGGCTCCGTAATGACTTTTATTACTACCGTAATTCCTCAAATAACAACCTGTAGTCAAATAAACACCGGGCCTCTGATAGTGGCCGGGGGCATGGTCAACACTAGGGATGCTCATATTGACCGTTTAACTGTTAACCGAAAGTAAACTCATTGTCGAAATCATACTCTAGATTTAATACTGTCACATGGAATTGATGTTGATAGTGTTGAAATTGTGCAGCCAAGTGATGATATCTCAGATCATTATTTAGTTTTGTGCAAACTTCATATAGCCAAAATTTTAAATTCTACTTCTTAAGTATCAAAGAACCATCACTTCTACCACAAAAGACTGCTTTTTAAGTTATCTTCCTGATGTATCCAAATTCCTTAGCATATCCAAAACCTCAGAACAACTTGATGATAACAGAAACTATGGACTCTCTCTTTTCTAGCACATTACATACAGTTGCTCCTTTACGCTTAAGGAAGGTTAAGGAAAACCGTATGACACCATGGTATAATGAGCATACTCGCACCCTAAAGAGAGCAGCCCGAAAAATGGAGCGCAGCTGGAGGAAAACAAAACTAGGGGTATTTCGTATTGCTTGGCGGGAAAGTAACATATCCTACAGAAAAGCATTAAAAACTGCTAGATCTGATTACTTTTCTTCTCTTTTAGAAGAAAACAAACATAACCCCAGGTTTTTATTCAATACAGTGGCTAAATTAACGAAAAATAAAGCCTCAACAAGTGTTGACATTTCTGTGTTTGACATCACAGCAGTAATGACTTTATGAACTACTTTACTTCTAAAATCGATACTATTAGAGATAAAATTCCAACCATTCAGCCGTCAGCTACAGTATCACATCAGACATTGCACTATAGACCCCCTGAGGAACAGTTCCACTCATTCTCTACTATAGGAGAGGAAGAATTGTATAAACTTGTTAAATCATCTAAACCAACAACATGTATGTTAGACCCTATACCATCTAAGTTCCTAAAAGAGGTGCTTCCAGAAGTCATAGGTTCTCTTCTGACTATTATTAATTCCTCATTGTCATTAGGATATGTCCCCAAAACCTTCAAACTGGCTGTTATTAAGGCTCTCATAAAAAAAACACAACTTGACCCCAAAGAACTAGTTAATTATAGACCAATCTCGAATCTCCCTTTTCTGTCCAAGATACTAGAAAAGGTAGTATCCTCACAATTATATTCCTTCTTAGAGAATAATGGTATATGTGAGGATTTCCAGTCAGGATTTAGACCTTATCATAGTACTGAGACCGCTCTCCTTAGAGTTACAAATGATCTGCTCTTATCATCTGATCGTGGGCGTATCTCTCTATTAGTTTTATTGGATCTTAGTGCTGCGTTTGACACAATTGACCACAGCATTCTTTTGCATAGACTTGAACACTTTGTTGGCATCAGTGAAAGTGCATTAGCATGGTTTAAATCGTACTTATATGACCGCCATCAGTCGTAGCAGTGAATGAAGATGTATCATATCGATCACAAGTGCAGTATGGAGTACCTCAAGGCTCAGTACTAGGGCCGCTACTCTTCACACTTTATATGTTACCCTTGGGAGATATCATCAGGAAACATGGTGTTAGCTTTCACTGTTATGCTGATGATACTCAGCTCTATATTTCTTCGCGGCCCGGTGAAACACACCAATTTGAAAAACTAATGAAATGCATAGTCGATATAAAAAATTGGATGACGAGTTATTTCTTACTGCTAAATTCAGAAAAAACAGAGGTGTTAATTATAGGACCTAAAAACTCTGCTTGTAATAACCTAGAACACTGTCTAAGACTTGATGGTTGCTCTTTCAGTTCTTCGTCATCAGTTAGGAACCTAGGTGTGCTATTTGATCGCAATCTTTCCTTAGAAAGCCATGTTTCTAGCATTTGTAAAACTGCATTTTTCCATCTCAAAAATATATCTAAATTACGGCCTATGTTCTCAATGTCAAATGCAGAAATGTTAATCCATGCATTTATGACTTCAAGGTTAGATTACTGTAATGCTTTATTGGGTGGTTGTTCTGCACGCTTAGTAAACAAACTACAGCAAAATGCGGCAGCAAGAGTTCTTACTAGAACCAGGAAGTATGACCATATTAGCCTGGTCCTGTCATCGCTGCACTGGCTGCCTATCAAACATCGTATAGATTTTAAAATATTGCTTATTACTTATAAAGCCCTGAATGGTGTAGCACCTCAGTATTTGAATGAGCTCCTTTTACATTATACTCCTCTATCTCCGCTACGTTCTCAAAACTCAGGCAATTTGATAATACCTAGAATATCAAAATCAACTGCGGGCTGCAGATCCTTTTCCTATTTGGCGCCTAAACTCTAGAATGACCTACCTAACATTGTTCGGGATGCAGACACACTCTTGCAGTTTAAATCTAGATTAAAGACCCATCTCTTTAACCTGGCATACACATAACATATTAATATGCTTTTAATATCCAAATCCGTTAAAGGATTTTTAGGCTGCATTAATTAGGTAAACCGGAACCGGAAACACTTCACATAACACTCGATGTACTTGCTACATCATTTAGAAGAATGGCATCTACGCTAATATTTGTCTGTTTCTCTCTTGTTCCAAGGTCACCATGGCAACCAGATCCAGTCTGTATCCAGATCAGAGGGTCACTGCAGTCACCCGGATCCAGTACGTATCCAGACCAGATGGTGGATCAGCACCTAGAAAGGACCTCTACATTAGGGCTGCACGATGTGTCGTTTAAGCATCGATATCGCGATGTACGAATCCACGATAGTCACATCGCAGGATGTGCGATGTAGGCTGTCGTTGTTGATCCGTTATTCATTGAAATAAGAAACATTACACGGGCCAGCTGCTCCCCGGCCTTGACGAATGTGATTTGCGGATTAATTGCACAGCTTAACCATCATAGAGTGAAAGTTTATCATTGACAGGACTGAAAAACACATGCAAGTTTAAAAGGGCAGAAAGAGAGGGAGCGCGCGAGAGAGACCGAGAGACAGAGAGCGCGCAAGAGAGACAGGGAGACAGAGAGAGCGCGAGAGAGACAGGGAGACAGAGCGCACGCGAGAGAGACAGGGAGACAGAGCGCGCGAGAGAGACAGACAGAGATAAGTACCATCAATGTCTTTAGAAATGTATATGGATTTATTTTGCATGTAATTTTTTTTCTAATGAATATATATGTATTTTTGTTTGTTTCTATCCTGCTATGTACAATGCTTTGGCAATGTGTATGTCATGGCAAAAAAGCAATATGAATTGAATTGAGAGAGAGAGAGAGACCGAGAGAGAGCGAGTCGTTTTCAAACAACACGAGCGCTGTCTTGCTCTCTCTCCCTCGCGCATATTTAATCAATTGACACGATGGTTTCAATGTTTAAATCATTTAAAATGAGAATGTAAGTGTGCTCACCTCATTTTTGTTTGTAGGAAAAAATATCGCTATATATATCGCAGAAAAATAAAATATCGCAATGTCATTTCTTCCCAATATCGTGCAGCCCTACTCTACATCCCTGAAAGACAGCAGAGACCAGGACAACTAGAGCCCCAGATACAGATCCCCTGTGAAGACCTTGTCTCAGAGGAGCACCAGGACAAGACCACAGGAAACAGATGATTCTTCTGCACAATCTGACTTTGCTGCAGCCTGGAATTGAACTACTGGTTTCGTCTGGTCAGAGGAGAACTGGCCCCCAACTGAGCCTGGTTTCTCCCAAGGTTTTTTTCTCCATTCTGTCACCGATGGAGTTTCGGTTCCTTGCCGCTGTCGCCTCTGGCTTGCTTAGTTGGGGTCACTTCATCTACAGCGATATCATTGACTTGATTACAAATAAATGCACAGACACTATTTAAACTGAACAGAGATGACATAACTGAAATCAATGATGAACTGCCTTTAACTATCATTTTGCATCGAGACACTGTTTTCCAAATGAATGTTGTTCAGTGCTTTGACGCAATGTATTTTGTTTAAAGCACTATATAAAGGTGATTGATTGATTGATTGATAAATATTTTGACCGATTAATACTATCAGTTAAACTGTTTAATACGTTTTTTTAAGGTTCTTTTTTTTTTGTTTGCTGCATGGTTTAAAAATAAAATAGCCTACTATATAGCTTATATTTATTAACTCACGGAGCGCGTCGGCACGCGCAACCACACCCGTGACACAAAATGAAACTGTGTGGGATCATTTTAACAGAAAGGGCAACGAAGTTACCTGTAAATTATGCGGCGCCGTATTAAAATACAGCAGTAGCACAAGTATGATGCAGTACCATTTACGAAGCTCAGAAGCTTCGAGTGATGAAGGGCAACAAACTCTGCCCTCCATGTTATCAGGGAGAAGATGCGATGCACGGCAATCTGAGGAGATAACGCACTGATTATCCAGAAGCAGATGTTGATATCTACATGAGAGACGATCCTCCTTCTCTGGATATTAATCCTCTTGACTGGTGGAAAGCAAATGATAGGCGTTAGGCGCTTCCCGAAGCTGGCCACTCTAGCGAGACATTGCCTGTGCATTCCCGGTACATCTGTCCCATCGGAGAGGGTGTTTTCTGCCACGTTGCGCTCCAGACTGACTCGTTGATACTGACACGTTGCTTTTTGTAAATAAAAATTAGACAAGGTGTTTTTTTTATTTAAGGTAGGGCTGCTATTTTTATTTAACGAAAAATCTTAGTCTAACGGAAAAAAATTCCGGTTTGAAAGCTTCGTTCAAACGGATTCAGGGTTTTCTTTTTGTCATCTTAATTCGTTAATTAAGTTTAAAATATATATTTAGTGTAGGCCTATTTTGTTTTTTATTTGTATTATTTTATTCTATTTTTCTCTCACTGTCAGAAATGCTGCAGGTGCGTGGAAATTTAAACTGAATCCAGGTTCTGTTGTAGATCTGTTCTGTATGCTGCTGTTTGCACTTTGCACGTTAAAATAAACCCTTTGATAAAAAAAAAATATATATATATATATTTTTTTTTAAAGGGTCACAGATACGTGTCAATTTTATTTGTATTTAATGCCAATTCAATATTATAATATTATCAGTTAACAGTTAATAATCGATTAACGAGCGGCGGTTGTCGGTCGGGACAATTAATCGAAATGAGCATCCCTAGTCAACACTGATAAATAAAGGCCGGTCTTAAATAAAGGCCGGGGGAAAATTTGTGTGGTGAATCAGCAGAGCCAGATAACGAACGTACACGCCCACTGCCGGAGCGTTTCTCATTCTCGAGTCAACCGGTTGCATCGGTTTTCAGTCACCAGTACACTGAACAGAGAACCGTTTCTGTCGGACGCATCCGATTTGAGAACAGAGGAGCTGATGATACTGCGCATGCGTGATTCAGCGTGAAGCAGACTGACACAGAGCGTGTCTGTACCGAACTGCACACTTCTTTATAATATTATCTTTATGACATTCCCAATTATGGTTAATAACGTTTTGCATTGCTGTTCAAGAGCTGAATGAACACCGGAAAAACTGAAGTGCTGCCAGCTTATTTAACACAGGAAAATGCATCATATATTCAGGTATTTATACAACATATTATATTTAGGCTATTAAACTTATATACGTACAAAAAGACAAATATGCACACGTGAACTTGAACTAAGTTACATGCTAATCAAAATGTGTAACTTCGGTTGTGGATGCTCTCTGGGCTCTTCCAGCAAAACAACGCACTGAAACACGGAAACCAAACTAGAGATCAACTCTGATTTTTGAGGGATTTATGTGTATTGGCCGATACGTGGCTGCTGCGTTCGCCGATAGTTTTTTCCCGGCATTATTTACAGACAGGAGTCCACAGGCAGCTCTGTGTTGCTGGAGATGCTGCAGTTCACACTGCCCCTCCCCCACTAGCAGAGTAGAAGTTTTAAACTTTCAAAGCATTGATTAACTGTTTGACTTAGCTGAAATATTGTAATACACTTTGAAAGTGGAAACATATTGCTCTATATGTGCGTGCACCTATAGCTAAGAAAGTTTGTGGGTCAAAATGGAAAACGCGAATGCCAAATGCATCGTCTATAAAACTGCTTGTCATTGTATTTAGGGACCGGCAAATAGCTAAGTTGTAGGCTATCCATATGCATACAGCAGCTGTTACGAACACTGGCCATAGGATTAAATAATGCACATTGTTACCGACATTGTTCCGTGATTCCGTGGTATCTGTAGGAGTTTTATTCAGCGAGCACCTGGCTGAGGTTTGGGCGCGTGCAGTTCAACGCGCTCATTTGTCCAGGCAAGCTTATGCCGTGGTGAGATGAAAACAGCTCAGCTTTTCAGAAAGCCACAAGCGAACGCAGGTCATGTGACAAAAAACAATCGACCATTCCATGACAACATCGAAAGCTCAACTGAACAGCTGATCATAGTCGGACAGGGTGGGATTTTATTTCTCATCTCCATAAATATATGAAGTAGTTAAGGGCTAGAAATACTTTGCTGATACTTCCTCGTCATTGTGGAGAGCGCAGTTCATTGTTGCATAGCAACGACAGACGCCACGGGAGCACAAGCACTTGTGAAAAGGAGAAAGCATTTTTAGACACAATATGTGAACGGCCCCAAAGTCATAATAAACTAATCTATTTGGTTTAAAATCGTTTTTGTTTTGTTTAAAATGAAGATCACGATTACATATATCAAAATACTAATTTGAATCATTAATTCAAACACGTTTAAAATTAATTGTCTCATTCATAAATTCCTGTTTAACTGGTGGGAAATTTTCCTCACCACGGCAACCCTAAAATACAGTAATTGTTTTTGAAGATTGTAACAATAAACACGTGAGGGACGCGCTGAATGAAAGCACATTCACTCTCTGACAGCAGATGGAGCTAAACTACAGAAAATGTCCTTACCCTGGAAACCCCTTAAATAAACCAGCTGGACTACTTTCTGAAACATATTAAAATAATTTTAAATAGCCATTCAGATTTGTGTATTTGCTATGATGTTCATAACTTAAGTATTAAGACTTAATATGTTATTTTAATCTGGACTACAACGTGCCATAGATAAAGTTTGAAAATGTTTAGATTTTTTATTGTTAACCCTCTCAAGGCAGGCGTTGCAGATTTGCAACAGTAAAGTAACTAAAAACCTTATTACTCCAGATACATATTTTATGAATCTGGAGTACTAAAAACATTACTATAGTTTACTAAATTTACTAAGTTACTAAAACTTAATTTGAGCCTGAGAGGGTTAATTCATACTTTACATCAGGGCTTCATTTTTACAATAGTTAACAATGGTTAACAAAATGCCAATGACAAATTCTACTGAACATTCATTAATCTTAGGTATTCCAATATTTAATAACACGTCGTTAAAATATAAAGTTGCAACTGTATTATTTAATGATTTAACTTGAACTATGACTTTTTTTTAACAAAGATTAATAACTTCTTTAGCAAATGTAGCTATTGTGAATGTTAATGGTTAACTAATGAGATTGTAAAGTGATACCTATGGGTCCTTATGGTTTATACTTTAATCTGTGCAAAACTTTTAACTTTATTTTTGTTTGTTTTATTGTATTTAAATGTTCAGTTATTTTTGTTATTAGAAAAATGTTATTTAACCTATTATATTATACTATATTTTGAGCACTTTTTTAAACTAAACTTCAATACCGTGATAATACTGTTTACCGTGATAAAAGCATGAGCAATTAATCACAACAGGAAAATTTTATATTGGCATATCCCTACCCACAAGACATTAACTATGGCATTGTAAACATAATTTGTATTCATTATTGGACTTCATTTTGTAGTGAGAGGTAAATTTACAGACGGTCCCTAAAGCAACCTAGGCGAATATCCAGCGAATATCAAACCTAAAACTTTACCGCGCTGAACTTTGAAACTGGATTTTAAGAAATGTTAATGATAATTAAGGTCTTATTTTTATACAAATAATCTGTGAATGTACCACATTTGTCTTTAATGACTGTTTAAAGAATAAACACCAACCTCCCTGTTCCTTGTGTTTTATTCTCCAGGTTTCTGGTTCCTCGAGTTTTATTCTCCAGGTTTCTGGTTCATCGTATTTTATTCTCCAGGTTTCTGGTTCCTCGTGTTTTATTCTCCAGGTTTCTGGTTCCTCGTGTTTTATTCTACAGGTTTCTGGTTCACGCGTGTTCTCTTCACTCTCCTCTTTAACAAACACCATCTTCACATCAGCAGATCTCAGTCCAGTTGATACTTCTCCAGATATTTCCTACTTGATTCTAAACTTAATCACGACTGTGAGGATGAGAAAATAACAGTATTTTTCTCTTTAAAAAAAACCCTCATGTCTAACCCTTTGTATTAATAAACAGCATCCTGACAAAACAACAACAGATCTGCGAAACTAATCTTCTTCGTCTAAGGTTTAATGGTGTTTGGCAAACAAACAAAAGTGTTTAGCGCCACCCGCTGGATTGGAGAGCAGTGTTGCCATCTTTGAATGGAAAGTAGCTTTTTTTATTATTATTGTAACATTTGAAACAAAGAATGCCATCAACATATTACATGTCAGGGAGCAAGAAAAAAAAAAAAAAAAAAAAAAAAGAAAGATTCAAAAAAAATAAACAGCTCTCTTAGTGGAAGATTCAGAAATCAAATACAGATACAGTTTTAAATCTTCCAGAAAAAGATTAAAGAAAGCCTTACATTTACAATATATTTGTGAGCAAAATATTTGGCAAGAAACAAAATAAGATTGAGTAAATTAAATTTCTCTTTTAAAAATTTATATAACCCAAAATAATATTTCAAGGAAGTGTCAGAAATTATACCACAAAGAAAAAAAATAATAAATATATATATATATATATATATATATATATATATATATATATATATATATATATTCATTCCACAGATTCTTAGTATACTCACAATTGTTGCGTACCGCATTTATTCTATGGGTAAATGTGGACATAGCAAAAGGTAAAAATATCTTAAGAGCATTAATCTGAGTCCTGCCCCAGCACCACAACTTGTACAGAAACAAATAAATAAACCTTTTATTTCCCAGCTTGTGGAACAAATACAAGAAAAAAGGAAGCAATAGCTTCTGGAGAGAATAAGGCAAAAATAAACAAAGTGACAAACTGGAGCAGGTTACCTTTAACTAAACTAACAAAGAAAAGGAAGAAAATAAAGTACCCCAACTCCCTTCCTGGCTCCATCCACCTCCCTACAGCTTCCAAATAAAGCTAATAAGCAAAACGCAAATAGGCAAACATTAAATTAGCTGCTAAGAAGGATGTTAATAGTAGCATCTGTATAAACCAAGCAACATAAACTAAAAGGTGAAGGATAGTATGAATCTCTTCAACTAAAATAACAACAGTAAGTGTTGGAGAATATCACAACAAACAAAAAAAATACCTACACTGTACCAATGTAGAATACTAAGCAGCTCAACAACCACCAATTGTAACTCTGGAGAAAACTCTTGGGGAAACATTTCTCTCAGTCTGAGGGCTGGAGCTCTGCTTTTATGCTGGCTCACTCTTAACTGGTTAGCAGTTACAGCTTGGAGCAATCAATTACCTGCCAGGCAGATTGTGTAGGAGGAGTCTTATTCAGAGACAAGATTTGTCTCTGAATGAGACAAATCTTCAGCTTGGAGACCACAAAAGGAGCAATTTACATCAAAGTCCTTAGAAATAAACCTTTGTAAAAACATTTTGTGGGATAGCACCGATGTATCATTTTATAAGACACTTCTTTGATCTACAAAAATAATTTTTGAGGCAAACCCAGACCCTAGCCCAGTTAATTTTACCTATGTTCCAATAGAATATGGCATTTGGACGAGAGACAACTTCATTCTGGAACAGAGCACGAATACTCTATTATCTGATTTGGTAGTTATGGATAATTCACAGACATATGTATCAAACACATTGAGATATGGCACAATCTGAGAGACCTTGTTGTTAAAACCCTTTATAAACAAAATAATCCCAGAAGGGATAGCTCCAAAAACAATACCATATTCTCTTGCTGTATTTGGGATTGAATAACTGACTCACCAAAATAATATTATTTTTAACCCAATAATCAAAATTATGCTTGTAAATTAAAGACCATGATAAAAGACATTGTTTGTGAAAGTGAGATAATTTGGAAGGAATTTTGTTAGGCTTATAATTACATAAGAGCAAAAAATGTAGACTACCTTATTTAGAAAAAAATAAAATTTGGTATAAAGTTCCATAAAGAGGTGGGATTTTTAAAGTGTTGTTTTATCCAATTTATTTTAAATGTATAATTAAGAGAAGAAAATCTGATAAAATTAAGTCCACCATTTTCATAAGAATTCATAACTACAGATTTTCTGATATAGTGTTTCTTATTTTTCCATTCGAAATTAAATAAGCACTGGTCAACTGTTTTGGAAGTCTGAGGATTGACATAAAGCGATGTAGAAGAATAGGCTAGACGTGAAATACCCTCTGCTTTAGAAAGAAAGTTCTACCCTTGAGAGATAAATCTCTGCGTAACCACAGATTTAGTTTCTTTTTGGTCTTTTCCATAAATGGAGAAAAGTTATCAACACATCTATTCTTCATATCCTAAGAAACGACTATACCTAAGTAACTAACTTTCTATCACTGGGATGCGGTCTATGTTTGTCAAACAACAATATTTGATTGAAAATAATTCACATTTGTGGATGTTTAAGTGTAAACCTGATGCCCCAGAGAATAAACCAATAATATTAATAGCTAAAGAAACCTGAAGAGTGTTTAGATTCGTTTAGAATCGTTCACTGATTCGTTCAGTGATCAGTTCTTCGTATTAAACAAAATAAGCCAGCAGGTGACAAAAGGAGTGTATTATGTGCTATGTCTTAAATCAACGAACGTATACACTTGTTATAACAACTGATCTGGCTTTATTAAAATGTGTGCATAAACGCATTCAATATATAAAGTCTAATTAAGTTGTTCAGATGAACAAAGCACGTGGTTTTCTTGCCTAATTAGCATTTTAATTGTTTGGTCAGACAGTTTATATATTATATATTCACATTCATAAATCAGGGATTAAACGTGGAGTTCTGTATGCTAAATATCAAAACAAGCTTATGTGCTCTGTGCCTATAACTGCGCTTTGCATTTTGCGAGATTGACATGCTAAATAGCAGACTAACCCTGTTTACTCTCATTCATTTAGTTCACGAACGAGATAAGCTATGTACCAGTTCATTTAATTCAAGACATGTATCCGTTCATTCAACTCGCTCACAAATGACGTGTATAAGTTCAGTCATTTAATTCACGAACGATAAGATCCCTAGATCTAGTTCAGACTCATATGAAACTCGTTCAGTGAAGGGAGTATTCGTTCACTACATTCAACAAATCACATGCTCTGTCATATCTCATACTCAAAGGCTATTGGCTCGAAGATGTAACTCTTTGACAGGATGAAACAGTTCACTGAGCTGCACTTGCGCTCCTAATAGCGCCACACTGCTGTGGAGGGAGGAACTTCAGTGAACGAGAAATATAGCGTGAACGAGAATGATTCGTTCACCTAAAAGATTTGTTCAAAAAGAACGATTTGTTCACGAACGACACATCACTATTGCTAAATGTTACTAGATGACGTCATACGTTAAGCATGTTCATGTCGTAAGTGCATCGTAATAGGCTTGTTTGAGATGCACCTTGCCTCGCCTGAAATGTAGGCGAGAGTAGGCAGCTGCAGTAAGGGGGAGGGGTCAAAAAAGACCTTAGACACTTCCTGAATCTCGCTGTTTTGTCGCCTGCAAACGTCAGCAATGGAGGAGATCACGTTATGCATCACGTGATCATCTAGACTAGTTCGCATACACATTTATAGTGCATTCTTTCACTTGAAATTTAGAATTATCACACTGTTTCCAAGATATGGGGCAGAAAATGTATAGATCTATATAACTTATATAATTTCATATAGTTAGTATCACACGGAGAGTAACATTTTTCTCCAAACGTCAGCATAATTACAAATGTGATATTATTTTTATACAACAGTTTAATAAACAAAAAGTTATTATCAAGAGACTTATTTTTAGACAACATATTCCCTGTTTTTGCTCCATCTCTAAAAACAAAAATCATTCCAAACACAGCACTGTTTTGCGTCTCTGAGCAACATGAAAGTGTTTCGTTCCTGAATGAATCAACCGTTTAAATGATTCGGTTCAATTGGTTCAAATAATTTCACATTTAAGGCACCTTTTCATTTTTTTAAATAATTTCAATGTTTTATTAATTTGTAACTACATGTTAAAGTATTCCATGTCCCACAGAGCTGCATTAAACAGTGTGTAAAAACATCTAAATGTCACTTCAAGATGCAGCTTCTGTTTTCTCTGCATTGCACAGATCAAATTTGTTGATACTGATTGCATTTGCTTGGTAACAGCCCAAATGCAAGTATTTGTCTTAAAAGATGATGCACACTTTTAGTCAGCTGTCAGCACAATTAGAAATAAGATACTAACATACTCAGCAAAATATTGTCTAATTATCGTTTACATTTTGTTATTTTTTACATGATTGTGCTCCATCGCTATTATACTGCTACTTTTCAGTATTATACATGTTATTTACTGTCAATATATGCATATTTATGGGGAAGTCGTGGCCTAATGGTTAGAGAGTTGGACTCCCAATCGAAGGGTTGTGAGTTCTAGTCTCGGGCCGGATGGAATTGTGGGTGGGGGTAGTGCATGAACAGCTCTCTCTCCACCTTCAATACCATGACTTAGGTGCCCTTGAGCAAGACATCGAACCCCCAACTGCTCCCCGGGCTGCCCACTGCTCTGGGTGTGTGCTCACAGTGTGTGTGTGTGTGTTCACTGCTCTGTGTGTGTGCATTTCGGATGGGTTAAATGCAGAGCACAAATTCTGAGTATGCGTCACCATACTTGGCTGAATGTCACTTCACTTTAGTCATTACAAATAAGGATGCACGGCCGCATCTCTGGATGAGGAACATGTTCAACATGTCAGACGAGTGCTCCAGAGATTACTTGAGAATGGGCTTTTTGTCAAGGCGGAGAAATGCGTTTTCCATGCACAGTCTTTTCCCTTCCTAGGGTTTATCGTCTCGTCCGAGGGAATACGTATGGACCCTGACAAGGTTAAGGCTGTGATAGATTGGCCATCTCCAGATTCCTGTAAGGCCCTACAGCGGTTTCTGGGGTTCGCCAATTTTTATCAGTATTTTATTCACAATTTCAGCCAACTAGCCTCACCTCTGCAGCCTTGACCTCTCCCAGTACTCTTTTCAGGTGGTCGGACGCAGCTGAGACTGCGTTCACTAACCTCAAAAGCCGCTTCGTTTCAGCTCCCATCCTTGTGGCCCTTGATCCCACACAGCAGTTCGTGGTGGAGGTCGATGCATCAGAGGTGGGGGTAGGAGAGGTGTTGTACCAACGTGCAGCCTCGGACGATAAGGTACATCCACAAGCGTTTTTCTCCCATCGTTTATCTCCTGCTGAACGCTATTATGACATTGGTAACAGAGAATTGTTGGCCATCAAATTAGCTTTAGAGGAGTGGCATCAGTAGCTAGAAGGCTCAGGGGTACCTTTCATTGTTTGGACCGATCATAAGAATTTAGAGATAATTAGAACTGCCAAAAGACTCAAAACCAGGCATGCTCGGTGGCTTTGATTTTACTCTATCGTACCCCCGGATTCCAAAAATGTCAAACCCGATTCTTTATCACATCTTTTTGATCTCTCCGCCCGCCCGGTGACTCCCGAGTGTATTTTACCTGAGAAAGTAGTAGTCTCAGCACGGCGGTTGAGTCGAAGGTCAAGACGGCCTTAGAAGGGGTAGCGCCTCCACCCGGTTGTCCACCGAATCGTTTATTTGTGCTGGAGGAGTTAAGGTCCGAAGTCATTCAGTGGGATCACTGCTCTAACGTGGCTTGTCATCCAGGGATAAGTCGAACTAATGGGTTACTTAAACAACGATTCTGGTGGCCACTTATGGCTCGTGATGTCCACGATTTTGTTTTGGCTCGCTCAGTTTGTGCCTCCCGGTAGACGTGCTTTCGGACAGGGGATCTCAATTTATATCCAAATTTTGGAAAGAATTTTGTAAATGGCTAGGAGCGTCAGTTAGCTTGTCTTTGGGTTATCTTCCCCAAAGTAACGGGCAGTCTGAGCAAGCCAGCAAAGATTTAGAGAGGACGTTGCGATGTTTGGTCTCCAAGAATCCTTCTTCCTGGAGTCAACAACTATCTATGGTGGAGTACGCTCACAATTCGTTACCAGTGTCAGCCACGGGCCTTTCTCCATTCCAGTGCAGCTTAGGTTACCAGCCACCAGTTTTTCCCAGCCTGGAATCTGAAGTTGCTGTCCCCTCCGCTGACGTGTTTGTCCAGAGGTGCCACCGCACCTGGACCAGAGCCCGCAAGACTCTGTTCTGGATGAGGGAGCGCACTAAGGCCAAGGCCGATCGCCACCGGTCAAAGCCTCCCGTTTACATCGTGGGTCAAAAAGTGTGGCTTTCTACCAATAACATTCCTCTGCGATCCGTATCTTACAAGTTAGCTCCCAAATTTTTTGACCCGTTTACTATCACCAAGATCATTAGTCCGGTGACAGTCCGCCTCAAACTACCTCCAGTGTACAGGAGGATACATCCCACCTTTCATGTTTCCAAAATTAAACCCGTGTTTTATGCAAGTATTAATCCGCCTACTACGGTTCCCCTGCCGCTGCGTCTCGTAGATAGGGAACCGACTTATTTGGTTAATCGCATTCTGGACTCGAGACGGAGGGGGCGAGGATTCCAGTACCTGGTGGACTGGGAAGGTTACGGTCCGGAGGAGAGGAGTTGGGTACCTGCTAGGGACATATTGGATCACTCCCTTATTGATGATTACAATCAGTAGGTAGGCCCTTCTGGGAACTCCAGGAGGCGTTCTTAGAGGGGACAGGGGTACTGTCACAGTTGGTAAACCGTGATCTCTGGGTTTTGCACTTTGTAGTGAAGTCTGTGTTTTTCGTGTCTGCACTGATTAGCTTGTGGGCATCTCCATTAATTGTCATCAGCAGCAGCTGTCACTCATGACTCTCCCTCTATATAATGGCTTGTCTCACGTCTTGTTTTTGTGAGAGCGTTGTTTCATGTTGTTAACTGTGCTTTGCTTTTGTGTTGTTCTGCGTCTGGATGTCCGTGTCTTCTCCCGGAACCTCATCGACAGGAACCGACTCGATTCCCCGCAGTTCCTGTGCCATCCTCTCCTGCTGCCAACTCACCACCACCATCTGGATTACTCACCGCCCTTCACCATCTTGGATTATCATCTTTCCAGCATTGTTTGTGTTCTAGTTTGTTTTGTTTTGGTATTCATTAAATCCTATTCTAACTTGCACTTGTTTCCAGTCTCTCATTCACTCAGTCTTCACAATCTCGGGTACTGCGCATGCGCTCTGGAGTTGTTTATGTTCTAAGTTACAGCGCTTGCACAGCAGGGGCCCATTTCACAAAGCTGGTTAAGTGAAAACTCTGAGTATGGTAACCCTGAAATGAGGGAAACTCTAGGTTTTATGTTTCAGAATGGGAGGTTTGTCAAACCTGAGAAAGCAGGGTAAGTCAAGCCCGTTTCTGAAAGAGAGCTTTCGGTCCTGATTTAAAGTCCAACAGTTTAAACACTAATATTGGACATAAACAAACATGTTAAATATAAAGTAGGCTATTCAAAGCAGGTAAGTTCATATATTTGTAGTAAAGGTGAATTGAACTGCTCCATCAGTCATACAGCGCTCCGGACCACGTGCCTCATGATGAGCTCGATGCACAGACACAGTTATGTTAGACTGAATCTCATTCTTGTTTCTGTGGCTTTAAACTCAATTAGTGAGGGCTCGTTAAAATATTGCACATATATAGGCCGTTCAGATTACCTGTTAAAATGCAGTGAAATACCTTATATCTGCAGATGATAGTCTGTTTGTGGATGGAGCCTTCACCGGCTACATGTGCCAATCCTCGTGTGTGTGTGTGTTTCTGTGTGAAATGCGGTGCTGAAGTGAAATAGCTGGGCAGTTTGATAGCTGAATTATTATAGGCCGGGGCGGGCTAAATAATTTCATAAAAGCGGACCCGCAGGTTGGAAAAATCATTACTATGGTCTATAAGGATTGTTTTGTTTTCTTCTAACAATAAGCATTTGTTAACAGGTCTAGGCACTATGTCCTAAACTAAATTATTTCAATATATTTATTATATATGCTAGCTATATTATAACTAGGGCTGAGATGATTATAATCGTGATTAATCACATCCAAAATAAAAGTTTATTTAAATAATAAATGTGTGTGTACTCTCTCTGTGTATAATTATTTTATATATATATATATATAAGTACACACACATGCTTGTATGTGAGTGCAAAGATTTTGCAAACACAAGTTACAAATAGGGCTAAGCCCCCCCTGTCTTCCAATCCTAGTGACGTCCCTGGTTCAAGCTTGACCACATTGTGCATCAACAATAGTGAAGTCTGCTCCTGAAGAAAAGAAAACGGTAAGAATTTATTTATTTATGTGTAAAATGTTGTCAGTTTCTTAAACTCTATATGTACTAATTCTATGTCCCATCTTAATTTTTTTATAGATATGGCAAGTTCTTCAAATGTCAACCTTAACCAGTTGGTAACCGGCTATGTTTACAACATCACACTTTACGACATGGGGTGAAACGACAATACTTTGAAGAAGTCTTGCAACAACGCCACAAAATGTGTAAACTTATGGTGTTCAAGCTGGAGCTCCATTCTAAGTTGAAACTGAAATGCTGTTACATGTTTCAATTTCTAGTCGGCAAGCAAAAACTTAAAAAAAAAATGCATGTATCAAAACCAAAATTTGTTTTTCTAAGGTCTTTTTTTGGTTATGTTTTAGATGCCCTGTCCAACTTAATAATGTGGTCGTCCAGCCATCAAGAAGAGAAGGTGAAATGGACATAAATGTTTACATTTACATTTACATTTAATCATTTAGCAGACGCTTTTATCCAAAGCGACTTACAAATGAGAACAATAGAAGCAGTCAGGTCAACAAGAGAACAACAACAGAATACAAGTGCCATGACAAGTCTCAGTTAGTCTAGTATAGAACGCATAGCCAGGTATATATAATTTTGTTGTTCACTTGCAGAGCGCAAACTTCTGGAGGGCACATAGGATTTAACCAGTGAGTTTAGGTAAGTTGGTGCCGTGCCAGTGGTCGTCTTGTAGGCAAGCATCAGTACCTTGAATTTGATGCGAGCAGCTACTGGTAGCCAGTGTAACCTAATGAGGAGAGGAGTAACATGAGCTTTTTTTGGCTCATTGAAGACAACCCTCGCTGCTGCATTCTGGATCATTTGCAGAGGCTTGACAGTACATGCAGGAAGGCCCGCCAGGAGAGCATTACAATAGCCAAGTCTGGAGAGAACAAGAGCTTGGACAAGAAGTTGGGTTGCTTGCTCTGAGAAGAAGGGTCTAATCTTCCTAATGTTGTATAAGGCAAACCTGCAGGACCGGGTCGTTGTAGCAATGTGGTCAGTGAAGCTTAATTGATGATCCATCACAACTCCTAGGTTTCTGGCTGTCCTCGAAGGAGTTATGGTTGACGAGCCCAGCTGTATAGAGAAGTTGTGATGAATCAATGGGTTAGCTGGAATCACCAGTAGTTCAGTCTTTGTAAGGTTAAGCTAAAGGTGATGGTCATTCATCCAGCTAGAAATGTCACTCAGACAGGCTAAAATGCGAGCAGCTACCGTCGGGTCATCAGGCTGGAATGAGAAGTAGAGTTGGGTGTCATCAGCATAGCAGTGATAAGAAAAGCCATGCTTCTGAATGACAGATCCTAAAGATGTCATGTAGATGGAGAAGAGAAGTGGTCCAAGTACTGAGCCTTGAGGAACCCCAGTAGCAAGGTGGTGTGACTTTGAAACATCACCCCTCCAAGACACACTGAAGGATCTGTCAGAGAGGTAGGACTTAACCCACAGGAGAGCAGTTCCAGAGATTCCCATCTTTCTGAGGGTGGACAGGAGAATCTGGTGATTAACAGTGTCAAAAGCAGCAGACAGGTCTCTCAGCGCTCCTCAGCCGATGATCAGATTCATCCCTGCTTTTTTTTCACATCACCTTACTACTGCTGAACAGAATTATAGGGAGCTGCGGTGCCGTTCGTAGTCTGGACTGACCATAAGAATCACGAATACATTCGGTCAGCCAAGAGACTTAATGCCCGTCAGGCTCATTGGTCACTTTTTTTTTTTCACACGTTTTGATTTTACGATCTCATACCAGCCGGGGTGCAAGAATCTAAAGCCTGACACTCTCTCTCCCCAGTTTCTCCCCAGAGTCCGCACCGTCTGAAGAGGGCATCCTTCCTCAGCGGGTCATTGTGGGCGTGGCCATCTGGGGTATTGAACGCCTGGTTAAACGCGCCTTGTCTCGCACTCGCACGCCTAGACTCTGCCCTAGGGGGCTTTTGTTTGTCCCTCTGTCCGCTCGTCGTGCTGTCCTTCAGTGGGGACACTCATCTAAATGATTAGCTCACCCAGGGGTCAGAGGCACTATTGCCGCCATTCGCCAGAGGTTTTGGTGGCCCTCCCGTGAACGAGACATGTCTGGTCTGTGCCCAGACGAAGGTCAGTAATAGACCTCCTGCTGGGTATCTAAGACCCTTGCCGTCTCCCCTGTGGGCGCAGATCACCCTTGATTTCATCACTGGCCTCCCCCCCTCCAGAGGTAACCAGTTTATCCTCACCATTATAGATTGATTTTCCAAAGCCGGCCACTTTATTCCCCTCCCTAAGCTCCCCTCAGCCAGGGAGACCACTCAGACGGTCAAATAACACGTTTTTTGGATTTATGGTCTCCCAGAGAACGTTGTGTCTGACAGAGGGCCACAATTCTCCTCCCTCTTTTTGAAGGAGTTCTGACGCCTCAACGGTGCCTCAGCTAGTCTGTCCTCCGGGTTTCACCCACAGACGAACGGTCAGGCCAAACGCGTTAATCAAACTATTGGTCGGTTGTTGCGCACTCTCGCATTTTGTAACCCCGCGTCTTGGGTAGAACAGCTTCCTTGGGCTGAGTATTCATACAATTCCGCCCCGCGTCTGCTCTGTCGCTATTCCAGGGTTGTTTGGGTTACCAGCCCCCCCTCTTTCCCTCTAACATCAAATCCAAGGTGCCTTCCGTACAAGCGTTCATTTAACATTGCAAACGAACTTGGAGATCGGTCCGATCCACCCTTTGTAGATTGCGATCTGTTATGTGCCGCTCCGCTAACAAGCGCCGTGTCAGAATCGCCCGTTATATTTGCAGACAGATAGTTTGGCTCGCTACTACTAACCTTCCCCTTCAGTACCCATCGCGTAAACTGGCTCCTAAATTCATTGGTCCTTTTCACATCATTAAGATTCTTAGCCCGGTCTCTGTCAGGCTCCGGTTGCCGGCCAATCTCCGACGTGTTCATCCCGTGTTTCATGTCTCTTGTTTGAAGCCTGTTATTCGCGCCCCCCTCGTCCTGTTGTGCCCCCGGTTCGTGTTGAAGGCTCCCCGTCTACAAGGTTCGTAGGTTGCTCGATGGTCGCCCCAGGGGGAGGGGCCATCAATGGACCGCTCGCTTATTGATGATTTTTACCGCTCCCGTCAGTCCCCATCTTCTAGTGAGGAGGGGGTACTGTCATGATCCTGGCTTTCCTCCTTTTTTCCTTTTCTCCCTCTGCTGGTTATTTTTCATCCTAGTCTCACTCTTACCCCTCATTACCACCAGCTGAATCCCATTCTCTTATCAATCACACCTGTTCGCTATCTGACCCTTTGCCTTCGTTATATGTAGCTCTTTTTTACTTCATTAAAACAAGACTGAACCTTTGTCTCTGACACAACATTAAATTTGCGTGAAAAAAAGTTTTATTCATTACATCATATAACTCTGATTTTTATTTATTTATTTCTTTAGCAAACGGCTAGACTAGAATATCAGCACAGTAGCAAAAAAATAAACGATATGGCAAGACAAATTAAACCAAAGTTTAACCAATTCAAGTAGGCTAATGTTAAGCTAAAACATGTAAATATAATGAGCAGATGAGCAGTCAGATGCTAAGCTGAACCAGGACACATAACTTACCATCAGACTCTCCATCACTCATGGCATTTAGTGTTTCTAATACCTACCTTCCATAAATCACCCTTTTTTAGTCATTTTTACTTTAAGAGCCACACAGGTGGGAAATCAAAAATTACCTGTATTACAGTGTTTGATGTAGCTGTCCATCAGTGTAAACAATGTGCAAAGTAATTAAACCAAAAAGTACACGATTTATAAAGTTATTGGCTTCTAAAGTAAGGAGTCTGGAACGCTGAAACGAGTCGTTATAGATTTCAAATCTTTTGCCCATCTCTATGAACGTCACTAGGAACACTTTGCATAATAATCTCCGCCTACCGTCTTGGGTGAAACGGAACTCTGACCTGCCCCCCCCCCCCCCCCCCCCCCCCCCCACACACACACAGACGCTCTGGTTGGTGTGATAGCGTCATGTCGAGGAGACAGTGTGTTTTTAATTGTAAAGGCAAGTTTGTTTTATTTTCACTGCCAAAGAATAAAAATCAGAAGAACCAATGGCTAAAATTCATTTTTACCACAATACCAGAGCAGTACAACAAATGCCTTTTGTTCTGTTCACAACATTTCACTGATGACTGCTTTTCTAATCTCGGTGAGTACAGCGGGATTTTCAAAGCGTTTGGCCATAAAAGAGGGTTCATTACCAAATTTATTTAGAACAACGAGCATCTCCGAATCACAACGCGAAGTATGATTATGAAGTGATGTGTCTGTTTTCTCCCGAGCATCTTATCAGTATGTGTGCTGTCTGCAGCCTTTGTCTGTGCTGATGATCTTCATTTACAAAAACGTCATTAAAATGAAGTGTAACTCCGTGAATACTCAACGAAGAGACATGAGAGAGATATCTATAGAAAGCTTGACATGTCTACTTTAAAACTAAACAAGTGCTGCCGAACAGATATTCTGTGATGAAGTAATCCATATGAAAACAACGCTGTCTGTTTTTCATGTCTCCCTTCGTTATATGTGACCACACCCCCGCGCTGAACGCGCTATTCAGATTCAAACTGAATTATATTTTGACAAAATGACAATGTTTTTTAACCTTGGATGGATTTAAACCTAATGTACAGAACTTATAAACAGTGATAGGAAGCTTAGAATTTTCATCTTACTGGCTCTTTAATTTATCAATCTGTTAACTGCATAATCAGTGGGTGAAAGGCGTTGCCTAGAAATGTACAATGTTAAAACATAAGTAGCGAGTAAACAGCAGCGCGAAAGTATGTGCATTCAATAGCGGGTACATTTGATCCACTGGGGCTTATAGGTATAAATGTCCTGTTTTTTTTATCTGGTTTTATCTAAATAATTTTAAACAACATTGAATTGTAAATTTCATCATTTTAGTAAAAGTCAATGACTGGGAGATTTGAATGTTTTATTTTAAATATGCTATGTACTGTAAGGATCCACCCGCCAGCCCAAATAGTAGAATCCAGCGGCCTGGTCGAAGGTTTAATGCATATTCTGTCTTTTACTTGCGCTTCTGAATTTATCAGGGTTTAGTTTAAATCCTAGTCTAGCTCCATGCTCAATCTGACTCCAATTTCATGTGATCATTAAATTTAGACACCGTTTCTATTTAAACACTGACCACAAAGGTTATGTAAGATTATGTATCAATTTTGATATTTGATTTTTCCGGACTCACTATAATTTCAATTATCCGTTCACTGGGGACTTAATGTCTCTTTTAAGTCTCACGCTAGCTTCATGTGGATCTTACGATCACAAACTCGCCCTTCTGATGCTAGTCAGAGGATGTAGCTAGACTAATACATGTTTTTCTTGCCACCTACTGCTTGCTTATGACAAAAGTGTAGTTTATTTAGTCTTTTCCCAAACAACTTGCTAACAGCAGTGATAGACAGAAATCAGAAGGTCTCCGATGATGTGCCTACTGCTCCTATCATTCTCAAGCCTTCAGTTTGACCTATCCTAGCCATGGATTTGAGGTAACAAAAGCCTCGGCACAGTTTACTAGTCATAATGATTTCAGATGAGTTTAGGATAAATCAAATATAACAATTTTATTATTAGTCAGGTATAATTGTATCATGTCAATTATATAATGAAACAATTAGAAGCCAATTTAGAAAGGATAATGCAACTGTGAATCACACTGTAACCACGTGGCAACTTTGCTCCTGCACAGACACTAGTCATATGGGGAACGACCATGTGATCCACGCAGGAGACAAACAAATTTAACATAGCCACACATGTAATAGTTATTCTTATTTAAGACACATGATCTAAAATGTATAGCAAAGCACTCAGGTGTTTTAGAGAATAAACTTAACTAGACAATGTGCACAGGCAGTAACACAAACAACTATACAATGTGCTCTATGGGCACAATGTGTTCAACACAATTTCATTTTTGAGTAAATAATAATATACCTGACTTCAGAAAGATACATAGTATGGAGCATATAAGATATACACTGCACTATGGGCTGATCTGACTACAGAATCTCCCCATACTGTTTTGTCACTCCCCTTAAATACTCAGACCAGACAACAAAGAAATCTTCAAAGCAGTTGTAAAAACATAACGGTCATTTTGGTTCAATAGGTTCCCGCGGTAACATAAGGGTAAAACCTTGTTGGAGTTAAACATTCTCAAAGACCCCTAAAGGGGGACACACCTCCTTCTCAGCAGAACACAATTCTACAAAAGTTCTTGATCTTTCTCATAATATAAATGACTATTGTGAAATTGAGACCATTTTACCAATTGCACAGAGACCTTTAAAATTATACTAAACATGAAGTGGAAAAAAACATTTTCACAAGATATAACATGGCATATGGATATTCTTGCTTTTGGAGGAGAAGAGTGAGAGTCAGAGGCAAGGAGGGGAGAGGGAGGAAGGAGGTCGTAAATAGGTGTTGTTTGCACTCCTTGAAGATCTCTTTTCCAGATCAGTTTTATTTTTTTATTGCATGGCAGAATGGTATCTGTTTTCTGTGAGCTCCTGAGTTTTGGCTTGGGGAGTTAATTTTGTAAGGAAATAATTTAATTCCTTTCAGTAGATTTGAAAAACAGCAAAGGGTAAGATTGACCCCATGGCGGTTCTAGCGTTAATAAGGTTTAAACGGTATTACTATTCTTATGATACTGCACATCAGGCTGGTTCTTTAACAGTATTCCTTTTTTTACTTTACTGAAAGAAGGCCCATTTAATCCATTTAGATCCTTTTTTACAAGAGAAGCAAAACAGATCAATTACAAATCAACATGACAGTATATCCTGCATCTACAAACCTGACAAATTGTGAGTAAAAAAGGAATGAAGAATTTACAAATCTCATAAGCTTATATTTGATTCACAATAGAATATAGATAACATATCAAATGTTGAAAGTGAGAGATTTTGAAATGTCATGCCAACTATTGGCTCATTTTGGATTTCATGAGAGCTACACATTCCAAAAAAGTTGGTACAGGTAGCAATAAGAGGCAGGAGAAGTTAAATGTACATATAAGGAACGGCTGGATGACCAATTTGCAACTTAGGTCAATTGGCAACATGATTGTGTATAAAAAGAGCCTCTCAGAATGGCAGTGTCTTTCAGAAGTCAAGATGGTCAGAGGATCACCAATTCCTCCAATGCTGCGGCGAAAAATAGTGGAGCAATATCAGAAGGGAGTTTCTCTCTGCGTACTCTGCGTATAGGGAGTGGCAGTACTGGGAGGCAGCATCAAATCTGAAGATGACCTACTTGCTGTGATTGTTTTTTGTATGTTTGTGTAGAGAAGATGTATTACTGAAACACTTCCCACATTCAGTGCAGTGATACGGTTTCTCTCCAGTGTGAATCCTCTCATGTGTTTTCAGACTTGATGAATCCCTGAATCTCTTGTCACAATGTGAACACTTGTAGGGTTTCTCTCCAGTGTGGATCCTCTCATGTGTTATCAGACTTGATGAATCCCTGAATCTCTTGTCACAATGTGAACACTTGTAGGGTTTCTCTCCAGTGTGGATCCTCTCATGTGTTATCAGACTTGATGAATCCCTGAATCTCTTTTCACAATGTGCACACTTGTAGGGTTTCTCTCCAGTGTGGATCCTCTCATGTGTTTTCAGAGCTCCTGACTGACTGAATCTCTGTTCACAGTATGAACACTTGTAAGGTTTCTCTCCAGTGTGGATCCTCTCATGTGTTATCAGATTTGATGAATAAGTGAAGCCTTGGTCACAGTGTGAACACTTATAAGGTTTCTCTCCAGTGTGGATACTCTCATGCAGTTTTAAATTGGTCGCTGTAGTAAAAGTCTTTTCACACTGAAAGCACATGTACTCTCTCACACCAGTATGTATTTTCTGATGCCCTTTCAAATGTTGTAGACGTGAAAAACTCTTTCCACACAAATGACATGAATGTGGTTTCTCTTTTGTATGAACTCTCAGGTGCTGCTTCAGGTGTGAAGCCCTCAAAAACATTTTGTCACATTGATCACAAGCGTACAGTTTCTCTCTAGTGTGAACATTTGTGTGTGCATAAAGATGTGATAATTGTGTGAAACTCTTCCCGCACTGATCACAAGTGAACGGTTTCTCTCCAGTATGAACTCTCATGTGTGCTGTAAGTAGTCCTTTTAGTGAAAAACTCTTCCCGCACTGATCACAATTAAACGGTTTCTCTCCAGTATGAACTCTCATGTGTGCTGTAAGTAGTTCTTTTCGTGTGAAACTCTTCCCGCACTGATCACAATTAAACGGTTTCTCTCCAGTGTGAACTCTCATGTGTGCTCTAAGGCGATCTTTTCGTGTGTAATTCTTCCCGCACTGATCACAAGTGTGCCGTTTCATGTGAACATCAAGACCATTTTTTCTTGACAATTTGTTTCTTTGAGAGCAAGTTGACGGGTTTTCTCCAGTTTTAATATGATTCCTCTCCTCAACTTCCAATTCTTTCTCCACATTTTCTTCAATATACTCTGAAATAAAATGTAAAAAATTTATTTTTTAGTAACTCATTAAAACACACACAGAACTGTGAAAAGACATACAAATGAACCATGATAAAATAGCAGAGATAGGGCTGGACAATATGACCTAAAATCAAAACTTCAATTAATTGAACACTTCACCTTGATTATGATTATTTAATTATTATTTTATTTATTTTATCATTTTACATTATTTTTTGCCCTCATAGTTTATTAAAAAAAGTATGTATACTGTATTTATTAATGTGTAATATGTTATTTTTTAAACAAATGTTGAGCTCTAAAAGAATTTCAGAATTTTTACAACCCTTTTTTTAGACCATTTGCAAATTTGAAATCATAAAATTAAAATGTTAAGGTTACCACTGCGTCTTTCTGGGAAAATAATGCAGTGATTAATATATTGATTATTTAAATTAATTATTAAATCTTCAATGTATGGTCTTTATAAAAGAACTGCATTGTTGCTTATCTTATTCTAAGAAATAAGTTCTTGTTAAAAATAATCAAAATTAAAAATATATATTTCTATCGAACACTGGCGAAAATCCAATATTGCGCATCATCCCTACAGTAAATACTCGCATTTTGTGATAAGGCTGTATACGTATTTTATATGACAGTAAAAGTCTGTTTCCACTGTCAAATGTACCAAATAATGGTTGTAAATAACCCCAGTCCTGTAGCGACTTCAAATTTGTCTTCTACAAACTAGGGCTGCACGTTTTCAAGTTTTTCATTAACCGGTTCTAGTAATAGTTATGTAACTTTCCGTGTTTAGGCGAAGGTAACAAGCAGGCTCCGCGGCCGCCTCGCTAAAGGGGGTCGCACACCGGACGGGAAGCGCAGCGCCGCGTCGCGTCGCGCCACGTCTTTAAAATTCGAACACATTATTCTCTATGGGTGTACACACACCGGCGGCGCCATTCGGCATCTGTCCGCGGCGCCCAGCTACGACTCAGAACGCTGTTCAAATTTCTGCCGCGCCACAGAGCGCCATCGCACACTTGTTTCATTCAAATAAAACATTACAAAGTGTTTGGTTATGTTTTCAGCTGCACAGTTGCCTAGACAACAGATACAACAAAACAATAACAGACTTATTATAATAACACAGATTCTTTTCATTAATTAACGTTCAAAACTCAGCTTTTATCAATTAAAATTATATATTTTAAATAATAATAATAGATTTAGTTAAAACTCTCCCATCTTGCTGCGAAATTGAGCTCACGCATATAGAATGTGCGCGTCCAGTGTGCGATACCTTGAGTTGTCCTACATGTGGCGCGACGCGGCGCTTCTCGTCCAATGTGCGACCGCCTTAAGGCTATACTATGTTTGACAGGTACAATATTTGAAAATCGATAATAATTTTTTTTTAAATTACATTTATATCTGAATTTATGTCAACCTATAGACTTTCAAATATCAAAATGTCATGAATTCATATGTATGACATGACATATAAACATATTTTCCTATTATATTTTGCCTGGAAATGCTTCCAACAAGGTGTAGGTTCTATTTCTAGCATGCACGCGTCGAGCCGCGCGTCTCACGCACGCAGTCGGCAAGCTCTAACCTGTTAACATGAGAGCCGAATTAAAAACAGACACGCCACGCAGCTGAGACGCTTTCGCCACAGATCCAGTGTGTCGCCGGCCTAATTATGCCCGGGTGTTGGCTGTTGAGATTACAACAACGAGGTTGTACTTGAAGTATATCTAAACACTGTATTGCAATACTTGCATTTTGCCCCGTCACTCTCAATTTTAAAGTACTCCAACGCTGTACTTTTCTTTGCCCACTTCATATTAGAAAAATGACTTCTTGTGGACATTACAAATGTCTGGGAGCGCTCTGGCGGTCTCTAGTGGTGCAAAAATGTATTACAACTAAATTCAATGCACGCCATTGACGTCACTTAACCGAGCAAAATGTTTCACTCGGTTATGCAATTTCTAACGGTTAATCGGTTAACCATGGACACCCCTACTACTAACATAAAAACAAACTCAGTCTCACATGCTAACAGTTTTATGTTACCCCCCCCCCCCCCCAAAAAAAGCAGAAATAAAGTCAAAGAATATAACTGTCTTTGTGTCGATTGAGTCACATTTCTAGAAGAAATGGTTAAAGTCTTGTTTTAACAAAGATTTGCAGAAATCCTGTGTGTAATACCACAATAAAAGAGATATTATGAATAAACACCAACCTCCTTGTTCTTCATGTTTTATTATCTGTGTTTCTAGCTCCTCGTGTTTTATTCTCTTGGTTTCTGTTTCCTCGTGTTTTATTCTCCAGGTTTCTGGTTCTCTCGTGTTCTCTTCACTCTCCTCTTTAACAAACTCCATCTTCACAGCAGCAGATCTCAGTTCAGATGATACTTTTCCAGATATTCCTGCTTGATTCAACACTTAGTCTCGACTGTGAGGATGAGAATATTACAGGTATTTACTGACCTGACTCAAAAACTGTGTTTTCTATTTACAGAAACATGACAACACAACAGAGAGCGCGGTGAAACTAATCTTCTTCTCCTGAGGTTTAATATTGTTTGTCAAACAAACGTAAGTGTTTAGCGCCACCCGCTGGACTGGAGAGTGAAGGAAATAATACGAGGTATATTACTTTGTGCACTGTTTTTTCTTTTTCTTTTTAAAAGCCGATCTGTACACGCAAATTAAAAACTTTCAATTACAGACTGGTATTTGATAAGCATCAACAGTTACCCTGGGTGAGAATTAGAGGAGAAAAACAAGCGATTTTATTATTCAGATATTTAATTGAATATCAGACAAGTTCCCAGCCAGCACATGACCGACCTTCAACGTTGAAATATGATTGAAATAAGGTTAGTTGTGGTTTCAACGTTGAAACAACGTTGATTCAACGTTTAAAGATGAACAGTTGAAAAACTTCCAGCACATGACCAACTTTCAACGTTAAAATATGGTTGAAATAAGGTCAGTTGTTTTAATGAAACAACGTTAAAATGTTTAATGCTAAGGTTGAAAAAGATTAACAAACTTTTAAATTATTTATATTAAATTATTTAAGATTATTCTTATTTTAATAGCATTTTAAAATATTTTAGTCATGATACCTATTATAAAATCTAAAGGTATATGTTAAATATTATCATCATTAACAACAATAAAACTAAATACATTTTGCTGCTTTATTACTTTGATCATTATTGGTTACTCTTGCTGTCATTGGACAATGAATCGGTTCGCGCCTTTCTACATTTAAAAATATGACCGTTATTGTCGTTTTTCTGTGAGTGAGGCGGCTAACTGTGAGCTGCTGCTCGTTATAACTGACTGCGCGGTCGGTCCCGAATTATTTCATATTTGCCTGTTACTTTTTATTTTTATTTTGAGCGAATTTCTGTCTTTTAGAGATTTTTCCACATTTTCCTGATATGAATTCCATGCATTAGGTGTGTTATATATGTTTTAATTCTAATAATAGTTTCAAAGTGTTTTCTGAAACATAAGTGCAAATGTTGGAACAATTTTAATGAATTAATGAAAAGGAATTTAAAAATGAATTAGGATTGTTTAAAGCAGTGGTTCTCAGTGTCAAGATTTTAATTTCATCTTTGAGTATGTTTTTTTTTTTTTGGTACATTTAAGTACGGTTAATGTACAGTAAAGTTATGTAACTTTTGTTATAACGCATTTTAATTTAAACTTTTAGTTTTCATTTACCTGTACGTAAGCACAGGGTAGTGTTAATTGTCTCCTCTCCACCAGTAAGCTGGTGTGTGGTGGGTGTTCTGGCGCAATATGGCTGTCGTCGCATCATCCAGGTGGATGCTGCACACTGGTGGTGGACATGTGCTCCTCCCAGTGTCCTATTGCCATTTGCAGAAAATCCATCGCTCCCGGTAAGAAATAACCAATCAGAGTTGCGGTCCGTAACTTTGTTTGTGTTCAAAATGTAGAAAAATGTATATAATAAGCGAGTACACCATGAATCCATTTTCCAAACCGTGTTTTTAGCTTGTCCTGAATCACTAGGGTACACCTATAATAAGTGTTTATATTCGGACTATTTTAGATTGCTTCGGGGATACCGCGGCGGAGTAACCCAGTACCTTTGTGATTCTTCAGAGACATGAACAGAGAGAAGTAGCTCCGGCTACGATGTTCTTCCGCAAGACGCAAGCAGTTCTGTTTATTAACCGCTAGAGCGTCAAAAGTTACCTACCGCAGCTTTAATATTTAATAACAAATATTTTCTGAAGTGGTACTTGGTATAAAAAGATTGAGAACCAATGGTTCAAGGAAATGGTATAATATGAAATCCTGCTTTTTAAGAACTTTTCAGTAAACCATTTCTTCTTTCACCTTGTAGGGTCATCAAGGATCCAGTTTATTCTTGAAACATTGGTAAGAAATTGTTCATCTGCTACATTGCACTGTCACTTCTGCTAGAGATGCTTTGACCTTTTGTGATAGGTTTTGATTGTGCTTAGTTTAATAAAAATTTACTTAATTGGATTTGACTTGTTTTACTACACTGTAATGTTAGTGTTCTGATTAAAACAGTGTAACTGGGGGCTCTGAAAACACTGCTTGTGAATAATTTGTGAATTGTAAACGATCATCTGAATACATTAAATAAATGTTTAATGAATAGTGTTGTCCACTTTGTTTCCAACTCTACTGTTACTGAACTGTAAAGTGAAAATATTGTGTGATTTATTTTGCATTCAGTTTTCAGTTAAATATATTTCACCATATCAAAGTTATTGTGAAACATTGTGAACATACCTAAACTCATTGGTTAAATCTTATGTTCCCTCCAGAAGTTTGTGCTCTGCAAGTGAACGACTCCTTGTGGTGCCATCCCAAAGAAGTTCAAAATCACTCTCACTGACCTTTTCCTGGACTGTGTCCAGCTGGTGGAATGACCTCCAAATCTCAATCCGAACTGCTGAGTCTTTACTCATTTTCAAGAAACATCTTAAGACTCATCTTTTTCACCAGAACCAACTAATGCTAGCACTTTTCCTTCTTTTCTTGTCTTTCATATTTAAAAAAAAAAAAAAACCTGGCTATGTGTTCTGTACTATACTGAGACTTGTCATGGCACTTGTATACTGTTGTTGTTCGCTTGTACACCTGACTGCTTCTGTTCTTCTCATTTGTAGGTCACTTTGGATAAAAGCGTCTGTTAAATGATTAAATGTAAATGTTTATACAGGACGGTACAGAAAGTGCACAAGTGGGAGAGAGTGGAGAGGACGGCGTCAGAATGGACCTAGCGCTGGGACACTTTCAATGATCACCCGAAGCACAACCCTGCTATATGCACGAGGCTGCTGGTTCGAAAATTTTAGAGTCTCCTTTGGTAAAAATCATGCAATACATCCATGCATACTCTGCAAAAATAAAGTTTGGGATTATTTTCATCTGTTTTATACAGTCTGTTTCCAAAATAAAACAGCTGTTATACAATTTTGATCATGTGATAGTTTATTGAAGTTGATTGTAAAGCCATTGCTGCCAGTCATTTGATTGTCTTTATCCTGTCCTGTTGATCTAAATGCAAACTAGGATCTAATTGAACATACAAGTGTGTATACATGGTGCCAGGTACGACGGTGAGACAATATCGTGTTATCAACGTTGATTAACTTTTCAAAATCAACACCTCATTCAGCGTTAATCCAAGGTCTGCAGAACGACCGTAATTCACCCGTGGTGGTAAAACAGTGAATCAACATCGGGATTTCAACGTTGATCCAATTTGCAAAATCAAAAGTTAATTCAACATTGATTAAACCATGGTTCCAGACGTTGTTTCAACGTTGAATTACCGGCTGGGTGGCAGCATAAATTATGGAAATTAAGATAAGCCTAAATGAAAACACATGATAATGATAAAATAGGCTATTTTCTTCTTTTATATCCATCCACCCTAGACACGACGGAAGAGACGCTGACTGACCGTTAACAGTAATCAGCTGCTCGCCAGACTCGTTCTCATGACAACGACCGAAGAAAGACTATTAATCTATGCACGTGCAATATTCCATAGGCAAATATTGTTTTGTACAAAAATATTTTATACGAATATTTTATAGGACGTTTACATTACAAAAAACAAAACAAAAAACACTTGACAATACTGTAACCACAGCGCAGGACCTATGCATAAAGACTTTATAGTGAAAATACTAAACCTGATCAAACAAGCTTTATTTTAAAAATGCTCATACTCAGACTTGGAAATCTTTACATCTGAAATCTTCACATGCATTTTAGCGTATCACTGAACTGCAATTACCGTACATTGTATCTGTACTTCATTATACTGCAAATCTAGAGTTGTACTTTATACTGCAGTTATTTTATTATAGCAGACGGAAATGTTATTTATATTGTGTTAATTTATATCCATTTATTTGTTATTAAACGCCAAGCTGACTGAAGGAAAGCACTCTAATAAGTCACAATTAGAAGTAAATTTGTATTTATTTATCCATTCATTCAGCAATGGATGTAGTGCTGGATGCTGCTTGGACGCTGAGCCAAAACCAAAATTTGTTTTAAGGTTTTTTTTTTTGTCATGTTTTAGATGCCCTATCCAACTTAATAACGTGGTCGTCCAGCCATCAAGAAGAGAAGGTGAAATGGACATAATGTTCACACACCAGTCCAAATGTTGTTGCTTGAGTGCAGTAGATTACCCCTAAAACCCCACCATAATGGCAACAGTTCAAAACCAAACAATAAGCCAGATTCCTGAAAGGGAGATGTAATACCACAGAGTAAGTACTAGTGGTGGGGAGAGGGGAACATTTTAAAACATTAGTTTTATCAATCATTCAAGCTATACTAAACACGTCAAGAAAATGCTGGTAGCTTGGTTAACAAAAACTGCAGGTTTACTATGATCTTTACACCTCTGGTCATTCAACAGATCCAGGAACTGAATTCACCGTTGACCCAATATCTTGTGAAGTTGTAGTATGTTAGCTGAAGGAGCACCATAAACAAGTCAACTTGTTGTTACCCTGATCACAGAGGTGGAAAGAGTACAAAAATATTCTACTCAAGTAAAAGTACCATTACATGAATGAAATTTTACTTAAGTACAAGTAAAAGTACCAGTCTAAAAATCTACTCAAGTAAAAGTAAAAAGTAGCTTGTTTAAAATTTACTCAGAGTAAAAATTACTTAGTTACATTTTAACAGTGATGGGGAGGCAAAAATGGGACCAAGGGAGTCAGACTCAGTTCCTGTAGGGCCACAGTCCTGCACAGTTTATATATAACCCTAATTAAACAAACCTGATCCAGCTAATTTAATCATTTAGGCTTTTTTGAAAACTACATGATATGTGTGTTAGAACTAAACTCTGCAGGGCTATACGGCCCTCCAGGAACTGAGTTTGACACCCCTGGCACAGGCCTATTAATCTCAAACTAGTTGTTTTTAATTAAAGAAATCAGTTATTTAGAATAATAAGACATTTGGGCTGTTACCAGGCAAATCAGTATCAACAAACTCATCTTTTCAATGCAGACAAAAATGCAGAAGCTTCATCGGAAGTGGCATTTAGATGTATTTACACACTGTTTAGTGCAGGACAAGAATGCATTTAACCTGCAGTTACAAATGCATGAATAATGTTTTGATATACAAGGCATAAAATGTTGAATACTCATTTGAAATGATAAGAAATAAATTATATTAAAAAAAAAAATCAAAAGATACTTTAATTGTGAAGTTAAAATGGCCAGTATGTGTCAGCAAGGGGAAGTTGTGGCCTAATGGTTAGAGGGTTGGACTCCCAATCGAAGGGTTGTGGGTTCTAGTCTCAGGCCGGACGGAATTGTGGGTGGGGGTAGTGCATGAACAGCTCTCTCTCCACCTTCAATACCACGACTGAGGTGCCCTTGAGCAAGGCATCGAACCCCCAACTGCTCCCCGGGCGCCGCAGCATAAATGGCTGCCCACTGCTCTGTGTGTGTGTGTGTGTGTGTGTGTGTGTGTGTGTGTGTGTGTGCGCGCATTTCGGATGGGTTAAATGCAGAGCACAAATTCTGAGTATGGGTCACCATACTTGGCTGAATGTCACTTCACTTCAAGTCACTGTTAATAAGTGAGTCATTGCGATTGAACTGAGTCATTTAAACGGTTGATTCATTCAGGAAATAAACAGTCATGTTGCTCAGAGATGCAAAACTTTGCTTTGGTGGCTATGTTTGGAATAATTTTTTGTTGTAAAAATAGAGCAAAAACAGGCAATATGGTATCTAAAACGCAAGTCTCTTATTTAACTTGTTTACTGGCCTGTTGTAAAAAAAAAAAAAAAAAAAATATATATATATATATATATATATATATATATATATATATATATATAATCAATCATGATGATTTTTGGAAGAAAAGACGGCATTCTTTGTGTGATTTTGATTTACTATATGAAAATTATATATGTAAATTTTCTGCCCCTATATCTTCAACTTTGTGATCAGTTTAAATGCATTTTAACAGACTAAACCACAGTGAAAGAACGCACTGTAAATGCGCGCGCACATTGTTAAAACAACAATGATATTATAGCAGACGATATATCCCAGATATATCGCACACTCCGCACCAGTCTTTTTGGCTAATTTGTGCAAAACCTCTTGCTAAAATGTCAAAGCTTCATTTTAAGCACCAATGCAACGTTGCAATTATTTAGCTTACCTCTACATGCTTGCGAAGGGTTGATGTCGAGATTTTATAAGCTGCTAGTTTGGTCTCTCTAGGTAAGCACAGCTTACACTGCATAGAGCATAAATATGGCCAGGGCTTCACTTCATTTCCTTTGAGTTCAACTTCAGAATATGACTGGGTTTCGTTTTCAGCGGTGTCTGCACCACTAACGCCTGTTTTGTCCGTCTGCATCTTTCTTGTGATTTTAGCGCCAGTTTGTTCTCCTGCCCATTATTTACTGATGTAGTTTCCAGGGAGCGAATTATTATTATTATTATTATTATTTTACTCAGTAATTAATGTGTTTTAAAATGTAGCGAAATACAATACTTCAAACAAAATATACTTAAGTAAAAGTAAAATTACAGATTTAAAAAATTACTTAAAAAAGTAGAAGTACACAAAAAAGCTACTCAATTACAGTAACGCGAGTAAATGTAATTCGTTACTTTCCACCTCTGCCTGATCAAGTCTATATTTTTCTAAGAGTTGGCCAACATCTTGTTGCAAAGTTACTTAGTTACTAGAATATATAAAGTGGGCTATGAAAGTAATGCAACTAAAAATATACCTTGAGACACTAATTCATATTGTTCATGTTCTGCAGGTTAATATTATGATCAAAATCATCCAGATGGAAAGTGAAGGTCATGCCTTTCTCCAGGATGATGTTTTCCTGGAAAAAAAAAAACATCTACACCATAGAGGACACCACTGGGATCATGGAGCTTGCAGTCTGGGGAGTACAACACAACCTCCAGCTGGACTCCTGGTTGTACATCACCAATGTGTCACTACGTGTCTTCAGAGGTAAAAAATTCCTGTCAACGACAAAAGACACAACATTTTCAGCCACAACATCTGAACATATAACCAGCAACAACATTGGCGCCAAAGTCAGCATCATTTACACTTGTCCACTAAATCACATGTCACTATCCTGCACCAGAGTCCTCTGACAAATGTGATGTATTTTACAGATCCGACGCATTACACTACACACTCATGCTAAACTTAAAATAAGAACAACAACCTGTGAGGACATCAAATCAGTCAACATTGAAAACCACATTTTCAGATCCACAATTCAAATTTCCAAAACCGCCACGACAGACACCATAATGGACTCCCTTTTAGACCTCCCCATAATGAAAATTACCATACACAACCACTTCATCACCCACCTGGCAAATCCAGAGCCATCACATCCAGACACCCCACAACCAAGCACTCCACTCATGCGCTTCTCACCGTCTACGCAATCTGCACCTCCAAATGATGACCTAGATGAGTCTCCTATGGACAGTCAGCCGAAAGCAAACAGGCCAACTTCCCCATCTCCCACCTCTGCTTCAGATACCCCAAATAAGTTATGTATTACGTTATTTTTAAATTGCAACCTTTTTTTTTTCACTGATTTACGTTCAATCTTCTGTATTGAAGATAAAAGATGTTATATGCATTTTCAGTCTTGACTATGACTATGGGGACCTGTATTATATTTCTGACTACTGTGAATAAAGAAACCTCATTCCAATGCTTCACTCTTGTTTGCATTTATTAAACCGCTACAAAAAATGGTTATAGATGTCTTTCACTTAAAAGAAAACCTTTAATGGGTAAGATTTCTGAAGAAAATACCAGAAGTCTATACACTATGGCAAAATTTTCATTTTGTTTAACTTTTTAAACCGTTCATGCGTCTCTTGACTTCTTGAGACAAAGACAAGAATTGTCAGACACTTAAAAACCACTTTTACACTTTTGAAGTCCGCTCCAATATCTTCTAAATGTAACATGGCAGCACAAGATGAGGTAGATATCAACAAGAGCATTTCCTGAAAGACTACATACAATGCCACCTATAGTTTGACGTTTACAAAGAATCAATTGATATTTTGCTCATTTATTTATTGCAAAAATTAACAAATTTGACCCCCCTCCCCCTTTTATTTCCCAAGAAATAACTCTTGTAGTTTGAGCATGCCTATGTTTAATATGACTCTTCAAGTAATCATAAACCGCATTACCATTAACCTGATATAGCTCCAGTGTTCTGCCAGCACTACTCAATACTTTAAGGGTTAACTTCATGAAACACCAAAAATTGTCACCTTTCAAAAGGGATTAAAAACATGCAAACAATCCAAATGCTTTCGAAAAAAAATGCAATTTACTTTGGGTATTTTTCTTTAATATAGGAGTTTTAGTCGAATTTAACAGGTATTTTAATGTAAATGCTTAATGAAATATAACTTTATTTTTTATTTTTAGATGGGATCACTCTCACACATTCACTCGGTGGTCTGTTGAATCTGCATTGACTGAGTATAGCCCACACTGCTTCTGACCCTCTGAGGTCATGGGTTTGAATCCAGTGATGTTTATGTTGCTTCTGTTCCAGACGTCGGATGTTCTGTTTATTCAATCAAAAACGTGTTTGTGTTCATTCTCATCTGAACCTCTCTTTGATTTCAACCTCTGACCTCATTCTCACACCTTAACCTCTCCTCTGCAGTCAGTTCCATGTGCATTTACTGAGTGGTGCACTTGGCAAAGCCATGGTTTCTGAACCTCTAAGGTTTTGGGTTCCAATCCATTGTGGTTCATGTTGCTTCTGTTCAAGACATTGGATTTTCCGTGTGTTTTCACATTGAATGAAAAATGTTTTTGGTCATTCTCATCTGAAGGTCTGTTCGATTTCAAACTTCTCTACTTGTGAACCGATCTATTGTCCTGATGTACGTTCTATTTCTGCCATTTTTCTTCTTCCCGCTCTGCTCTCAGCTACAGCCGGTATCGCTGTTTGCAGCTATATTTCGGATTATAGTTATAAATAAAACTTTAAACAAATAATTACTGATAATGATTATTAATATTAATATTTTTTCACAGAAAACTGCAGCGTTACCCATTACAGTTTTTTTTTCAGCTGCTTACACACAACATCTTTATTTGTCGCACAGTTTCTGAAACTTGGGGTCCGTTTCAGAAAGGAGGTTAAGTGGAAACTCTTAATGTTAAGAATGAAATGAGGCAAACTCTAGGTTTTTTGTTTCAGAATGGGAGGTTTGTCAAACCCGAGAAAGAAGGGTAAGTCTGAAAGAGAGCTAACTTATACTCAGAGTCCGTTACCGTTGTAACTTACTCTATGAACCTAACCAGGGGTACATTTCCAAAAACCATAGTTGCTAACCTGTTAGCAATGGGAAATTGCATTGCAACCATCAAAGTTGCTGACTTAGTGGAACGCACCCCTGGTCTGAAGGAGGTTTTCTTCTGTAAACTCAGAGTTTATTTTGGTCTCCTCCTCCTTTTTAAAATGCAAGCATGAATAAATACTTCACACATTCATGCATGCGTGTTTTCTTATTTCAAGTAACATACACACACACACACACACACACACACACACACACACACACACACACACACACACATATATATATATATATATATATATATATATATATATGATATTTAGTCTTGTTTCATGGGTGGGGGGTCTAAATTAAGTAAATGTATCTGCCAGTGTGGTAATAAAATAATCTTAATGCTAATAGAAAACAAGATTATTCGGAGAGTAAAAAGGCAAAGCGTTTACGATTGCACAGGCGCTGCATGCACGCTCACAGTTAAACTTTGCTACTTGGACAATGCAGCCTGTTCAGAAGGAGTTCGTCCAGTTTGTTTTGCCAGATGGATGCTAGGCAACAGCGTTCGAAAACCGCGCTTCCTGAGTCTGACGCGCGCTCCCGCTCGCTCTCACCGTCTGCGCGTCCTGAAGTGTTTGATCAGCGCTGCTTCTCCTCCGATAACAACGTTCAGTTAAACTTTTTGTTCAGTAAACATTTTACCCACGTACATTACAACTGTATTTATATGGCTAAAGAACATATTATTTCACTGTATTATACCACTGTCTTCTCAAAGAAGTGTCTAGAGTCATGAAATGATTATGTCTAGCTATCAACTATATGTTTATCCTGTTGTTTTATGTTCAAGAATTTTTAATGCAGGCGCATGAATCCATATAGTTAGTAGCCTAAGGTGAAAAAAGCCCTGCACTGACAGCGGTAAATACAAGGTAGTAGGCTAGCCTAAATATTTGGGTGGTACATTATTATACAATGTCATTAATAAATATATTAAGATAACCTTTGCTATTTAAGTTACTAATATAGCCTATAGTCAATAATAATTCAACACACTGCACACGATTATGCGAGGAAAAATTCAAGCGCACAGCTAAATATATTTTTTAATTTGTTTAGTTATATCATTTATAGTTTGAATAAGAGAACAACACCATTAAACGTGGGTAATAAAACACTAAGTTTTATTCATTACATCATATAGATGGGATTTTTTTTCTTCTTCAGCAAACGGCCAGACTACCATATCAACACAGTAGCGAAAAATAAACGATATGGAAAGAAAAAAAATGATTAATTAAACCAAAGTTTAACCAATTAGAGTAGGCTAATGTTAAGCTAAAACATGTAAATATTGATAGTAAATATGATATGGATCACTGTCGGATGAGCAGTCAGATGCTAAGCTGAACCAGGACACATAACTTACCATCAGACTCTCCATCACTTTAGTCATTTTTACTTAATTTATGAATCTGATAACTTCAAAATAAGTGATTGAAAGGCGTTGCCTAGAAATGTACAATGTGAAAACATAAGCGGCAAGTAAACAGCAGCGCGAAAGTACGTGCATTCAATGGCGGGTAAATTTGACCCATTGGCGCTTATAGTTATAAATGCCCTGCTTTTTATCTTTTATCTAAATAATTTTAAACAACATTGAATTGTAAATTTCATAATTTTAGTAAAAGTCAATGACTGGGAGACTTGAATGTTTTCTTTTAAATCTGCTTTGTACATTTGAAAAACAGCCACGGGTAAAATTGACCCCATGGCAAGTCTAGTGTTAGGTTTAAACGGTATTACTATTCTTATGATACTGCACATCAGGCTGGTTCTTTAACAGTATTCCTTTTTTTAATTTAATGAAAGAAGGGCACATTTAATCCATTTAGATCCTTTTTTTTTCAAGAGAAACAAAACAGATCAATTACAAATCAACATGACAGTAAATCCTGCATCTACAAACCCGATTTAAAGGGTTGGCACACTCTACAAATTGTGAGTAAAAAAGGAATGAAGAATTTACAAATCTCATAAACTTATATTTGATTCACAATAGAATATAAATAACATCTAATGTTGAAAGTGAGAGATTTTGAAATGTCATGCCAACTATTGATTCATTTTGGATTTCATGAGAGCTACACATTCCAAAAAAGTTGGTACAGGTAGCAATAAGAGGCAGGAGAAGTTAAATGTACATATAAGGAACGGCTGGATGACCAATTTGCAACTTAAGTCAAGTGTTAACATGATTGTGTATAAAAAGAGCCTCTCAGAGTGGCAGTGTCTCTCAGAAGTCAAGATGGGTAGAGGATCACCAATTCCCCCAATGCTACGGTGAAAAATAATGGAGCAATATCAGAAAGGAGTTTCTCTTCGCATACTCTGCGTATAGGGAGTGGCGTGCTGGGAGGCAGCGTCAAATCTGAAGATGACCTAGGCCTATTTACTGTGAATGTTTTTTGTATGACTGTGTAGAGAAGATGTATTACTGAAACACTTCCCACATTCAGTGCAGTGATACGGTTTCTCTCCAGTGTGAATCCTCTCATGTGTTTTCACAACTCCTGACTGACTGAATCTCTGTTCACAGTATGAACACTTGTAAGGTTTCTCTCCAGTGTGGATCCTCTCATGTGTTTTCAGACTTGATGAATAACTGAAGCTCTGGTCACAGTGTGAACATTTGTAGGGTTTCTCTCCAGTGTGGATCCTCTCATGCAGTTTTAAACTGCTCGCTGAAGTAAAAGTCTTTTCACACTCAAAGCACATGTACTCTCTCACACCAGTATGTATTTTCTGATGCCCTTTCAAATGTTGTAGACGTGAAAAACTCTTTCCACACAAATGACATAAATGTGGTTTCTCTTTTGTATGAACTCTCAGGTGCTGCTGCAGGTGTGAAGCCCTCAAAAACATTTTGTCACATTGATCACAAGCGTACAGTTTCTCTCTAGTGTGAACATTTGTGTGTGCATAAAGATGTGATAATTGTGAGAAACTCTTCCCGCACTGATCACAATTAAACGGTTTCTCTCCAGTATGAACTCTCATGTGTGCTGTAAGTAGTCCTTTTCGTGTGAAACTCTTCCCGCACTGATCACAATTAAACGGTTTCTCTCCAGTATGAACTCTCATGTGTGCTCTAAGGTGTTCTTTTCGTGTGTAATTCTTCCCGCACTGATCACAAGTGTGCCGTTTCATGTGAACATCAATACCATTTTTTCTTGACAATTTGTTCCTTTGAGAGCATCTTGAAGGTTTTTTTCCAGTTTTAATATGATTTCTCTCCTCCACTTCCATCTCTTTCTCCTCATTTTCTTCAATATACTCTGAAATAAAATTAAAAAAATTTATTTTTAGTAACTCATTAAAACACACACACACACAGAACTGTGAAAGGACATACAAATGAACCATAATAAAAAAAGCGGAGATATGGCTGGACAATATGACCTAACATCAAAACCTCAATTAATTGAAGACTTCACCTTAATTATGATTATTGAATTATTATTTTATTTTTTTATTTGACCATTTTACATTATTTCTTGCCCTCATAGTTTATTTTAAAAAGTATGTATACTGTATTCATTAATGTGTAATATGTTATTTTTTTAAACAAATGAGCTCTAAAAGATTTTCAGAAATTTTTACAAACCCTTTTTTTTATACCATTTGCAAATGTGAAATCATAAAATTAAAATGTTAAGGTTACCACTGTGTCTTTCTGGGAAAATAATCCAGTGATTAATATATTGTTTATTTAAATTAATTATTAAATCTTCAATGTATGGTCTTTATAAAAGAACTGCATTGTTGCTTATTTAATTCTAACAAATAAGTTCTTATTAATACTTCCGTGTTGTGATAACGCTGTATAAGTATTTTATCTAACAGTAAAAAGTAAAAAAAAAACTCTGTTTACACTGTGAAATAACCACAGTCTTGTAGCGACTTAAAATTTGTCTTCTACAAACATAAAAACAAACTCAGTCTCACATGCTAACAGTTTTATGCCCCCCCCCCTTCCAAAAAAAAGCTGAAAATAAAGTCAAAGAATATAACTGTCTTTGTGTCGATTCAGTCACATTTCTAGTAGAAATGGTTAAAGTTTTGTTTTAACAAAGATTTGCACAAATCCTGTGCGTAATACCACAATAAAAGGTGAATTATGAATAAACACCAACCTCCTTGTTCCTCGTGTTTTATTTTCCGGGTTTCTGGTTCTTCGTGTTTTATTTTTGTTTCTGCCTTCTCGTGTTTTTTCCCCCGAGTTTCTGGTTCTTCGTGTTTTATTCTCCATGTTTCTGGTTCCTCGTGATTTATTTTCCGGGTTTCTGGTTCTTCATGTTTTATTATCTGTGTTTCTGGCTCCTCGTGTTTTATTCTCCAGGTTTCTGGTTCACTTGTGTTCTCTTCACTCTCCTCTTTAACAAACTCCATCTTCACAGCAGCAGATCTCAGTTCAGATGATACTCCTCCAGATATTCCTGCTTGCTTCAAAACTTAGTCACGACTGTGAGGATGAGAATATTACAGGTATTTACTGACCTGACTCAAAAACTGTATTTTCTATTTACAGAAACAACATTTCCAACAATCTATATTGAAACAGCATGACGACAAAACAGAGAGCGCAGTGAAACTAATCTTCTTCTCCTGAGGTTAAATGTTGTTTGTCAAACAAACGTAATTGTTTAGCGCCACCCGCTGCACTGGAGAGTGAAGTAAATAATACGAGGGATCTTACTTTGTGCACTGTTTTTTCTTTTTCTTTTTAAGAGCCGATCTGTACACGCAAATTAAAAACGACTTAAAATTATAGTATTTGATAAACATCAAAAGTCTTCGTGGGTGAGGATTAGAGGAGAAAAACAAGCGATTTTATTAGTCAGATATTTGCAGCATAAATTATGGAAATTAAGATAAACCTAAACGAAAACACTTGATAATGATAAAATAGGCTATTTTCTTCTTTTATATCCATCCACCCTAGACACGACGGAAGAGACGCTGACTGACCGTAAACAGTAATCAGCTGCTCGCCAGACTCGTTCTCATGACAACGACTGAAGAAAGATCTCCAGCGCGGGCTATTAATCTATGCACGTGCAATATTCCATAGGCAAATATTGTTTTGTACAAAAATATTTTATACGAATATTTTTTTTTATAGGACGTTTACATTACAAAAAAACAAGACAAAACAAAAACACTTCACAATACTGTATCCACAGCGCAGGACCTATGCATAAAGACTTTATAGTGAAATTACTAAACCTGATCAAACAAGCTTTATTTAAAAAAATGTTCATACTCAGACTTGGAAATCTTTACATCTGAAATCTTCACATGCATTTTAGCGTATCACTGAACTGCAATTACCGTACATTGTATCTGTACTTCATTATACTGCAAATCTAGAGTTGTACTTTATACTGCAGTTATTTTATTATAGCAGACGGAAATGTTATTTATATTGTGTTACTTTATATCCATTTATTTATTATTAAACGTCAAGCTGACTGAAGGAAAGCACTCTAAAATAAGTCACAATTAGAAGTAAATTTGTATTTATTTATCCATTCATTCAGCAATGGATGTAGTGCTGGATGCTGCTCGGACGCTGAGCCAAAACCAACATTTTTATTTATTTATTTTTTGTCATGTTTTAGATGCCCTATCCAACTTAATAACGTGGTCGTCCAGCCATCAAGAAGAGAAGGTGAAATGGACATAATGTTCAAACACCAGTCCAAATGTTGTTGCTTGAGTGCAGTAGATTACCCCGTAAACCCCACCATAATGGCAACAGTTCAAGCCCAAACAATAAGCCAGATTCCTGAAATGGTCATACCACAGAGTAAGTACTGGTGGTAGGGAGAGGGGAACATTTTAAAACATTAGTTTTATCAATCATTCAAGCTATACTAAACATGTCAAGAAAATGCTGGTAGCTTGGTTAACAAAACATGCAAGTTTACTATGCTATTTAAACCAGATCCAGGAACTGAATTCATAATTATAATCAGGTATTAGTAACTGTATTAGACCGTTGACCCAGTATCTTGTAAAGTTGTAGTATGTTAGCTGAAGGAGCACCATAAACAAGTCAACTTGTTGTTACCCTGATCAAGTCTATATTTCTAAGAGTTGGCCAACATCTTGTTGCAAAGTTACTTAGTTACTAGAATATATAAAGTGGGCTATGAATGTAATGCAACTAAAAATATACCATGAGGCACTCATTCATATTGGCCCGTTTCAGAAAGGAGGTTAAGTGGAAACTCTGAGTATGTTAACCATAAAATGAGGCAAACTCTAGGTTTTGTTTCAGAATGGGAGGTTAGTCAAACCCGAGAAAGCAGGGTAAGTCAAGCCCGTTTCTGAAAGATAGCTAACTTATACTCAGAGTCAGTTACCATTGTAACTTACTCTATGAACCTCACCAGGGGTTCATTTCCCAAAACCATAGTTGCTAACCCGTTAGCAACTTAGTTGGTTGGCAATGGGAAATTGCATTGCAACAAACAAAGTTGCTGACTTAGTGAAACGCACCCCTGGTCTGAAGGAGGTTTTCTTCTGTAAACTCAGAGTTTATTTTGGTCTCCTCCTCCTTTTTAAATTGCAAGTGATGTTTAAATACTTCACTCATTCATGCATGCATGTTTTCTTATTTCAAGTAACATACACATGATATTTAGTCTTGTTTCAATGGGGGGGGGGGTCTAAATTAAGTAAAATTATCTGCCAGTGTGGTAATAAAATAAACGTAATGCTAATAGATAACAAGATTATTCGAAGTGTAAAAAGGCAAACCGTTTACGATTGCACAGGCGCTGCATGCACGCTCACAGTTAAACTTTGCTACTTGGCCAATGCAGTCTGTTCAGAAGGAGTTCGTCCGTTTTGTTTTGCCAGATGGATGCTAGGCAACAGCGTTCGAAATCCGCGCTTCCTGAGTCTGAAGCGCGCTCCCGCTCGCTCTCACCGTCTGCGCGTCCTGAAGCGTACGATCAGCGCTGCTTCTCCTCCGATAACAACGTTGAGTAAAACTTTTTGTTCAGTAAAAATTTTACACACGTACATTACAACTGTATTTATATGGCTAAAGAATATATTATTTCACTGTATTATTATGCCACTGTCTTCACAAAGAAGTGTCTAGAGCATGCAACGTCAACTGGCGGCAGATTTCCATCCGGCCCCCAGAATAGACGGTTTCAACGGCATCAACATAAACAAACGTTAATGCGCGTGAGCGCTTTTGTGGACCTAACTTAACTTCCGGTAGACTCCAAATAGAATCAATAACAACAGCCAAGTCCCTCTAGAGTAGATATTTTTTTGATAACAAACAAAATGTGTTTTCTGTGTGGATCAGGCGGACTTAATGAAAATGCTAATTCATTATTTGCCAGCAGGAGATGTTTTAAAGCGTAGACATAAAGCGCGAGAAATAGAGGTTTCCCCAGTAACAGCTGTAAACAAAGCAGAGCTGGTACGCTCACACGCTGCTTTATCACGCATATAACATGCACGTCTTCTTTCAGAAATATAGCGATATAAAAACACCCGTGCCTCGTTTTGATATTTAAACATAAATGTAAGGAATTATTATTATTAAACGTGCAGTACGTTACGTAACGTTACTTTACTCATGTTTATTAAAAGAAGCCTTTTTGAAAATCGATCAGTTTTAAAATTGTTGCGAGTCTCCAAAAATAAATAAATGTATGGGAAACACATCCCGCAGCACAGCCACCTGAGCCCAACTTCAGTCTACTCATCACCTTGGCTTTAACTGCGTTTGTAGATGGCACCGCAGCCAGACCCATATACACAACACAGACCGGAAGTTAACTTAGGTCCAGGCGCGTGCGCCCGATGAAACCGTCTATAATACTGAATTCAGGAATAGCCTTGTAAGAGGAAAAAGTTTAGGGCTGGTCCAATACCATTTTTTGAGCTTCGAAGCTTCGGTAGTAATGAACATCGACTATTTGAAGCTTAGGAGAGAGGGGCTGAACATATTTTTTATCTCTAATAAAGGCATGAATATGTGTATGTCCGTTGGCATTTTTATAATTTCGAGAACCGTTCATCCAATCGACTTCACGGGGGAGTGCAGTGTCGCATTTGGTGCAATATAGATGGACACGCGAGACGCAACACACTCAGAATTAATAAACTTTTAGTAAACTACTGTCAGAACAGCGCGAGCGGGAAGCGGCGCACCTCACGCGGGCAGGGCTTATGCTCCAAGAAACGGACACTGCACTATTGATAATAAAACGCACACACACAGGTCTATTAAATTAAGCAATACTTTTAAGGTAGTCTAATATTTTTCTGACTAACAAATTGGCACAGTAAGGGTAGATTTAAATAAAGAAAGACGAAATTTAAATAAAGAAAAAATGAAATTTAAATAAAGAAAACGAAATTTAAATAAAGAAAAACGAAATTAAGTTAAATTAAAAACGAGATTAATTTAGATTTATAATAACGGGTAAAAATGCCAATACATTTTGTTTTTTATTATTCTATTTTCCACAATGTCAAAGCAACAAAACACAAGCTCAGACATGCACTTCGGTCCATACAAACTCCGCTGTTCTGCGCTCTAGCCAGAACACTCTCCCATTGCTGGAACACGCGTCGGTTCTATTTCTAGCATGCACCAGTTTTCCGCGTGGCTCGAGCTCGCCTGAGACGCGTGTCTCAGTGTGCAAACTCCAACCTGTTAAATATGGGAGCCGAAACAAAAATGGACACATCACACAGCCGAGACGCTCACGCAGTGTGTCGCCGGCCTTATTCAAGGGGGAATGAGAACCGTTTCGCGGGGGATCCAATGTGTGCAAAAAAATATAAATAATAATAAATTATTCGAATGTCAAATTTTCAAATCGAATACCAACCCACCGAACGAATATTCGAATATTCGGGTCTGTTCCATATTTATTCATTTTTAAATGTAATGAAAAAAAATGAGGCACACAGGTACAGCATTTCTTACAGTAGGAACTATGAATACGTACTTATCAGTCCATTCCTCATTAAAACTACTGTTCTCTGAATCAACTTTTCGCTTAAGGCTCTTTGAGAGTGCCATTTTTCATTCAAATATATTCAGAAGGCCTTTCTTCTAGTGTTCTCCACAAACTACGACCTGCATGTGACAGTGATGGACAGCTTGACAGCCTCACAAATATGAAGCCTTAAATATCGCTATCGCCACCTGGTGGCTTGCTGCAGTACAGGTACTATGTAAAAAATAACATAAATTTGAAATTAGAATTAGTGTATCAAATAATAACATATTAGGATACAATTCGATTTTTTTATTTTATATTACAAGTATCTGGCCCTTACAGTGTCTGCCGAGAAAAATTCTGGCCCTTTGACAAATATAGTTGATGACCCCTGGTCTAGAGTCATGAAATGATTATCTAGCTATCAACTATATTTTTATCCTGTTGTTTTATGTTAAAGACTTTTTAATGCAGGTGCATGAATCCATAATAGTTAGTCTAATGGGCCTTTTACACAGGACGCGTGGCGCTTGCCGCTGTGTCTAGCGTTGCCCTTCAGATACAATGCGATTTGCGCTGCGCGATGGCGTAGGCGGAGTTTTAAAAACATTTAGCGGGAGCACTTTCATAGTCTGTTGTTCCTCCTTTCGGTCAGCAGCAAACGTGTATCTGTCCCGTTGTAAGAAGCGAGCGATAGCGCTAGTCCTGCTGATGAGAATTAAGAGAGAAGCAAGGAAGTAGAGGCTGTGGATACGACCTCAAACTTGTATCGTACAGCCCAGGAAATTATGACACACACACAATACTAGCCGTTCATCCATTATGATTTCCGTGCTTGTTTGAATCCCCCGATTCTATTGGTTGCGCTGGTAATCGTCACAGAGCGCAGCGGCAAAAGTTGAACTATTTTGAACTTTGACTGCGGTGTGCGCACAAGCACGCAAATGATGCGCACCGCTGCGCTTGCGCTTTGGTCGACGCAGTAACAAAACGTCCTTGCGCGGCGCAAGCATGTGATGAAGAAAGCATGTGATGATCAGAACATATAGTAATTACCAAAGCGGGAAGTGGCCAGGGGTATTTTTACACCACAGAAAAGAACAAAAATCATTATGAGAACATAATTATATTTTCCTTAAAACATTCTTCCTAACTTAAGGCCTTATTCTCATGTCATATGTAACTGTGATGCTCTCAGGAACATCACAGTTTAAGCTTCTCAATGAACTTTACTCTCTTCAACACCATCCATAGAAACAACACAAATATACATAGACTCCATATAGTGGTTATTTTGGGAAAAAAATCCCAGGTATTTTGAGCAGTAGGATTATAAAAAAATAGGTGCTAATATAAAATGTAATTATAGAGCCTATATGAAATTGCTAAATCTATATGTTGGGACTTTTTTACTTAAGTACATAAAATATCAAGTACCTTTGTGTACTTGAAAATACAGTACTTTTACTGGAGTAATGTTTTATTATACATATCTGTTCTTTTACTTAAGTACTTGATTTGTGTACAAACCCGATTCCAAAAAAGTTGGGACACTGTAGAAATTGTGAGTAAAAAAGGAATTTTGTTGTTTATATAACTAAGAAATTTAAGAAGTGATATTAATTCAGTTTTAAAATGGAGATAGGATTGAATGTCATTTGCTAACTTTTGTTTATGAATAAAGAATTTGCCCAATAAAATAAAGAAATTAACAATGTACTCTAGGGGGCTATTTTTATCATTAATATAATAAAATATAATGTCTTTTAGACTGAAAGAATAAGTAGCATTGGCAGAATCAAATATATATGAGCCAAGGTCGGACCAAAATTGCTTGGATATATGGCAATCATAAAACAAATGTGTAAATGTTTATTCTGATTGCTTACAAAAAACACGAACTGTCAATGTCCAGATTTTTAGAAATGTTAAAGTTTACAGGCAGAATATATTTTATGTAAAATTTTTAAATGTATTTCTATAGCTTTATTGGAAATACAGTATTTTCCAGGTAAAAGCCAAGCCCTTTTTCAGTCTATATCTTCTACCAAAGATCTCCAATAGAACTTTCCTATTGGCTAAATTTTTTCTTGAATTGAAAGAATTGGCGTAAATGTCAATTTGGTAAATTTTTATGTCTAAAAAATCAATTCCATCCAAGAACAAAGTAGATTGTATTGTGACTGTTCTCCTTGGATTATATAGGGCGTGGCTCTTAACAAGACATTGCTGATGAAATTTGGAAATAGGGAGCTTAGAAGGTAAATAGTTGCAGTTTAAGGAAAGGCTTAAACTTAAAAATTGACTTCTTTGGCAATTTTAATCTCAACAAATAAAGATAAAGATGGATATACAAAATAAGAAAGACCTTCTGCCTTTGATAGCCATATAACGTCAAGTCCCGCTGTAACCAGATATTAAGAATATTTTTAGATTTAATTATCCTAACTGAAAAATTGCAGATTTGTTAAGATGATGTACAAATCATGGACAGCCATAATCTCACATTTTGAAATGTTTAAATTTAAACCAGAAGCACAAGAAAACTGGTTAATTAAATCTAAAGCCTTTGACACACATTTTCAACTTTTTTTTAACAAAGTGGAGTCATCTGCAGACTGTGAAATTTAAATTTCCCTCCCAAAAACAGAGATTCCTTTAAATTCTTGATTCTGAACAATGCTCACAGATAGCAACTCAGTAACTAATAAAAATGGGCAAAAAAAGGGCAGCCCTGCCTAACACCACGCTGTACATCAAATCTGTGAGAGGTGTCAAAATTAATAAAAACCGAGCTGTTGATTCCTTTATAAAACGTAGAAATTGTAGAGATAAAAGAATCCCCAAAACCAAACAATTTAAGCGATTTTAAAAGAAAATTGTGTTCTATTGTGTCAAAGGCTTTGTAAAAATCAAGAAAAAGAATAAGACCTTGAGAGTGCATCTGCAAAATCTAACAAATCCAGGACTAGTCTTATATTGTTGTATATATGACGTTCTTTTAAAAAAAAAACAGATTATGTTTCAGATATAATAGAATTCAGATTCAATTTTAATCTATTGGCATAAACCAAAGTCAGAATTTTATAATCTACAAAAAGAAGCGTAATCGGTCACCAATTGTCAATAGAAAGAGTGTTTTGTTGGGTTTAGGGATGAGGGAAATAATCCCTTGTAAGGCCATCGATGCCCGGAGATTTACCTTTTTTCATTGAATGAAGTGCTTTCCACACTTCATCACAATTAATATACAAATCATAATGAGATTTATCGTAATCATTAATAGCAGGGATAAAGCACTGTATTTTATCTATAAATTTATCACAGCTATTAGCATCAAAATTAGAAGAGTAAAGGTTACTATACATTTTTTTAAACAAATTTAGAAATCTGAATGGGATCTTTACAAATTACTCCCTCAGGGATTTATTTTTCTCTTTCAAAGCTTTTATCTCACTATCAAGGCTGATATCACTATCAAGCTGATGGACTGTCGAGGAGAGACTTTCAAGCAGTTTATAAGTAGAATCTGTTGTCAATTGTCGCAATTTTTTTTTAAAGTCTCATCATGTTTTGCAGAAAGTTCTAATAATAAAGAAACGACAAATAATAGACAAAAGCAGAGCCAGGGGGAGTTTCAAATAAATACATTAAAGATGGAGCATAACTGAATGGTTTTAGCAGCCTTATTTTTTGAATCATGGGTGGATTTGATGTACTGTTGTGTCTCCTTACCAAAGGAGTAAAAGAAGGTTTAGAATTACTAAATTTGGCTTTGTGAATAGCTACCATTTCCCTAAAATTACTTATAGATTAATGATGTATATTTCTTTCTGTTTTTTACTCTTGCTATCATGGAAACCAAACAGTACATTGTTCCATAGCAAAGAAAAAATCAGCAATAAGTTTAACAGTAATGTATCGGGGCATATATTTCAAGAAAGTGATGGCATAGGGAGGCAGTCAGTCATATTGAAGTTGTTGCGCTATAACGTCATAGGACACATAACGTAAACATGGCGGATCGCATTATACTCAACGAGATTTGGCTGTAGTACGTACTCTTTTAGCACTCGTTAAGTAAATACTAATTGAAATGAAGTACCAACTTAGTGAGTACACCATTTCAGACGCAGCCATACTCAACGAGATTTGACGCTTTTTCGATGACGCCATCACTAGCGCGCGCTCACGCACTCGTCAGCGCCGAGTCTTCTGAGGAGAGTTGAGCAGTTCACATTATGTTTACACAATTGTAAAATACTTTACACCGTATGTTCATGCAACAATAGGTCGTTTCTGCCTTGTGTTAATAGTGCACATCGCTGTTTCTGCGTCTGCTAACTCAAAGAAACATGAGAAAACGTAAGTTCATTGAGGAGGGATCGTGTTTTTGTTTGTTCGCATGAATCATTGTTTCGAGGTCTGGAGTGATAATGTTGCTGTTACTGAATGTCTCAGGATCTGTGAGAGGAATAAACACGAACTGATGTCAAGTTATGCTGACGGTTTTATTTAAAACGTTATCTGTCGTTTGTCTTTGGTCAAACTAGTTATTGTCGTTTCAGATGGTTAACATTACTTTCAAACACTGATAAATAGATAATATTGCGCTTATCTAATGAGCCACGTGGGACATTTAAAACGTGGATATGAACAGATTTATAATATACATCTGTTCATGTTCATTTATAGATCTTAAATGTCCCATGTGGCTATGAAATGCATTGTGTGAATTACCACATGAGATTGCATTGTTACTGAGTGAGCATTTTAAACTAATGTGCTCTTTGTGTAGACGCCATTTATTTTAATATAGTAATATTATGATCTACAAAGAGGCAATACTCTTGTGTTTTTGTAGGCTCTTGTCTCTTCAAATATTTGAATTTAGAAGACATTTCCTTCACCTACATAAAAAGTAACTAGTTGTTATTGTTGATTTTGGCAAATCTGCTTCTTTCACTTAGACATTCATCTCCATTGAAGCTCCTCCCACGACAATCACACATTTAGTAATTCAGCAATAAATGCTAAAGTGAAGTCGAGCATCAGATCATCAGGAAGAGCTGAAATCTGTAAAGACTGAGTTTATTAAAGAGGACAGAGAGAAGATGAGAGATCCAGAACCCTGCAGAATCAAACACACTGAAGATACTCAAGAAGAAACAGGTCGGTGTTTATTATTCATTCTTCATTCATCAACACAATTTCTGTTAGATGATGGTGTAGCTGATCAAACATATTTAATAATTTCCCCTAAAGAAACACGGGATTTGTCTATAATGTTTTAAAAATGATAATTTGAAGATCAATGTTCTTCCTTCATGTAACGTTATAGAGGTGTATAATAATAATAAAAATACTATAATGACCAACATTTTGCATAGCAGTTGTATTTTTTTTTACAACAAGGTTCGTCAGGATTTTTGAGTGTTACTGTAAATTAACCATTTTTACTTTTATTTTAGAGTTGATTGAAGAAGAGGAAGGGAATGAAGAATTGAGTGAAATTGATATGAATAATCATGTCAAAACTGGAGAACAACTTTTGAATTGCTTTCAAACCAAACAGAGAGATTTAATGAAAAGTGCCGAGAAATCTTTGACCTGCACTCAGTGTGGAAAGGATTTCTTATTGAAACATCATTTTGATGTTCACATGAGAGTTCACACTGGAGAGAGACCATTCACTTGTGATCAATGTGGGAAGAGTTTCACACAATCATCAAGTCTTAAGATACACATGAACATCCACACTGGAGAAAAACCTCACAAGTGTTCACACTGTGACAAGAGATTCAGTCAGTCAGGAGACATGAAAATACATGAGAGGATCCACACTGGAGAGAAACCATACACATGTGATCAGTGCGGGAAGAGTTTCACACGAAGACCACAATTTAAGGAACATGTGAGGGTTCATACTGGAGAGAAACCGTACAAGTGTTTATACTGTAACAAGAGATTCAGTCAGTCGGGAAACCTTAAGACACACAAGAGGATTCACACTGAAGAGAAACCGTATCACTGCACTGAATGTGGGAAGTGTTTCAATCATTCAGTTTCTTTACGCAGTCATACAAAAAACTATCACAGCAAGTAGATCATCTTCAGATCAAGCACTTTCAGATCTGATGCAGCGTACTCAACAGATAAGACACAATTATGCATCAAGTAGTGAAATATCATCTGGATGAATCTCTCATTACAAGTGACATGTCAAAGAAACATCTGAAGTTTTCACAGTGAACAAAGTTCATCTTCAAAAGCAGCAGATTCAACTGAGATTCAGATCAACTCAAAGATGGAGTTCCTCTCAAAAAAACAATGTCACAAATTAGAATAGAATAAAATAAATTCCATTGCCTATCCTCTCAGGATACCTGGAATCACTGGAACAAGTATTCCAGGAACATCGTTTTCCCATGTTTCCATCTACAGATGTCTGAGTTCTGCTCCCTGTGCAACTGATACTCGACTGCCATTGGCTCTTCTGCGTTAGAGGGAAGGGGTTTACCTGTAGGTCATTATTCAAAGCTTTCTAACATGGTTTATGCTAAAAATAAATGACACCTTTCAAATGTTTTGTTCCATTACAGCCAGTTATCTGGTTCTACAGCTGATTCTTTGTTTTATTATATTTTATAAAAATAACATCATTGCCAAAGTCATTAATTTGTGTCTGTGTACTGGCAATAAAATAAGTGAATAAAAAAAATTCATAAATTAAATCTAAGATCTGTTTATTTTAACTCTGCCGATTATTAGGTCATGGCCAAAGTAATTTTTTGAGCTCAATATATAAATTACACATTATAATGTAATAAAGGAAACTGCGCTGAGATTTGTTTAGTTTGAACCAGATACTGAAGCAGTCACATGGTTTTCAGGCGAATAAAGCTTTGTCCGTCATAGATCATGTGCTTTTCTCAAAATGAACCAAGCTCTGATACAGTGCTTTTATATGAAATGTGTTGTTTTTTGATACAAGCTTCGGTGTTGAATGTGACATCACTAGTCAGCTGTAGTTTAATCACTTTTTCATGAAGGAAAGAAGATTTTAAGCAAGTTCTTGTTCAGGAGCCTGAAGAAGAGGCTGTAACTCTTCTGTTGTTTTTTAAATGAATAGTTATTCTCCATTTATGATGTATTTTGAAAATGCAGATGCACGATATACTGTCATGTAGCTTTGCAACTGATCCTTCCAACTGATTCTTCTCTTGTAAGTAGGAATAGTACCTGAACCCGGTATTAAACGAGCTGGGTTAAATTACGAAAGACAATAGTATTCATAAGCTCTGACGTCATCGGTTCTTCAGTACTGGAAAATTTCAGAAAAGCCAATTACATTTTATTATTGCTATATAAAAGTTATCAGGCAAATTGTATCTTTCCAACCGTTTGTATTATGCGATAATATCTACATGTGTCTATAATTGTGTTTTCGTATTTATTTATAAATATTTCAAAGCTTAATCTCTGACAGACCTGGATCCAACCAGAGGAGACTGCTACACCTGCAGCACTCTCCAATAATTTCCCATTTTCCCTTTCCCCCCGTTTGACCGGAAGAGGTGGAGGTACTGGTCTGCTCATCTCTAATGATTGGATATTTAATCCTTTACCATCTTTGGGTATCAACAGCTCCTTTGAATCTCATTCAGTTACTGTTACCTACCCTTTTAAAATACATTTTTGGATAACTATTTGGATGAATTCTTTCAAATACTTACACTAATAACAAAAAATACTTACAGTAGCTGATTCGTAGCAAAGTCAGAATTACCTCCTCTCCTCGGTTAACGAAACGGTCATCCTAAAGATTCCTAAATGCATCTACTTTCAGAAGACCAAATAAAGTGGTTTTGCTTTCTCCTAGATACACACAGCATGGTCCTAATTCTCCTACTTGTTTAACTTTTTGTTTTGGACCCTGTCCGTCCATCTCGGTCTCTCCTTTTCTAATTGGTCTCATCTGCTAATGAGTATTTGGGAACACTTTTCCACTCCATCAGCTTACATGTCAACACCGTCACCGTGAATTGACAAAATGTTTTTTCAACTTAATCATGTCTGAGTAATGGTAGCCATTTAGATTTTCCTCAATTGCCTGCTGCCACTAAACTAAACCAAAATACCAACTTTTATTTTATTTTTTATTCTTGATTGAAATCATCCCTGCTTTGAAAACAATGTTAACACATAAAAGCTGTGACCACAGGGATTTCAACTTGTTAGTTGAATATTTAAAAAATGTTAAAACTTACACCATGTGTTTTACTGCTGCATCCATCAACAGAAAAAAGTCAAAGTGGGTCCTCCGGGTTAAAGGTGACCAAAATATGCCTGATTTATTTAGAATTTGAAAAATCTCTGACATCCAATTAACCTCAATTATATTTGTGCACTTTGGCAATATTTTATTTTATTTTATTTTTTTATTTTTTTTGCAGTTTGATACTGTGACCTCTATGGAGGACGAGTTAATTGGCATGGGCTTTCAAAGTACAGTGTCGGTAACCAAAACGAGCTAAAGTCTTGTATTGCAGCATGCAGTCACAGATGCGTCGATGTGAAGAGAAGGTCAAAGAGATAGAGTAAAGATTTTCCTTAGTTGTCAGTTATAAACATCAAAATTAAAAGAAATAAACATGAAATATATCAGTCTGTGTGTAATGAATGAATATAATAAACAAGTTTCACTTTTTGAATGGAATTAGTGAAATCAACTTTTTGATGATATTCTAATTATATGACCAGCACCTGTATATGTGTATGAGCTGCAAGAGCCAGATTTCAATGATCACGGGTTGAGAGGAGAGATAACTGACAGATCATAGAGGATTTGCTGCCCAACAGATCCTGAGCTCATTGATAAATATCTGATCTGTCTTTACACAGAAAGCATGTGATCACTAAATCTAAAGTAAAAGTGAACAGCGAGCACTCATTCAAGAGATTAAAATACTCTGCATATTGATGGCGGCTCCCTGATGAGCGAAAATTATCAGTAATATTATAATGTTTGAGGGAGCGGGCGGGACGGACACAAAAAACATGAGAGCGGGCGGTAATGGTCAGAAATTCAGCTGGAGCAGATTAACAAAACAGTACCTCACAGGGCTCTTAAACGAAAAACCAAATAATGAATCGCGACTGTAGAAAGCAAAAGCCGAATCTTGGACATTTTGAGAGATTTTGAAATCCCGGGAAAAGAGGACGTAGGGTCCCCCATTAAAAAAAGGTTTTGTGTCGATACATTAACTGCACCCTCCTCCCCTCCCAAACACACACAGCACACACACTCACTCACTCCTGTCCCACCCACTTTTTTCTACACGTCAGATTGATATTTCCATCACATCGGCTCAATGTTTCCATCAGCAGGACATCATCAAGACAATAGACATGACACAATGAAACAAACAAGACAAAATGTGCTCACGCAAAACAAAAACACAAGCACATGGCCAGCAAAACAATAACCAGCCATGTGCTTGAACAAGACAACACATGGAAATATCACTGACATAAAGATAAATCTTGCTGTAATCTGGCCTGTTATTTGTAGAGAGTATTTTATTCTCATGTTGTATCCATTACTATTTCCTCTTGGTGCTGCGGTTTCTTCCTCCTTGCAAAATAATTAAACTCAAAAGCATTTGGTGAGCTCTCATGATTGCAGATTGTTAAGTGTTCCTGTGGCTCAGTGGTAGAGTATTGTGTTAGCAGTGCAAAAGGTTGTGGGTTCGATTCTCAGGGAATGCACATACTGGTGTGTGTCTATATATATATATATATATATATACAAAGTTTAGCCTGAATGCACTGTAAGTTGCTTTGGATAAAAGCGTCTGCTAAATGTAAAAAAAATTATAAAATTTCAGATCATTGTAATTCTTCAGATTGTCGTGTCACCTTTATTTATATTTTATTTTATATGGCACTTTATACAATACAGATGATTTACAGAGTTAAACAGGAAAAACGTGTGCTGATAATGCAAGAGGACGATAGAGAACAGTCAGTTTTCCAGTTAAAGTCAGGTCATCATTGATTCAGTGATGTCATCATCCAGCTCTGTTCAGTGCAAATAGTGTCTGTGCAGTCAAGTCAACAATCCTGCCAGAAATTAAGTGCCCCAAACTAGGCAAGACAAAAGTGACAGTGGCAAGGAACCAAACTCCACTGATGACAGAAAAGGAGAGAGAGAAAAACACTTGGGAGGGAGCAGGTTCAGTCGGGGGTCAGTTCTCCTCTGAACAGAATTTGGATTGTTTGAGGCTTAAAAACTCAAGAGAACTTCTTACACAGATGATCTGAAGAACAACCACAGAAGGAGCAGCAAACACTGTGAACTCAACAATAATCACAATCACTGCAGGACAGGTGATCAAAAATCAAGAGGGAAAAAAACAGACTGTCTGTGAAACTGTGAATGAAATGAAATGCATTTTAAGACAATAATAATTTGAAACTCATACGCTTATTACAAATCATATAATTTATATCACGAAACAAAAATTGTTATTTGGGGAAGAACTGAATCTTTGAGTTAATCTAAATCTCACAGTTGAATCTGTTGGTTTTGACGATGAGCTTTATTCACTGTGAAAACTAGATAATGTTTCTTCATCGTGTCACTTGTAATGTCTGGTTAGGACAGATTTATCAAGACGATATGTTAATGCTTGATTCATTATTGTGTCTCATTTGCTGAGGATGCCGCATCAGATCTGAAGATGATCTGTGACAGTGTTTTGTATGACTGTGTAGAGAAAATGAACGACTGAAACGCTTCCCACATTCAGTGCAGTGATACGGTTTCTCTCCAGTGTGAATCCTCTTGTGTCTTTTCAGGTCTCCTGACCGACTGAATCTCATCACAGTGTGAACACTTATAAGGTTTCTCTCCAGTGTGGATCCTCTGGTGCAGTTTTAAACACTATGCTGAAATAAAAGTCCTCCCACACTCAAAGCACATGTGATCTCTCACACCAGAGTGAACTACACTTTGTTCTTCTTCCTCTGTTTTCTTCAATCAACTCTGAAATAAAAGTAAAATTGGTTGACTTTCAGTAACTCTCCGTAATGAACCCTGATGTAAAGTAGACCATTGAAGAATCAGATTTCATTCATTTTGATGCATTTTTGTAAATATGTCGCTGAAACTCTCCAAGAATGATGTACATTGATCTTAAAATTATTATTAGTTTTACAGAATTATAGGCACAAATCCCATATTTCCACAGGGAGAGCTATTAAATATGTGTGATCAACTACAAAATTATCTAATAAAGTTATTGAAACAAATCTAAATTATCTTGAAGCTTTATAAACATCAGCATTATTAATGAAGAATAAACACCAACCTGTGTGTTCTTCAATATCTTCAGTGTGACTAATTCTGCAGGGTTTGTGGGAGGAGCTTCACTGAATATTAATTTCTGTCTGGAAGAACATTTGCCTAAATTAATATATTAAAATGTAACAGTGTCAACACAAAGAGCACATCAATTTAAAATGCATTCAGTAAAATGTGTGCTAAATTCACACATTCTATGCAATTCTGTTTTCTCTCTTTCAATTGTTAACATTTCTATCTAGTGTTGTCAAAAATATCGATATTTCGATAAATATCGATACTAAAATATCTGAATGGTAGCAATACTAATTTCTCTTGGACGCGCTACTTGTATGCGTTAAACATGAATATTCTTTTTTGTATTTTCCTGTTTGTTTTATTTTCCTTGTTTTCCGGTAAAGACTATGGTGTTTCTTAAAGTGGGCGGAACTAATGCGCAAACGGAATCTCATTGGCTAGGTTTGACTGAACGCAGACAACCTGATTAATATAAAATATTCATGAATCCATTACTGTTCTTATTAGTAGAATTCATATTATTATAATTATTATTATTATTATTATCATTATCATCTTATCAGTGTTATTGTTAGTTTGTCCCGTTTTTTACAGAAACACTAAATGATCAACAAAGCACCACCATCAGTCCTAAATTCAGTTAAAATGTCTATGCATTCATACACGGTTACCAAGTTTTAATTATAATTACTAAAGTTCTATCATTAAATAATACTTGATTATCCAGATATCATATTATAATTCTTGACTGACTGATGTTAAGAGTGTACTTTCAGGTATTTAAAAGCTGTGCCATTTAAAAAACATACAGTACACACACACACACTTATATACATATATATATATATATATATATATATATATATGACGTTATATTTATCTTTTAAAAAAATATTATTGTGGCAATTTTTTCTCTGTGGTATCGAATATCGATATTTTTTCAAGGTATCGTATCGACGTTTGAAATTCCAGTATCGTGACAACACTATTTCTATCCTTGTTTAATTCTTCCCCTCAGTATTAACATATTAAAACATACGTCTAGAAATATACAAAATAAATAGTATAAATTCTTCTAAATATAAATAATAGTAAGAATTAAAAATTCAAGCACAAACACAGAAATTTTGTGACACCCATCTTCATTGACAAATAAGTAAATATACAATAGAACACATAAAATATAAATAATACTTGACTTCCTAAATCTTTACAGCAATAAAGTAATTAAAATATATCCCGGATGGCCCAATAGCGAAATGTCATTTCCAACTTAATGTTTCCAGCAATTTCTCGGAGGGGAAATGTTAAACCAGATTATTTCTACTGCTTTTTCATGGTGTTTTCACTGTTACAGGCTATCTTTACCAGAAAAAATCTGTCTCTATGGACCCTTTTCACATTTCCGGGTTTCTCAGCAGCAGAAGTCGTCATAGTTGTGTTAACTTGAAGAGCAGTGAATGGGAGAATACCACAAATATATTTTTTGTATTGTATTGCCATTTGCTCAAATAGCAAAAGAAAAACTCCACAATAGTGGTTTTGTGACTTTTTTTATTAAAAAGAAAAAAATTAATAGGCCGATAATGGCAGTCAGAAGCGATAACGATGTCAAATGAATGGTCCCTCCCATAGATGCTGCATCAGAAACACCCTCGCGTTAGCGTTAACTATTTTTTGTAATCTGATGCAAAGGTGATACAATACAAAGAATAGTGTTATAAATGTGCATACATTAAAAAAAAAAAACGTATGAGGATATACGATGCTGATGGCATTGTGAACAATTGATTTATGATTTATGAGTTATTGTTGCTTTTTGAACTACAAAATGAGTTTTTAATTCATTACTGAATAATAATTACATTAAATTTATCCATTTAGCAGACGCTTTTATGCAAAGCAACTTACCTTGCATTCAGGCTAACAATTTTTTTCTAACATGTGCTCCCTGGGATTCGAACCCCCAACCTTGCGCTCGTTAACGCAATGCTCTACCACTTGAGCTACAGGAACACTTGAATGAGTGATTGAATAATTGAATGAGACTGTAAATTATTACTGTAATGTTTTAATTCTAGACGTTTATTTGTGTAAATGCTGTGTGTGCGTTAAGCTCTGCGTGAGCTGGGAGCAGAGTTGCCATGGAAACTCTTACTGCTCTTTTCACTGCTTTCAGGTAACTTTAGTCCCTAAAATCAAACAAATATTGCATATAAATGTTCCTGACACGTTTCTTACTTGTAATTGACATGTCTATTGAATATTTATTTTATAGAAATGGTTCAGTGTCTTCAAAAACAGTCCGTTAGCAGTTTTCAGGTAATGTAGACTAACCATGTTCCATACACAACGATATTCCGTATACATGACGTTTTAGCGTAAATTGCTCAATAAATACTTCCAGGTCGTACATAAATTATATATCCGTAGGATCAGTAAGTTTTCTAGGTGCGCCCAACAAGCACAAATCAAAATCACAATCACAAATGGTTAAATATATTACCTTTTGTTTAATAAATGCTTTGAATGGAAACTTTTCAACTTCGAATGCGGGCAATGATGACCACTTGCACCACTCTCATCTGAGACGGGCAGCATATCTGTCAGCACAAGACGCGGTTTGCCCTTCATCCTTCGTTTCAGGAGGAAAAAAAGAAACTCTACAGAACAGATGGGAAGCTCCAAGATTAAAATGGGGGCTCTGAAAACACTGCTTGTTGAATAATTTGTTAATATTGTAAACTTTCATTTGAATACATTAAATAAGTGTTTAATGAATATTGTTGTGCCCTTTTTTTTCCAACCCCACTGTTACTGAACTGTAAAGTGAAAATATTGTGTGATTTATTTTGCATTCATTTTTCAGTTAAATATATTTCCCAATATCAAAGTTGATATTTTATGAGGATTTATTTTTGCTTTTTTTTGTTTTTACAGGACAGTACAGAAAGCACAGAAGTGGGAGAGAGAGGAGGGGATGGCGTCAGAAAGGACCTATAACCAAAAGTTGTATTGAAGTTTATAGCTGCTAGTCATTTGATTTTTAACCTTTTTCATGGACAGTGTTGATCTAAAAGCAAACTAGGCTCTAATTGAACACGTACAGTTGTGTATTTACCCATGTTGAAAGGTACAACGGTGAAACAATGTTGCGTTATCAAACTTGATTCTCATTACAAAATAAACAACTAATTCAACATTCATTTAACAAAATTCGCCCATGTGAAAGCTGTCGATGATATATATATATATATATATATATATATATATACATTAATAAAGTGTAGTAAATACTATAATATATTACAGTGTACTACAATTTACTACAGTTTACTATTTACTACATTTTATGAACTCACTTAAGTTGATACTATAGTATGCAATAGCACAAGTTAAAAATGTGTAGTAAATACTATAATTTACTACACTTTACGGTAACACTTTAGAATAAGGTTCCATTAGTTAATGTTAGTTAATATATTAATTAACATGAACAAACAATGAATAATACATTTATTACTGTATTTATTCATCTTCGTTAATGTTAGTTAATGAAAATACAGTTATTCATTGTTAGTTCATGGTAATTCACAGTGCATTAACTAATGTTAACAAGCACAACTTTTGATTTAAATAATGCATTAGTAAATGTTGAAATTAACATGAACTAAGACTTATAAATGCTGTAGAAGGATTGTTCTTGCTTAGTTCATGTTAACGAAAGTAGTTAACTAACATTAACTAATGGAACCTTATTCTAAAGTGTTACCCACTTAAATAGTAAATAGTAAATACTCAGTATATAAAGCAGGTTTGACGAATCAGTGGTCTGGCCTCTGTAAGTTAGACTACTAAAAAAACCTTTGGTCACGTACAAACAAGTGTGCGCCGAGCATTTCATTTCCCACACAAATCGAGTCCGCTGTATGTCGGGTGTTCTTTGCCTTCAAGTCATGCATTCAAATAGTTTAATGCACAGCTAGCCATTGACTAATCCTCGGAAGTCAGACTCAATCAAAAATAAAATTATATTAATCACAAAGCCCTAAAGTACAATAGATCTTTCAGCTGGATTGCAAAAAACGATATCGCATCGCAGACGGATATCTGGATATTATCACATGTAGAAACAGTTGGCAAGATACAGTTAGCTTGAGAATATTTATATACCAATAATAAATTGTTAGTGTATTTCCTTAATTTCTCCAGCACCGAAAGCAGAACAGTTAAAATTAGAGTTTATTGATATGACGGTCTTTCATAATTTAGCCCCAGGGCGTATTACTGAGTTCAGACATTAATTCCTACTGAAAGAGAAGCAATTAAAGATCAATTAAAAATCTACATGACAGTATATCTTGCATCTGTGTTTACTAAATATATCATAGAAGCATGACTCATTTTAAAAATAACAAAGAAGAACCAATTAAAAATATATCTTGGTATCTCTTAAAATGTTAGTCTCCTCTTCAGCTTCCTGAACAGTTTGTAAAAAGCTACTTTCCTTCATGAAAACATAAGCAAACTAAAAGTGATATGCATTATAAGACAAATGAACATGAATTAAATGAAAATCTAATTAGGGCTCAACAACACCGTTGGTAAAGACATGCGATGATGATAACATCGTTTGACAAAATATACAGACTGGCTGTACACATGAAAAAGATAAAGTGTCAGTTTTAGATTTATCAACTCTGGGACCAAGATGCTTTTTCCAGTGTGTATCTTCATGTGTTCCTTTAGATTTGCTGATTGTGTGAAACTCTTCCGACATTGATCCCATGTGAATGATTTCTCTCCAGTATAAACTCTCATGTGATCCTCAAGACTTGTATTGCTTTTCAATCTCTTTCCACACTTAATGCAGATCACATATTTCTTGGCTCTTCTTTTCTTTAAATATTTCCGTTTGGTTTGAGAGGAACTCTCAAAAAAAGAAAAGTTTTTCTCTAGTTTTGACATGATGTTTCTCCTCAACTTCACTTGATTCTTTATACTCCTCGTTTTCTTCAATCAACTCTGAAATAAAAGTAAAACAAAAGGTTTTATTTTCAGTATCTTGTAAAAAAGCTGAGAAATGTGAAAATAAAAGTGAAACCTGATGTAACAGCGCAGGGCTCCAGTCTAATGCTGGGTACACACACAAGATAATCGGGCTGACTTGGGACCGATTATTCCCCTTCCGATAATCGTAGGCAATGTCCCGATTATGTAATTTTCATGTAGAAAAACTGATATATTCTACTCTTACTAAACGTAAAATATTTTCGAAATTCAATATATAAAGCAAATCATAGAAATGAATGAATAATAAGTAAGTCACCTTCACTGCCATCTACTAGGCATGTAACAATTCACTGAACTCAAGATTCAATTCTATTTACGATTTTGATTTAATGATTTGATTCACAATTTTTGTGAAAAATGATTTTTAAGACAAATTATGAATTAAATTTGTCTTTTTATTATTGTTTGGACAAAATGTTGTAAATTTCTTTGTGAAATTATATATCTATAATAATATACAGGGCCGCTGCTGGCCAAATGGGTGCCCTAAGCAGGATTGTATTGTTTTAACCCCCTTCCTCATATATTATAAGAAATAAATAAATAAATAAAACCACTATGGGGTGAAAATAGAACTTTAATAAAATAAAAAAAGTTAATAAATGAATGAATTGTATTATTTACAAATTACAACTGTAGCTCTTGACATTTATCTAAGGGTATAACTTTATTATGACTCTCATTTATTGTTTGGTCTCAAACATTCAGAAATCTTGAAAAAGAAAATTAAATAGTTTTACTATGATAAAACCATGGTTTATTTTAGTAAGGGTTGTTATGTCCACATGTATTGTTTAAGGAAATTATAGAGTCTATGTCATCTATAACAAAAAAAAAAGAAAGAAAAAGATTAAGGGGGGGGGGGGGGGGGGGTGAAATGCTTGTTTTCACTCAATATCCTGTTAATCTTGAGTACCTATAGAGTAGCACTGCATCCTTCATAACTCCAAAAAGTCTTTAGTTTTATTATATTCATAAGAGAAAGGTAGTTGTAGAGAAGATAGTTGTTAAAAGTGGTTATATATAGTGTTACTGCTTCTGGGTTTCTGTGTCAGCACTTGTTTGATCTGTTCATAACAGAATGATTCTCATTAGATCTCGCAGCACTGTGTAGTATAAGTCGTACTTATATGACCGCCATCAGTTCGTAGCAGTGAATGAAGATCTAATCTAACACAAGTGCAGTATTGAGTACCTCAAGGCTCAGTACTAGGGCCGCTACTCTTCACGCTTTATATGTTACCGTTGGGAGATATCATTAGGAAACATGGTGTTAGCTTTCACTGTTATGCTGATGATACTCATCTCTATATTTCTTTGCGGCCTGGTGAAACACACCAATTTGAAAAACTAATGGAATGCATAGTCAATATAAAAACTGGATGACGAGTAATTTCTTACTGCTAAATACAGAAAAAAAACAGAGGTGTTAATTATAGGACCTAAAAACTCTTTTAGCTTGTAATAACCTACAACACTGTCTAAGACTTGATGGCTGCCCTGTCAATTCTTCATCATCAGTTAGGAACCTAGGTGTGCTATTTGATCGTAATCTTTCCTTAGAAAGCCACGTTTCTAGCATTTGTAAAACTGCATTTTTCCATCTCAAAAATATATCTAAATTACGGCCTATGCTCTCAATGTCAAATGCAGAAATGCTAATCCATGCATTTATGACCGCAAGGTTAGATTATTGTAATGCTTTATTGGGTGGTTGTTCTGCACGCTTGGTAAACAAACTACAGCTAATCCAAAATGCAGCAGCAAGAGTTCTTACTAGAACCAGGAAGTATGACCATATTAGCCCGGTCCTGTCAACACTGCACTGGCTCCCTATCAAACATCGTATAGATTTTAAAATATTGCTTATTACTTATATTACTTATAATTGAATGGTTTAGCACCTCAGTAGTTGAATGAGCTCTTTTTACATTATAATCCTCTACGTCCGCTACGTTCTCAAAACTCAGGCAATTTGATAATACTTAGAATATCAAAATCAACTGCGGGCGGCAGATCCTTTTCCTATTTGGCGCCTAAACTCTGGAATAACCTACCTAACATTGTTCGGGAGGCAGACACACTCTTGCAGTTTAGATCTAGATTAAAGACCCATCTCTTTAACCTGGCTTACACATAACATACTAATATGCTTTTAATATCCAAATCCGTTAAAGGCTGCATTAATTAGGTAAACCGGAACCGGAAACACTTCCCATAACACCCTATGTACTTGCTACATCATTAGAAGAATGGCATCTACGCTAATATTTGTCTGTTTCTCTCTAGTTCCGAGGTCACCGTAGCCACCAGAGGAGGTCAGAGGAGAACTGGCCCCCCAACTGAGCCTGGTTTCTGCCAAGGTTTTTTTCTCCATTCTGTCACCGATGGAGTTTCGGTTCCTTGCCGCTGTCGCCTCTGGCTTGCTTAGTTGGGGTCACTTCATGTACAACGATATCGTTGACTTGATTGCAAATAAATGCACACACACTGTTTAACTGAACAGAGATGACATCACTGAATTCAATGATGAACTGCCTTTAACTATCATTTTAAATTAAATGCTCTTACATTTTCCACCCTATTTATAGTTCTCCTTGCCCTCTTGTTTTTGCCAGTTTGTGGTCATTTTCAACCCTTTTGTCACTGACTTTGTCTGTGGATGTGTCTGAGTGGGGTTTCTTGTCTCCCTGCCTGGTTGGTCTTGTGCCCTTGTCTTACCTAGTCCTTTGTAGTACCATGTTCTTGTCTTTCTCCTTGTTTTTGCAATTTGCCTTTTGTCACTTTTTTTATTTATCCAGTTCTTCTAGTTCTGATCTTTTGTTTTGCATTTTGTTTGGTATTAAGTTAGATGTGTTTGTTAGATTTGTAATAATTTCTTATTTAGTTACTTTACTTTTTATAAGTTTTCTTATTTTATTTATCCCCCTGCCTGTTTTGGAGTATTTGGGTTCCTGTGGAGCTTTGTCCTTTCTTGTCTCTTTGTGTTAGAGTTCCTGTCCTGACCTCTGAGTCTTGCCACTGGTTCTCCCTAAATGGTACTTAGTTCACTTCAGAGTCGGCGTTCAACAAGTATCTGAGCTCAGCTCTATGGTGCCTTGCTTGGCCCTCTCTATCTGCCTGGTCTTGCAGCTCCTTCTGCTGCTACTGTAATCTGCCAGTTGCTGTCCCAGACTGTTCTAGTGGTCTACCCTAGCTGCCTCTTTGTTTACTGTGTTCCTGATGTTGTATCACCTGTGCACCTCACTACCCTTTTGTATCAGCCCATTTTGTCAATAAACCCACATCACTCAATCTGCTAATACAGTGATACTCAAATCTGGCTTGTGAGATCCAATTTCCTGCAGAGTTATAAGGAAATACTGAAAGTGACATTCAGCCAAGTATGGTGACCCATACTCAGAATTCGTGCTCTGCATTTAACCCATCCAAAGTGCACACACACAGCAGTGAACACACAAACCGTGAATACACGCCCGGAGCAGTGGGAAATCATTTATGCTGCAGCACCCGGGGAGCAGTTAGGGTTTGGTGCCTTGCTCAAGGGCATCCAGTCGTGGTATTACCAGCCCGAGACTCGAACCCACAACCTTAGGATTAGGCCACTACTTCCCCTAACTGACTTCCCCCAACTAGCTCCAACCCTAATCAAACAAAACTACCTGTGATTTTCTTATGATCCTGAAGACATTGATTAGCAAACTAAAGGTGTGTTTGATTAGCGTTAGAGCTAAACTCTTCAGGAGTTCTGGATCTCACGAGCCAGATTTGAGGATCACTGTGCTAATGGGCCCTCCTTTTCAGATCCCTGATAGGCGTTGCGTGATTAGTGACGAATGCCATTCAACAAAACAAAATGCCATTCATGTATTAGAAGTACAAACTGCGGATTTGCAAAGAAAAATGTCAGAGGATTTAGATATAAAACAAGAGGAGAATGGTTTTCCTTTTCTAGAGTATATAAACTTTGCTTCCTTTGCTCCTTTAAACAAACTCTCAAGACTAGCATATCTTAGAGGTTTGTGCACTGCACATACATGCTCCGTCATCTGAGGGAACAGCTATCACATATGACAGATAATGGAAGTGAGAGAAAAGAGTTTATGTTTGAAATATGGAATTTTTTTTCTTTTGAGATTATTAACCCACCAGAGCCGTCTGAGCCATAATTTATTATGAATGTTCATGCTTTATTTGTGGACTGTTCAAATGCAAGACCCGCTGAGTGCAATGATAGAGCTTAGATAGCCAGGACAATTTTTTATATAACTCCGTCTGGATTCATCTGAAAGAAGAAAATCATAAAAAACCTAGTTTGCTTGTCTAATTTGAATTTTTGGGTGAACTAACCCTTTAAAAATATTTGATCAACTACGCAACTGACCATTCGCAGGGAATATGATGGACAGGTGATCTGACCAATCAGAATGTGGATATATTTTGTGCCGCCACTGCTATCCGCCATCTTGCCAGACTGAATTGAAATATATTGAAAATTGATTTTTCAATTTAACTAAACATAAAAACCTGTAAAGAGGGTTAACCTGTGCTCTTGTCGATTGCCACAGTAACAGCAATACAAATGTATCCCAGCCAAAGTAAACACAGCAGTGAACACACTACCAGAGCAGTGGGAAGCCTTTTTTGATTTGGTGCCTGGGGAGCAGTTGGAGGTTCTGTGCCTTGCCTCGGTGGGAGAGAGCGCTGTACATTTAATCCCCCCACCCACAATCCCTGCCACTACAAGACTCGAACCCATAACCTTTGGGTTACGAGTCCAACTCTCTAACCATTAGGCCATGACTTCCCCAAAAAAAGTCTGATCTGAAAGGACCATTGAATCAATGGCTCACTCACTTAATTGCACAGTGAATACTTTTGGACTTTTTTTGTTTGTTGCAAAGTCAGTGACATACTTGTGACATACGGTGGCATTAGGGAAGTCATGGCCTAGTGGTTAGGATTCTGAGTGTGGGTCACCATACTTTGCTGTATGTCACGTCACTTTTCAGGGAAGTCGTGGTCTAGTGGTTAGAGAGTTTGACTTCTAACTCTAGGGTTGTGGACTTTGTTCGAGTCTCGGGCCGGCAAGACCCCCAACTGCTCCCTGGGCACCGCAGCATAAATGGCTGCCCACTGCTCCAGGTGTGTTTGTGTTCACGGTTTGTGTGTGTTCACTGCTGTGTGTGTGCACTTTGGATGGGTTAAATCCAGAGCACAAATTCTGAGTATGGGTCACCATACTTGGCTGTATGTCATGTCACTTTGACTTTCATACTTGATAATGTCAGCTCTCATATCGCCTCACAGTCACACATACAGTACAATAACATTATGTCAGGGGAATGTCTTTAAATTCTAATAAAGGAAAAGTCACATCTTCTGTTGTCTTCTTTTTTAACCTGTTAACCCACACCTGGATTAAAAATAGATTAAATGAAACGGGACAAAGTTCATCTTTACAAACTATGTATCATTATAAAGGTCTAAACCTCAACCATCAGCAGATTGCTGTTTTTTAATGGAAAGCTTATAAGTGAAGTGACATTCAGCCAAGTATGGTGACCCATACTCAGAATTTGTGCTCTGCATTTAACCCAGCCGAAATGCACTCCCCCCACCCACAATTCCGTCCGGCCCGAGACTAGAACTCACAACCCTTCGATTGGGAGTCCAACCCTCTAACCATTAGGCCACAACTTCCCTTTGAAGGAAGGAATGTATTTAGTAAATTTGTGTAAGCTGTACACATAAAAACATGCATACTCAAAACGCAGTACTTAATGGATGCGTCATAATAGCGAGACATAAACACATCCACAGCTGTAAATCCCGGTTTAGTAAGAAAGGTAAGGGTCCACTGAATGACATCTCATAGAGCATTTTATTTCAACGAAAAAATTATGTTGTAATATGTATATTAATCCCCTTTGGGATCAGTATTGTTGTATATTGTTTTTATCCTTTTATGGAATAACCTACGCTCAACATTTTTCATATGTGTGTGTGTGTCACATCAGCAGTGATGTGTAATCACAGCTATCAGTTTGAATGTGGTCTACACGAATAGAGTGTGATTATTGAGGGGAGCGTGATTTCACCAAGTATAATGTGTTCCTGGATCAACATCCTTGTTGATGTTGGAACAACATTCCAATCAACCAATCAGAACTAAGATATAACTTTTCAGGAAATATCTGGTTTGCGTTTACAATCAGGTTTAGGTGCTTCTACACTCTTGTTAATCAGCTATCATTTCTCATTGATTTTAGGAATAAATTATGGGTTGGGTTAGGTTTAGGGGTAGGGATTGTCTAAAAAAGTATATATTTTTGAACAATAATGTTGAAACATTGGAACATGTCTTACTTGGCAAAATCACTCCGACCGACTATTGACTTTAAGATGTATCAGTATGATTACCATCTGTATAACTGGCCATCAACATGTGATTATTGGCTATATGAATATCAGTGTGAAATGCTGTAGCAATCTCAGGATGTACTGTAATTGGCCTACACAGTTAATTATTTTTTATTATTATTATTTCTTATCACTCAAATTATACTTATTGTATTTTTCTAGTGCTCAAATAAATCATTTATATGACATTTAAGTTTCTTTCTATTATTTTATAATTGAAAAACTATCCAATGTTATGTTTAATGACTAAAATAGTTTGTAGAACCCTTCAATACATTTGGTAAATATTTTTCCCTAAAAGGGGTGGGATTCTTTTTTTCATTAAATACCATGTTCTGGTACCCATCCCTTCTTACAGGAGAAGCACAGAAAGATCAGTTGCAAAGCTACATGACAGTATATTAGTCATTTTATAAACAACAGTGAATTAAAAAAAAACACAATAATAATATGTTTTGGCAGTTATTTGGGGAGGAACTTCATCTTTTATTTGATCAGAATTTCAGCTGAATCTTGAATACTTACTATGATTGTTTTTTGTATGAATGTGTAGAGCAGATGAACGATTGAAACACTTCCCACATTCAGTGCAGTGATACGGTTTCTCTCCGGTGTGGATCCTCTCATGTCTTTTCAGATTTCCTAACACACTGAAGCTCTTGTCACAGTGTGAACACTTGTAAGGTTTCTCTCCAGTGTGGATCATCTGCTGTTTTAAACAATTTGCTGTATGAGAGAAAAGAGAATCAGTGTGGTACAGTTTTTGCTCAAGTCACTTCAGTGTTTTTAACGTTTTACTGAGGAGATGCATTTTTTATTTTTATTTTTTCTGGAAACAGCCAGGCCAATCAACAAACAGAGGGCGGGCTGAGAGCCGTGACGTAGATGCGTAGATTAACTTTGCATAATCTGCAAAAGTCGTTTACAGCCATGTTCACTCCGGTATTTCGCTCGCATCATCATGTGTTTACAACAGGTTTACAGTGGAAGTTCAATCATAGATTTGAGTTCGATGCATGATGTCTGTGCTTCGATGCTGTACAGCCGCATAACATACGTCATAACTAAACGTATCTGATTGGCTTACGGTAACCAATGATTTTAAACTTCAGACAAGCGCCCCCTAGCGAGAGAGAAAACACTTCTCTATTGTGCCATTCCAGACTCTGTCTACGAAGCAAAGTGAAGTAGCAGAGTCTGGTATTACCAGGCTACACCACCCCCCCCCCCACCCCCCCAACTCGAACCCTTGGTATCGTTAAGATTTTAACGGTATTACTATTCTTACGATACTGCACATCAGTCCAGCTCTTTAATGGTATTCTTTTTTTCATTAAATACTGTGTTCTGGTACCAATCCCTTCTTACAAGAAAAGCACAGAAAGATCAGTTGCAAAGCTACATGACAGTCATATTAAAAACAACAGTGAATTAAAAATAATAATAATATGTTTTGGCACTTATTTGGGGAGGAACTCCATCTTTGATTTGATCAGAATTCCAGCTGTATCTTGAATACTTACTATGATTGTTTTTTGTATGTTTGTGTAGACCAGATGAACGATTGAAACACTTCCCACATTCAGTGCAGTGATACGGTTTCTCTCCGGTGTGGATCCTCTCATGTCTTCTCAGATTTGATGCATGGTTGAATCTCTTGTCACAGTGTGAACACTTATAAGGTTTTTCTCCAGTGTGAATCATCTGGTGCTGTTTTAAACACTTTGCTGAAATAAAAGTCTTTTCACACTCACAGCACATGTACTCTTTCACACCAGTATGTGTTTTCTGATGTTCATTCAAAATTGAAAAACGTGAAAAACTCTTTCCACACAAACTACATGAATGTGGTTTCTCCTTTGTATGAACTTTCAGGTGCTGCTTCAGGTCTGAAGCTCTTAAAAATCTCTTGCTGCATTGATCACATGAGTGCTGCTTCTCTCCAGTGTGGGTGTTCATGTGTCTCTTAAGGTTTGCTGAGTGTGAGAAACTCTTCCCGCACTGATCACAAGTGTACAGTTTCTCATCAGTATGAACTCTCATGTGAATCTCAAGACTACATTTGCTAATCAAACTCTTCCCACATTGATTACATGTGTACAGTTTCTCTCCTGTATGAATTCTCATATGTCTTATAAGGATTCCTTTCCATGCAAAACTCTTCCCGCACTGATCACAAGTGTACAGTTTCTCACCAGTATGAACTCTCATGTGACGCTTAAGACTATATTTAAATTTCAAACTCTTTCCACATTGATTACATGTGTACAGTTTCTCTCCTGTATGAATTTTCATATGTGTCATAAAGATTACTTTTCGTGCAAAACTCTTCCCGCATTGATCACAAGTGTACGGATTCTCTCCAGTGTGGATCCTCTCGTGTGTTTTCAGTCTTGATGGATCCCTGAATCTCTTCTCACAGTGTGAACACTTATAAGGTTTCTCTCCAGTGTGAATTCTCATGTGAACATCAAAACTATTTTTTCTTCTCAAACTCTTTCCACACTGAGTGCAGGTGAAAGATTTCTTGGCTCTTATTTTCTTTAAATCTTTCTGTTTGGTTTGAGAGCAACTCAAAGGTTTTTCTCCAGTTTTGACATGATGTTTCTCCTCATCTTCACTCAATTCTTGGTTCTCCTCACTTTCTTCAATAAACTCTAAATAAAAGAACAGAAATGTTAAAGTACATAAAAGTCAACCCTAGTCTAACAGACAATTTCTATTCTAAATTTTGCTCCTTTTGATGCAATTTTCAAAACCTTACCTTCCTGAAACTTTTCATGAGTGAAGTACATTGATCTTCAAAATAATATTTTTAAAACATTATAGACACAAATCATGTTTCTATAAGGAGAACTATTCAATATGTTTGATCAACTACAAAAGTATTTAACATACATTTTGTTGAAAAAGTGTACCTTATTATTTGCTGCTCCATCTATTTTATTCAACCGCTCTAAAGATTGTTTCTGTTACAACAAACTAAATATAAACTGCAGCAGATATGTTCTTGCTCTGCCCCTTTAATCAGGGCTACATCTATATATATATATAATGTAATCGTAGTAAAGCACTGACTTTGGAGCACACGTTTGACTGAACTGTTTGCTTTGTCTTTATTTCCTATTACATGAGTCTCTTATACTTAATACTTATAGTTTTATAATGGCTATTATTGTTCATTAAAACTGATAGGCTTTTTAACAAAAAAGGTAGAGTTGTGCTTCATGTAATATTTCATTGTATTATTCATACAGTAAAGATAATCAGAGTATATGTGGACATATTGCCTAAAACACATTAATATGTTTTATATTTTAAAAATCAAATGAAAAGAGGGTTGTGTTTTATCATTTGTTTTGTTAATGATACACAAAGTGAAGAAAACAAAGAGGCAGTGGTGTTTGATGTCATTTTGTTCTATTGTGTGTATGCATTTCATGAACCACAGGTTTTTGGCTGTTAATTTTAAAAGTGTCATATGATGCAATTAATTTTTTTCCCTTTGTATTTGGTGTGTTATAATCTCTTGGTGCATATAGAAGATCTGTAAAGTTGCAAAACCTAAAGTCTCAAATCCAAAGAGATATTCTTTATAAAAGTTAAGATTCGTCCACACCCCCCTAAAATGGCTCATTCAAACACTCCCACACATCTACCTCACAATGTGTGAAGATTTGCATAATGCCAGAGAAGACTACAATGCCGGATGTTCTGACTCACAGACTGTAAGTACATTTTTTTATATTTAAAGGATTTTCATAATAACTAGTTTAGAGGTCAACCGATTTATCGGTTTAACTGATTAATCGGCACCGATAGTTGATTACTGAAACAATCGGTTATCTGCTAAAAAATCCATGTCGATAGTTTTCTGCGTTTCATCCGTTGCTGGAGCGGCTAATAGTTTCCCAGTTTAGGTCCATTGCTGGAGCGGCTGAGAAGGGTCTGTTTTCATTATACAGTGCGAGAGCGGCCTCTAGAGGCTAAATCCCTGACTGCATGTGCTGTCTGTTTAGACATGTGACTCTGTACGCTGAACAAAGCGAGACACACAGAAAATCCTGCCGTGCCTCAGAGTGCCATTCACATAGTTTTCCATTAAATTACATTAACAACGATTCGGAGCGAATGTAATGTACATCATGAATTGTAAATTGAGCATTTTCATCTAAACGTTTGTCTTTCTGTGGCTCAAATAAAGCCTGTATGCTTCATTTATATAGCTATAACATAGATCGATCTTTCCGTTTGCTCTGTTTTTTAAACACGAAACTATTCTTAAAGCCAACGTGTCCGTTTGATGAATAAATAAACTGTTTTAGAGCGCTGCTCAAGTTGAAAGCGATGTGTGCTGAGTGTATGTGACACAGGTCCGGAGTGTATGTGACACAGGTGTGCACCCCCTGCTACTACTAAAATGAAAAACATAATTTTTACAGGAATAATCACACACATAATTTTAAGTAAATGAAATACAAATAAAATTTATGTTTCATGTCTTGATTTGATAACAATAAAAATGTAAATACATAAAGAATATTTGAGGGGGAAAAATCATTAGGCTTCTTTAAGAAAAAAATAATTAAGTTGTTTTGTGCGTTCAAATAATTAGACATGCTAAAACAGAATTTTGTAACAGGTTCAGTACTGTTTTTTGTTTAGTATCATTTTAAAAACTATCGGTTAATTACTCGGTATCGGCCAGTGTGGTCCAACCTTGCTATCGGTATTGGCAAAATCCACTATCGGTTGACCTCTAAACTAGTTATAATGACTTATACTGCCTTTTTACGCATTGCGTTGCATTGCACCACATAAACATAAAACCATGTCTGCATTTGTGATTGAAAAAAATGACAAACTACAAGCGCTAATCTACACTGCTCAAAACTCACGAAACAGAAAAGAGGCAGCGGTGGTTGATATCATATTGTTTCTTTGTTATGTATATGCGTTCCCTGAACTTCATTTCTACAGCTATTTATATACAGAGGTGGGTAGTAACGAGTTACATTTACCTTGTTACATGTACTTGAATACATTTTTGGGTAACTAATACTTTTGGAGTACATTTAAAAATAGGTAGGTGACTTTGAAATAGAGGTGTCTGATCTGCTTTTGCAGAAATATTGTAGTATGGTGCTAAAGCGCTCATTTTATCAGCTGCAGTTCTGGAGCATCCGTCATTTAACTTTACAACTCCACACGCATTCACAGCAGTGTTAACTCAGCGGTAGAGTTACTCTCTCATTCACATGTACTTTTAAATGTTTCATTCGCAAACTGAACTTAGTTATCTTTTGCGTTAATACTGTCAAAACACACAAGGTTTACATGTAGACTCAAGTTGGTTATGTCTCAAAATAGCATTTATGTTCAGAAGAATAAAGAATCAAAAGTGGTTTTAAACCTGAAAGAGTTTAAGTAAATGGTGGTATAAAAAAATTTAACTATGGCAGAATTGACAAACAGCTGACATAATTTTTATTTTTGAGTGAACTATTTAACGTTAATGAAATACAAACAAATTTAGATTTTAATTTTCTCAAGCCAACCTAAATATTAGCAGTTTTAAATGTTCACAACAAAACTGCGATGCAAATAAAAAAAACAACTGCAAACTAAGAAAACAACTTAATCAATTTGAAAACGAATGTGCTGCAAATACTTAACACAGCCAAACAAAGAAACGCTCTGCTAATAAAATTGCTTATTCAGTTGTGAGCATTTGCAGCAAACTGCTGTCAAACTGATGATGTTTTCTTGATTTACTGGTGCTTTTTTTATTTGATTGCGTTTTCTGAAGTTGCAGCACGTTGAGCTCTCTCGTCCAGAAACAGCCTTAGTCTAGTCCAGAATTCAATAAATTAAATTAAACCTACCAGGAAGCAGGTTTAACCTCAAATTAACATTGCCTTTCCAGTCTTTGTGTAAAAAAAATTATTGGCACCCTTGGTAGATATGAACAAATAAGCCTGTGAAAGCCTTATATATATGAAGAGTTCGGTTGCAAAACGCGATAAACGCCATTTTTTGACATTTGGATTTGAAATCACTGTTCAGATGTACCTTAATCTATGTGTGAATTGCTGCCATTAATAAGATTTAAAAATGTACATTTTAAGCCTACTACAAAAATTTTTTTTCACAAAACGCGATATCCGCCAGCCCAGTTTCTTTACAAAGTGCGATATAGGATAGCAATCTTTGTATATACTATTCCATATATTTATGATGTATTGTTTTTTTTAACCAATTTAAGATGTTTGACAATGTTATGATAAATATGTTGCATTTTGGCATGGTTTTTGACTTATTTATGAACTATTTATGGACATATAAATTAAATAAAACATATCCTGGATTTGAAGAATATTGTGTCCCTGGCCTTCACTGAGCTCAAGTAATAGTTTAATATATTTAATTGTGAATGAACTTGACCGTTGATGTCTTAAATAATAATGTCAAATAACCAACATTTCTCAAAATGGATATATCTCGTTTTGCAACGAAACTCTTCATATATATGTATATATATATATATATATATTTTTTTTTTCTTTTTTTTTTTTTTCTTTCTTTTTTTGAAAGATCAAAAGGTAAACATACAGGTTTATTTTCACATCCTTCTTTGATCAGATTTTCTTAGGGTGCCAATAATTCTGACCATCTCTCTCTCTCTCTAAAACAGCTGTTTATGTTTAAAATTATAAACAATAATTTGCATGTTGCAAAACTGACAAAAGTGGGAGATGATATGCAATAATTTTTTACAAACAGATTTCTAGGCATTCCTTTTCTTTTCTTTTACACCTGTGTTCAGTTTACTTTGCTTACTTTAAAAAAAAAAAGTTAACTGTTTTTCTTTTCAGTATTTTTCCACTGCTATTGTTTTCTTTGGATTTGATTCTCAGTTCCATTAAATTTCAAGCTTTTCTTTGTTCATTCCATCTTTTATAGGCAAATAGTCAAACATTAAAGATGGATGAAAAATAAACACCAACCTCCTTGTTCCTCATGCTTAATTCTCCAGGTTTCTGGTTCCTCGTGTTTTATTCTCCAGGTTTCTGGTTCCCCGTGTTTTATTCTCCAAGTTTCTGGCTCCTCTTGTTTTATTCTCCAGGTTTCTGGTTCCCCGTGTTTTATTCTCCAGGTTTCTGGATCCTCTTGTTTTATTCTCCAAGT